>NC_079312.1:175125328-175428635 GCF_029931775.1 Euleptes europaea | reverse complement strand
GGGGTGGGCGGAATTCGGCTGGCTAGGCCAAACTGGTGTGTACTTTTCCTGGCTTGATTGGCATGGTGTAGTGGTTAAGAGCGGTGGGCTTTGATCTGGTGAACCGGGTCGGTTTCCCCACTCCTACACACGAAGCCAGCTGGGAGACCTGGGGCTAGTCACAGTTCTATTAAGAGCTCTCTCAGCCCACCCAACTCACAGGGTGTCTGTTGTGGGGAGGGAAGGGAAGGTGATTGTAAGCCAGTTTGATTCTCCCTTAAGTGGTAGAGGAAGTCGGCATATAAAAACCAACTCCTTCTCCTTCTTCCTTTCTTTCTCTCTTGCCCGCCCCCGTACAGAGCGACGATCCTTTTTTCCTTCTCTCAAGTGCGCTCACCACGGGCACCGGGGGCACCGTCAAGAATGTCCTTCTGGAGCTGCAGGACAGCTACCTGCAGCAAGCGCAGCTTCTGGCCGAGATCGAGTCCCTGCAGAGCTGGTGAGTTTTCCGCCCGTGGTCCCCCCTTGCGGTTCTGCTTCAGGCCTCTGGACTTCCTCGGTGGTCTCCCATCCAAGTACTAACCAGGGCTGACCCTGCATACCTTCTGAGACCTGACGAAATCAGGCTCGCCTGGCTCATCCATGTCAAAGCAAGGGAGCTTCACAGATGGTTTGCCATCACCTGCCTCTGCTCGGCGACCCTGGATTTCCTTGGCAGTCTCCCATCCAAGCGCTCAGCTTGCGAGATCTGACATTGTTGGGCTAGCCTTGACCATCCAGGTCACAGCAGTTACGAGATACCCTCTTCAACAAAGAGAAACAGTCACAGGATATAAATTTGATGTAATACATCTGCTGCCAACTGGTGGCCCCCGGGCCGAGTCCTGCCCACGCGTGACTCCTGGCTTTTGGGGCTGCAAGGGCCACTGGTTCTATATGCATAGAGTAGATTGGTGCCTCCAGCTTTTCTCCCTCTCTCACAAGACCAGGACGTGGGGTCATCTGCTTCAAAACAGATAAAAGGAAGTGTTTCTTCACACAATGCTTAGTTAAAATGTGGAACTCCCTGCCCCAGGATGTGGTGATGGCTGCCAACTTGGAAGGCTTGAAGAGGGGAGTGGACATGTTCATGGAGGAGAGGGCTATCCGTGGCTACTAGTCAAAATGTATGCTAGTCATGATGCATACCTATTCTCTCCAGGATCAGAGGAGCATGCCTATTATGGTAGGAGCTGTGGAACACAGGCAGGATAATTCTGCTGCAGTCGTCTTGCTTGAGGGCTTCCCAGAGGCACCTGGTTGGCCAGTGTGTGAACAGACTGCTGGACTTGATGGGCCTTGGTCTGATCCAGCAGGGCATTTCTTATTTCTTATGGAGGATGGGGCTATCCATGGCTACTAGTCCAAATGAATACTTGTCATGATGCACACCTGTTCTCTCCAGGATCAGAGGAGCGTGCCCATTATATGAGGTGCTATGGAACGCAGGCAGGATGGTGCTGCTGCAGTTGTCTTGTTCGTGGGCTTTCTAGAGGCACCTGATTGGCCACTGTGTGAACAGACAGCTGGACTTGATGGGCCCGGGTCTGATCCAGCAGGGCCTTTCTTATGTTCTTATGATGTGCTAGGTCAGTGGCCTTTTTCAGATGCCTGCCCCCCCCCCCCCCATTTCTCTATGCATACAATCACTGACTTGTTGACTGTTTCTCAATCTCCTCCTCCTCCCCTCTCCAACTACAGTTTTGCCATTGATTGGCAGCCAGCGAAGAGGCTGCTGCATTACATGAAGCCATCCTTCACGTGCACCCTCTGCGTGGAGCAGGGGTATCCAACCAGCGGGGGGATCCACCTTCTCTCCATCAAGAGCCAGCACGGTGCAATCAATGCGACTATCTATAAGGTTAGTAGTGAATGCAGGGCCAGCGTCGGCATACCCCAAGGCGGGGCATCTGCCAGGGCTTCTGCTGGATCCCACCCACTAGGGATGCCAGCTCCAGCTTGGGAAATACCTGGATATTTTGGGGGTGGCGCCTGTAGAGGGCGAGGTTTTGGGGAGGAGAGGGACTTCAATGGAGATCTTTGGGCTGTGTAATGCCAGAGAGTCTACCTGGCTAGAGAGCCAGCGTGGTGTAGTGGTTAAGAGTGGTGGTTTGGAGCGGTGAATTCTGATCTGGAGAACCTGGTTTGATTCCCCACTCCTCCACATGAGCGGTGGAGGCTAATCTGGTGAATGGGATTTGTTTCCCCACTCCCACACACGAAGCCAGCTAGGTGACCTTGGGCTAGTCACAGCTCTCACAGGCCCACCTACCTCCCCATCTGTCCGGTTTCTTCTCCCCAGTGGGGACCCACAGCGGCTTAAACCTCATTCTCCTCTCCTCCATTTTATCCTCTTGACAACCTGTGAGGTAGGGGAGGCTGAGTGTGTGAGACTTGCCCCGGGTCACCCAGTCAGCTTCTCTGGTGAAGGGGGGAGTTGAGCTTGGCTCTCCCAGATCCTGGTCCAACAGGACAGCATGCCAGTTCTGATGCCGCTGCTTCGTTGTTCTTGGCAATGTACAGCTGCCCTTGCTCTTGATTGTTGGCCATGCAAATAGGTCTTAGAAGGGGGTGGGGATTGGTGGGAGCAGTGGTGAGGTCAGCGGTGATATTCCCCTATGCGATTTCTAGGGGCAAACGAGCATTTAGGGGCTTCCTATGGCTGGCAAACGTCCAGCCTTTCACCTGGGAGTCTCCTACCTTGTCCTTTTTGAGAACATCAGGCCGTCCCCTACTGCCAAAGGAATTTAAGACGAGAAGGCAGACCGACACAAACATTGTGGGGACAACATTGTGTAAGATTACTAGAAGCCAATATACTTCTAGTTGTTGTTTTTTTAAGCAAACAGAGTCATTTAAATTTTGACGCCTCTCTAGCCAGCTGCTGGGAGCTTCTGGAATTTTCTTGGCCCCGACTCTGACACCTGTGCCTTCTCCTTTTCTTTCTTCCAGCCTTCTCAGGAAACGCCCTCCCTGCAGGACTGGCTGGAATACCTCAGTGCTTTGGACTTCAATGCCCCTCTCCTTGCCAGAGAAGCTATCTGAGGCCCTGGACAGCATATAAAAAATGTGGGGCTAGGATCTCTGGGAAGGCTTCTGTCCCTCTGCACACTGCTTCTGGGGTGTGTGTGTGTGTATGTTCCAATGTTCTGTTCAATAAAACATGGATGAAGATCACTGGTTCTGGCTTCTCTGTTTTATGTAGTTGTGCAGAAGGCTTGGTGTAGTGGTTAAGAACAGTGGTTTGGAGCAGTGGAATACCTGTGAGAGCCAGTGTGGTGTAGTGGTTAAGAGCGGTGGGCTCTGATCTGGAGAACCGGGTTCGATTCCCCACTCCTCCACATGAGTGGCGGAGGCTAATCTGGTGAACCGGGTTGGTTTCCCCACTCCACACGAAGCCTGCTAGGTGACCTTGGGCTAGTCACGGCTCTCTTAGAACTCTCTCAGCCCCACCTACCTCACAGGGTATCTGTTGTGGGGAGAGGAAGGGAAGGTGATTGTCAGCCGGTTTGATTCTCTGTGAAGCGGTAGAGAAAGTCGGCATATAAAAACCAACTCTTCTTCTTCGTCTGGGTTCTCCTGTCTCCTTCCCAGAGATCAGATCTGTGTTCTGTGGCCATCTGGGCCATGAGTTTCCTGTATATATATATTAGAGCGAGGGTCTACAGCTTTCATGAATGACGAGTAATCAAGCTGAATCTTATGAATGGCTGTGAAGATACCCTGGTGCATGTTGGTAGCCACCATTTCCAAATGAGTTTCTGACAAAGGAGATCACCCCACATTTAGCTGGGACCGTCAACATTCATAGATAGATATAAAAATTTCCCCCATTCCTGGCATTTGCTGTTGCGTAGAAAGTCATCCGTGTCTTGGTGAAATAAGCTGGAAGGGGTTTACACATAACATAAATTAAAAGGAACCTTTTAAAACTAGCAAGAAAACCCAATTCTAGTGGTGTTCATGGGCGCCATGGTGCCCAGCAGCACCTTTTCTAGTGGCCACAAAGCATTTTTAGAAAGGGGGGAAGCATGTGGGGCTTTTGCTCGGCACGGCTTCTGTTAGGCCATTGGATTTTTAGAAATGTTGCTTTTGGCAGCCGCTGCCACCACAGCCCAAAGATCTCCACGGTGTGACTGAAGGTAAGCTGTGGCAGCCATTTTGTGGCTGGCTCCGCCTCCTGTGGCCGCCATTTTGATGAAGCTGTTTTGTGGCTGTGCCCACCGCACCGTGTCAGGATTCCAAAGGTTCCCACAGGCTGAACAAGATTGGGAACCCCTGCCCTATCCCGACAAGGTCCCTAGACTCTCCCACACGCTTCTTTCTCAATTGCAGAAGGGAAGGCGTAGTCCTGATAAGCTTGTTACGCAGAGCTTGGGCCATTTTGTCTGGGAACAAAAATCTGAGTCCAGTAGCACCATAAAGACGCAATGAATTTTGATAGGGTATAAGATAGTCATGCTAGGAAAAGTTGAGGGCAGCAGGAAAAGAGGAAGACCCAACAAGAGATGGATGGACTCAATAAAGGAAGCCACAGCCTTCAATTTGCAAGATCTGAGCAAGGCTGTCAAAGAGGACATTTTGGAGGACTTTCATTCATAGGGTCGCCATGAGTCGGAAGCGACTTGATGGCACTTAACACACGCACACATAAGCTTTTGAGAGTCAGTACTATCCAGTCATCATCAAGAAGACAAAAGTTATGACTACAGGAGAATTACTCAACTTTAAGGTTGACAATGAGGAAAATAGAAACTATACAAGGCTTTCTACTCCTTGGCTCCATCCTCAACCAAAAGGGAGACTGCAGCCAAGAAATCAGAAGGAGATTGAGACTGGGAAGGGCAGCCATGCAGGAGCTGGAAAAGATTCTTCAGTGTAAGGATGTGTCACTGGCAACCAAGATCAAATTAATTCGTGCCATCATAGTCCATATTACTATGTAGGGGTGTGAAAGTTGGACAATGAAGAAAGCTGATAGGAAGAAAGTAGATTCCTTTGAAATGTGGTGTTGGAGGACAGCGTTGTGGATACCCTGGACTGCCCAAAAAACCGAATCAAATAAAACCTGAACTGACCCTAAAGCTAAAATGACTAAACTGAGGCTGTCGTACTTTGGTCACATTATGAGAAGCCAAGAGTCCCTGGAAAAGACAGTCATGCTGGGGAAAAGTTGAGGGCAGCAGGAAAAGAGGAAGACCCAACAAGGGATGGAGTGACTACAAAGGAAGCCACGGCCCTCAGTTTGCAAGGCCTGAGCAAGGCTGTTAAGGATAGGACGTTTAGGAGGACATTGATTCATAGGGTCATCATGAGTCGGACGCAACTTGACAGCACCACACACACACACACACACTATCCAATACTATCCAGTGAGCTCTGACTTGCAAAAGCTGGAAAGTTTTGTTCCTGAAAGGTACTACCAAACTTGAATTTTGGTTCTGCTGTAGTATCACAATGTCTACCACTCTGAAACTCTTTTTGTCTGGGCTGTTGCTCCCCTGACCCCTCTTAAGAGAACAGATCTTGCAGGGGAGGATTGTAAGGTATGTCTGTGTTCATCAGGAAGAAGGGGAAGAGTCGGTTTCTATATGCCGATTTTCTCTACCTTTCAAAGAGAATCAAACCGGCTTACAATCTCCTTCCCTTCCTCTCCCCACAACAGACACCTTGTGAGGTAGGTGAGGCTGAGAGAGTTTGGAGAGAGCTGTGACTAGCCCAGGGTCACCCAGCTGGCTTCATGTGGAGGAGCGGGGAAACAAATCCAGGGTGAAAACGCATGGTCGCTTTAGCCTCCTTTTTTCTTTTCTTTCTTTGAGTACCATTTGTCTTTATTAGCCAACAGTCACACTATCATCCCCAGGACAGGATGCACAACTGGAACATACGCTGTCACCAGCTACACCAACTTACAAGCAAAGTATCCATATGCCTAATTTTATTGGGATAAATAGACACTTTTCCACATCATATATATATATATATATATATATATATATATATATATATATATATATATATATATACACACCTCGCAAGGTCCCCTGGTTTCATAGCCTCACAGAAGTTCAGACACCTGATGACGGCAGCCCCATATCTGATGACAAAGGAGGTAAGCAAATTTAGAAGGGCTTTCACATTAGCCAGATGTGGAGCTTTGCCATCGGCCATCCTAGTAAGCAGATATAAAAAAATTCCTCTTTCCAAGAGAGTCTGCCCGTGCAATGGTGAAGAAATTGAGACCCGTGAACATGTCTTCTTATACTGCCCTCTCCATCATGAGTTTAGATCTAAGACTATTCAAGAAACTCTAAGAAATAATACAGGGCTACCTGATGAAATCTGTATCCAACGTCTACTGGAAGATAGTAACACACAAACTTTGAGACGTGTGGCCGAATTCTGTGCTGCTATCTATAAGGCCCGAAAGGATGTAACGTACTAATAGGTACAATTTGATAGATAAACGTTTTAGAAGCTAGTTTGCTTACCTTTTTAGATACGGGATTTTATTGATATATTTTATTCTGTGGACTTTTCGATTGTCTGATATTGTTTTGTTACAAATTTATGTTGCTGTTGATTAGATGTTCTACTTTTGGTCAAATGACCGTAAAATAAAGATTGAATTGAACTGAATAAACGTGTTGTATAAAAAGGCATGTGAGGGATGACACTTACATAACCAGGGGCAGGGGGAGAAGAGACAGAAATGCCAAAAAATATACTGGCGGAGATGGCGAAACTCACGGCGTTGATAAACCCAAAAGATAATTTACAATTTTGGGGTGAATGGGAGGCATGGAGCGTGCGCGTTCGATCCTGGCTGAATCCTGGCTGAAACGGAATAAAGGAGGCTAAGGCGACTGTGCGTTTTCGCCCCCAGTTCGCTCGATTTGCATCCACTGCTCATGGGGAGGAGTGGAGGATCGAACCCGGTTCTCCAGATCAGAGTCTGCCGCTCCAAACCACCGCTCTTAACCTACTACACCACGCTGGCTGAAGAGGTGGTAATCCAAGTATGTTTGTGTAGATACCCGTAGAAGTCATCTTTCCCCCCCCCCCTTTTGAATTGTCAACCTTTTCTCGACTAACCTTCAGGATTATTTATGCATAAAATAAAAAACGGCTGTGAGTTGTTTGCAGCTAGGTAGAGGCGGCTGGTTTGAGTGGTAGTTCTGCATTTAGCCACGAGGCGGTGCTGTGGGGCCGCTTCACCTGTGGTCTAGCAGCCCTTAAGGATGCCCAAGAGTTGCATTGAGGGTCCCTTTGGCTTTTGAGATGTGCTGAGCTGTAATGGGGGGGGGGGGAAGCGAAACTATTGCTCCAGTATTTTGGAAGCAATGAGGTATGCTTTTGGTGGTCCAGGAATGCAGCTTCTCCCTACCTCTTCTTTTTTAAAAAAAAAATTTTTTTTTATTGGTTTTTATAATACAAATTTTCCATGATAATAAACAACAATGAAGGTAATATGAAATTCAAAATCCCAACTTAATGTTGTTATATCTTATAAACATTACAAAAAAAAACAAATAAAGGAACATTTATGACTTCCCCATCACCTCTGTCTGCCTCTTAATAAAGTATTCATCCCATCGTAATTGGTCTGATCTTAACTGTTCATAAACTCATTTAAGTTTCATATAACATATTCTATTAATATAGATAGTTGTGATTCTTAATATTAATTGTGTCATCTAGATCAGATTAATAAGTATTCTTCCATTTTCCCCAGTTTTAACTCATATTCACAATATTTCATCCAAGCCTCCCATTCCCCTAAATTCTCCCTACCTCTTCTTGCTTCTTCACAGCGGCTGCCCTCGGAGCTGGGCCTTTCTCGTTTGCCGTCTCCTCCCTTTGGGTTCTCTAAATAGGGCCGAACCTGTAATCTAGGGGTTGGGAATCGGGAGCCCGTGAACAAGCTGTCTTAGAGGTGGGCGCAGCCCCCTTTGTGCCACATTTCCCCTTCTCCGCATGCTTCTAATGGAGAAGATGGGGGCTGAGAGGGTTTAGCAGGGTTAAGGCAGTGGGTGCGGAAGCCGGATGGCGCCAGAGGCATTTGCATGCCTTTATTTATTCGTCTCCCGCTTTTCTCTCCAGCCGGGACTGAAAGTGGCTTAGAACGTCGTTCTCTCCTCTTCCCTTTTCTCACAACAACCCTGTGAGGTAGGCCAGGCGGGGAGATCGACTGGCCCAAGATCATCCACTGAGGTGCCGTGGTAGAAGTGAGAATCTGAACCTGGGTCAAGCAAGATTCTAGACTGCTGCTCTACCCAGTATGCCACAGTACCTCACTGGCAGGCAGGCATTCTCAGGATGGGAGCCTGGCGGAGGGTTGAGGGGCTGCCTGCAACGAATGATAAGAAAAAGAGGAGTTGGTTTTTATACCCTGCTTTTCTCTACCTTTAAGGAGTCTCAAAGTGGCTTACCATCTTCTTCCCTTCCCCTCCCCACAACAGACACCTTGTGAGGTCGGTGGGGCTGAGAGAGTTCAGAGAGAACTGTGACTAGTCCAAGGCAACCCAGCTGGCTTCACGGGCAGGAGGAGGAAGAAGAGGAGTTGGTTTTTATATGGTAACTTTCTCTACCACTTAAGGAAGAATCAAACCAGCTTACAATCTCCTTCCCAGACACCCTGTGAGGTAGGTGGGGCTGAGAGAGTTCAGAGAGAACTGTGAGTAGCCCAAGGTCACCCAGCTGGCCTCATGTGTTGGAGTGGGGAAACCAACCCAGCTCACCAGATAAGGTCCGCCGCTCACGTTGAGAAGTGGGGAATCAAACCCGGTTCTCCAGATTCGAGTCCACCGCTTTTAACCACTACACCACGCTGGCTCTCACACAGGTATTCTTCACACAGGTCCGGACTGGATCTCGCCCTGTTGCAGTGGAGGGTGTTGGTTACATCACAGAAACCTAGAGCTGGAAGGAGACCCAAAGGTCCCCCAATCCAGCCCTCTGCACAATGCAGGACATTCACACCTCCTCCCCCAGTGACCCCTACTCTATGCCCAGAGGAAGGCAAAAACCCCAGCAGGATCCCTGGGCCAATCTAGCCTGGTGGAAAATCCTGCAAGTCTGTTCTGCAAATGGCTGCTACTATTGCAAACGGCTCCACACGACCCGGACAGATGCGTGGCTCTCTTCCTTCCAGCCATGGGGCAGTGGTTAAGAGCGGTGGTTTGGAGCGGTGGGCTCTGATCTGGAGAACCGGGTTTGATTCCCCACTGCTCCACATGAGTAGTGGAGGCTAATCTGGCAAACCGGGTTCTCCTCCACATGAAGCCAACTGGGTGACCTCGGGCTGGTCACAGCACTCTTTGAGCTCTCTCAGCCCCACCCACCTCACAGGGTGTCTGTTGTGGGGAAGGGAAGGTGATTGTAAGCCGGTTTGAGTCTCCCTTAAGCGGTAGAGAAAGTCAGCATATAAAAACCAACTCTTCTTCTCCCACATTTTGATAAGCGTTAAAGACCGGCTGTGCGTTTGCTGCTGAAATATTCATTGGCTGGAGTTAACAGTGGTGGGGAGCCTTAAGTGAGTGTTTTCTGCTCGGGCTCACAGGATGAAATATTAAAGAAATGGCAAAGAACTGGGCAGCATCTTAGGCAGGTCTTTTTGTGTGCGATGGTACTCTCCAGGCTAGCCTGATCTCGTCACATCTCAGAGGCTAAGCGCTGTCAGCCCTGGCTAGTATTTGGATGGGGGACCTCCAAGGCATACCAGGGTCATGACGCAGAGGCACGCAAGGGCAAACCACCTCTGAACATCTCTTGTCTTGAAAACCCTACAGGGTCACCAGAAGTCAGTTAAATTGGAACTCCCTGCCCCAGGATGTGGTGATGGCTGCCAGCTTGGAAGGCCTGAAGAGGGGAGTGGACATGTTCATGGAGGAGAGGGCTATCCATGGCTACTAGTCAAAATGGATACTAGTCATCATGCATACGTATTCTCTCCAGGATCAGATGAGCATGCCTATTATATTAGGTGCTGTGGAATGCAGGCAGGATAATGCTGCTGCAGTCGTCTTGTTTGGGGGCTTCCTCGAGGCCCCTGGTTGGCCCCGGTGTGAACAGACTGCTGGAGTGGATGGGCCTTGGTCTAATCCAGCCATGGCCTTTCTTATGTTCTTATGTCAGCTTTGACCTGACAGCGAAGCAAACACAAAACTCACCACTACTGAGGACTGGAACCTATTTTCAGGGCTCTTCCAAGTCTTGAGTGGGGAACTGGTAGAAATCAGTCAACTTTGGGGTCAGGAAGCAATTTTCCTCCAGGCCAGATTGGCCAGGGATCCTGGAGGTTTTTTTTTTGCCATCTTCTGGGCATGAAGTAGGGGTCGCTGGGGATGTGAGGGGGAGTTAGTTGTGAATTTCCTGCATTGTGCAGGGGGTTGGACTAGATGACCCTGGTGGTCCCTTCCAACTCTATGATTCTATGATCCTAAGAGGGGCCTGAAGATCTCCCAGAATTACAACCGATCTCCTACTATTGAGATGAGTTCTCCTGGGGGAAATGTCTTATTTGGAGGGTGGACTGAATGGCTCTCCCCCCACAATGAGGCTCCTCCCCCAATCTCCAGGAATTTTCCAGCCTGCAATTGGAAACCCTAGTTTAAGAAGCTGGATTGTGCTACTGCTGAGAAATTCAACTGTGCCCCATCTGCAGGTGGAGCCTACTGTTATATAGGAAGCGATGGGCTTAGAATGGGCCACTTATGCTGAAGTTCTTCTTTTTTTCACATAGCTTGTTTTTCAGCCCACAAGAGGCACGTGATAAACTGGCTTTTAACAGAATTTTACGTCAGGTGCCTGCTGAAACGTCCCTATCCCATTAATGTTTGAGTTTTCTCTCTCGCTTTTCTTCCATAGCCACTTTTATGTCCCCCGGGGTCTTTTTACATTTTGTTCTTAAACCTTCCTTTTGTACGTGTCCACAATGGCTGCGTTTTCTTTTTTTAGAACACCCTTCTCAGTTTTGGAGCTAACATGAGCTCTAATGGAAGCGGAAAGGGGGAGAATTCTCGTACTTGTCTGTTTGCAACTTCACTCATTCTCAACACGGATTTCACTTCCGTCCTGTAGTTCAATAGAGATATCAACTATTTAATTTTTTAAAAAAATGCGTCTGGAAAATTATTCCAGACACAAACAACCTATCAAATGGCTATGAGCCATGACAGCTAAATGGAGCCTCCATGGATCGAAGCAGTCTAGATGTTGAGGGCATCTGTTGCGTTTGTGCCCTACTGCTCCCAAGATTCCCTCGGGCATCTGCCTGGCTACTGATGGAGGAAGGCGGCTGGATTAGGTCTACCTCCCCCCACCGGTGCAGTTATCAGCAAAAAGGTGGTTGTCTGTACAAAGATTAGTGATTGTCAGGGAAATGCTGTGTCTCATTGTTTTGCATGCAGAAGGTCTCAAGTTCAGTCCTCGGCATTTGCAGGTAAAAAAAGATCAGGTGGTCAGTGGGGTAAAGGATCGCTACCTGAGATCCTGGAGAGCTGTTGCCAGGCAGAATAGACCAGACTGACCTTGATGGATGCCGGGTCTGATTCAGTATAAGGCAGCTTCGTGTGCGATTAATGTAGATGGTGCGCTTAGGCCAACTGAAGCCAAACGGGGCAATATTTCCTAGTGGTTGGAGGGAAACATCCTTTCCGGCTGTAGTAAACTATCGTGGGTTGACTCCCATTTCAGAAGAGTGGGAAGTCCTCAACGCACCAAGACATCTCACCGCTCAAGAAGGATTGAAGGCAGTCTTGTAAAAATACAGGTTTATTCCCCACGCGCTGCCCATCAGGGTCCCTTCACTGAGCTCCCCCCTCAACAAATCTCCTCCCGCCCACCCCCCTCCCATTTCCCCTCCCCTGCCGATGGATAGATGCCCCTCCTCGTCTCCAGTCATGTGGGCACCATGGTTAGCTCTGTGTAGCTGATGTACGTCACCTTCTGGAGGCCTGCAAAGGACACAAGATGGGAGGAGTTAGGGGTGGACCGAGGGAGAGGTGGGCCACACTGGGACCCGGAGTGGAAAGCCTGCCCGAGAGACAGAGGTCTTCTGGCTTGCCTGGGGTTATCAGCTTCCAGGTATGGCCTGGAGTTCCCTTGGAATTGCAATTGATCACCACGCTACAGAAATTCATCCTCCAGAACTGCCAACCTTCTGGTACTAGCTGGAGATCTCCTACTATTACGACTGATGTCCAGCCGATAGAGATCAGTTCCCCTGGAGAAAACGGCCGCTTTGGCAATTGGACTCTATGGCATTGAAGTCCCTCCCCTCCCCAAACCCCACCCTCCTCAGGCTCCACCCCCAAAAACCTCCCGCCGGTGGCAAAGAGGGACCTGGCATCCCTAGATCTCCTGCTTTTACAACTGATCTCCAGATGACCAAGATCAGATCCTCTAGAGAACTTCGGTGGATGGATTCTATGGCATTATATCCTGCTGAGGTAGGGTTGCCAGGTCCCTCTTTGCCACTGGTAGGAGGTTTTTGGGGTGGGGCTTGAGGAGGGTGGGGTTTGGGGAGGGACTTCAATGCCATAGAGTCCAGTTGCCAACGCGGCCATTTCCTCCAGGGGAACTGATCTCTATTGGCTGGAGATCAGTTGTAATAGCGGAAGATCTCCAGCTACTACCTGGAGGCTGACAACCCTATACTGAGCCCCCCCCCCCAAATCTCCGGGTATTTCTTAACCCAGATCTGACAACCCTATCTCTGAAGTCTGGAGATCAGTTGTAATTCTGGGAACTCCAGGCCCCACTCGAAGGTAGATAGGGCCGCCAACCTCCAGGTACTAGCTGAAGATCTCCCGCTATTACAACTGATCTCCAGCCAATAGAAATCAATTCCCCTGGAGGAAATGGCCACTTTGGCAATTGGACTCTATAGCATAGAAGCCCCTCCTCTCTCCAAATCACGCCCTCCTCAGGCTCTGCCCCAAAAACCTCCCGTGGTGAAGAGGGACCTGGCAACCTTAGAGGTAGAGAAGCCTATTTCTATGACTTTCTAGCTAGGGAAAGAACAGAAGTCCTCCTCCCATTCTCATGACATGGCTTTTTGTTAAAGCTGCAAGCTTTAATTGGTTGACTTAGAAGAGATTAATCAACGAAAGCTTAAGTTGATTAAGTCGAGCCCTTTTCAGGCTGCACGGGGAGATTTTAATTGGTTGTGACCGCTTAAGGGATCTCTGGTTTCTTTTCTTGACATGGGGCTGATATGCTGAAAAATGAACAGAAAATATGACCCACATCTCTTCCTTCTGACACAGACTGGTGACTTTTGTTTATAATCAAACCCCAAAATACAAAAGCATGCGACTGAGGGACAATACTCATAGATTTAATTATGCACCAACGTTATAAGAAGAAGAGTTGGTTTTTATATGCCGACTTTCTCTACCACTTAAGGGAGACTCAAACCGGCTTACAATCACCTTCCCCTCCCCACAACAGACGCCCTGTGAGGTATGTGGGGCTTAGAGAGCTCTAAAAGAGCTGTGACTAGCTTAAGGTCACCCAGCGGGCTTCGTGTGTACGAGTGGGGGAAACAAATCCAGTTCACCAGATTAGCGTCCGCCACTCATGAGAAAGAGTGGGGAATCAAACTCGGTTCTCCAGATCAGAGTCCACCGCTCCAAACCACTGCTCCAAACCACTACACCATGCTGGCTCTTATAACTACCTATATATACTGATTGAAATACATCCAAAGTAACAATGCACAATAATTCTACTGGTATAGAATCAAGAGTCCATATACAATCCTTGAGGTTGTTCTTCCATATGTTGTGGATATCTGTTCAATGATGCAACACCGGTAGATCAGTTAATAAATAAAGTTATAAACCGTGTCTTCAGTATCGGTCGAAAAATAGCTATAAATAATCTCTTCGGTACTAGACGGGTTGCTGGCTCCTGATCCCGTTTCGTAAAAATGGAATGAGGAGTTTGTCAGATTAGGTATCATTTTGGACAAATAAGATTGATGCGATCGTGTATCATTTTGGACAAATAAAATCGATGTGGAGTTCTGATGAAGAATTCAGACAGCATATATAGGGAGTTATTTATTTATTTATTATTTGAATTTAATACCCCGCTCCCCCGGCCAAGACCAGGCTCAGAGCGACTTAACAAGGGAGTAATATCCCATTGAGTCAATAAAACCATTACAACGTTTAAAATAGCCCTATAAAATTATGTAAACCAAATATCCCAAAATTACTTAAGGCACCACTAAAGTGTAAAATGAATTACAATTAGGGAAGCAGATGGAACTAAGTACAAGAGCGGTGAGGTTTATAAGGTTGGTACATAATTAAATGTATAAGTATTGTCCCTTAGCCACATGCTTTTGTATTTTGGGATTGGATCGCAGTGTTGGGTATGGTGTGGCTGCTATGTTTTCTTTACTTTTGTTTATAAACCTTATAAAAGATCTCATGTTTACGTGGAAATGTTTGCTGCAGTCGTCATGTTTGCCGCAGCCGTCTTGTTTGTGGCTTCCTGGGGGCACCTGGTTGGCCGCTGTGTGAACAGACTGCGGGACTTGATGGGCCTCGGTCTGATCCAGCAGGGCCTTTCTTATGTTCTTAAATTGGGGCGATGTGCACATTTAACAAATTATATGGTCAAAGGGGGAAATATCGAAGATTTATTTGGTTGGTGGTGCTAAGATTGACATGATGGAAGGCACAGCGGCACTGGGAAAGATCATGGGGGTCCTTGGGGGCCAGGTAGGAGGTTGGGGGGGTAGTAGTACTTACAGGGAAGGCTGAGGTCAGTCGGAGGCACGTCGGGTTGGGGGGCACGTCAAAGAGCAAAAAGGCAGCGATACCTACTTTCTGGCTACTTACTGTCCGGCTTTTCGTCTTTGCTCTCGCCGTTCTGAGTGCCTTTCTGCGAGAGCCGCGTGGAGGCGTTGACCGCCGTGGCCGCCGCCTTGAAACTCCGCTTGCGCTTCTGGACGTTCTGCTCCGGGTGGAAGAGGATGATGTACACCTTGGGGACGTAGAGCATGCCGAGGGAGACCGAGGCGCTCAGGCTCATGGAGACGGTGAGCGTCGTCGTCTGGATGAAGATCTGAGGGGAAGAGAAACGGGGGGCTTGCCCAGGTGGCTTGTACAAAGATCCAGGTGGCCTGTACAAAGGGTTTACAAAATAGTAGTAGCAACAAAGGTTCAAATAAATTGCAAAACGTGTATTACGGTATACAAATAGTGATCTTTATGTCCCTGTGTTCACTAATTGTTATTTTACTCATTGCAGTATAATTACTTCATTTCTGATGATAGCTACAGTAAGCCTCATGTAACCTGTTGTAAGCACGTTATATGTAATTATTTCCTTTCCTTTATCCCTTAGAAGCTCCTTGATCCATTGAGCTTGAGCAGCGAAATTTTAAATCTGAGGGATATAAGGACGGAAATAAATCTTGCCACTGACAACGTAGCCTTGGGATCCCCGTCGCTTAATAAAAAAGGCATTATGTCAGACACAGAGGCATTAGATTTATATGTTAAAAGGGGAGAGATAATAACGTGATCTAAGTTCCTCATAAAAGCGGCTTTCCAAAAGGGCATGAGCTAATAAATCAATAGAATATGAAATTGTTTTGTGATATTTGTGATATTAGTTATACTTCTGTTTATTGTGGAATGTCAAGGTTATGGTCCGAAGAAGACAATTCACAGTATCTGAAGAAGTGAGCTGTGGCTCACGAAAGCTCATACCCTGCCAGAAAATATTTTTGTTAGTCTTTAAGGTGCTACTGGACTCTTGCTCTTTTCTACTGGTCCGAAGAAGGATATCGATACAGGATACCAGCTGGCAGACCTGAAACTGTTGTGGTTTTGTGTTTTATTATCAGCTCTTTTGCTTTTTGCGTTTGATCATTGTTTGTATACTGTAATACACGTTTTGCGATTTATTTGAACCTTTGTTGTTACTACTATTTTGTAAAACTTTGGAGTAGCTACAAATGATTAGATAAACACCGTGTTACCTCCGGTAAAGCCTTCTTCAGTGTGCTGGAAGACACTTTGCAATACAAAATCCAATAGTACACAATTGTGAGCACATAATTTGATTTGATGAGCACATTTTTTGATTGTGTGAACTGTTGTAGGTACTGAGCCTGTGTAACATCTCAATACAGTTGGGTGAGCTGACATTTTGCTTGGCATCCTGTACTTTTTGTCATATGCAGTCTACCTGGAGGTTGGCAACCTTATCTATATCATTTTGGCCTGCAAGCAATGGATCTTGTTTGTGGGCTTCCTGGTTGGCCACTGAGTGAACAGACTGCTGGACTTGATGGGCCTTGGCCTGAGATCCAGCAGGGCTTTCCTTATGTTCTTATGGAGGAGAGGGGTATCCATGGCTACTAGTCAAAATGGATTACTAGTCATTAGGGCTGCCAATTGCCAGGTAGTAGCAGGAGATCTCCTGCTAATTCAACTGATCTCCAGCCAATAGAGATCAGATCACCTGGAGAAAAATGGTCGCTTTGGCCATTGAACTCTATGGCATTGAAGTCCCTCCCCTCCCCAAACCCCACCCTCCTCAGGCTTCACCCTCAAAATCTCCCGCCGGTTGAGAAGAGGGACCTGGCAACCCTACTAGTCATGTTGCGTACCTATTCTCTCCAGTCTCATGGGAGCAGGCCTATTATCTTAGGTGCTGTGGAACACAGGCAGGATAATGCTGCTGCAGTCGTCTTGCTTGTGGGCTTCCTAGAGGCACCTGGTTGACCACTGTGGGAACAGGCTGCTGGACTTGATGGGCCTTGGTCTGATCCAGCAGGGCTTTCCTTATGTTCTTATGGAGGAAGGGGCTATGCACGGCTACTAGTCCAAATGGATACTAGTCATGATGCTTACCTATTCTCTCCAGGATCAGAGGAGCAGGCCTATCGTATTAGGTGCTGTGGAACACAGGCAGGATAATGCTGCTGCAGACGTCTTGCTTGTGGGGCTTCCTGGAGGCACCCGGTTGGCCGCTGTGTGAACTGACTGCTGGACTTGATGGGCCTTGGTCTGATCCAGCATTGGCATTTCTTATGTTCTTAATGAGGATGGGTCTAATCATGGCTACTAGTCCAAATGGATACTAGTCCTGATGCATACCTATCCTCCCTAGTCTCAGAGGAGCGTGCCTATTATCTTAGGTGCTGTGGAACGCAGGCAGGACAATGCTGCTGCAGTCGTCTTGCTTGTGGGCTTCCTGGAGGCACCCGGTTGGCCACTGTGTGAACTGACTGCTGGACTTGATGGGCCTTGGTCTGATCCAGCAGGGCTTTTCTTATGTTCTTATGTCTCAGCCCTAATGGCTCTGGGACAGCACCCTCCATCGAGTCCTCGCTCTGTTCGGTATCCCCTTAGGGAACCAACCCGTGGTGCCGCCGCAAGCAGCCCTCAGGACTGGGCCGAAAGACCCAATTAAGGCCCATTCCGTGGGCTAGAATGAAAGGCCCTCCGATGGTTTCCTTCTTGTTCTTGTGACGTAAAACTCCAGGATAAAAATACCCTCAAAGGGGTTTTTTTTGGTTTTTTTTTTAAAGGTGCGCCCTTCACTTGCAGCTCTGCCAATTAATATTTGTCTTCAAAGATTAAAACGAACCGTGCTGGTGATCAATCAGTGGCGGCTGTGAATTATCTACCCATTTAAAAACCACAGCCCCTAACATGAAATCGTGCACTGATTTGCTTATTTGGCCTACTCTTGCTTTTGCAAGTCTTGGGGAAGACACCGAGCCCCTGAATCTGGCTCTTGGCTTCTAGAAACCCTACTCTGCCAGACTTTGGCTTTGGAAATCTCACCATGCTCTGCTCACGTTAGGGTTGCCAAGTCCTTCTCCACCACCTGTGGGAGGTTTTTCGGGCAGAGCCTGAGGAGGGCGGAGTTTGGGGAAGAGAGGGACTTCAATGCCATAGAGTCCAATTGCTAAAGAGGCCATTTTCTCCAGGGGAACTGATCTCTGTCCCCTGGAGATCAGTTGTAATAGCGGGAGATCTCCAGCCATTACCTGGAGGCTAAATCAAAAATGCACTGGCATTAATTAGACAAGCTATATAAAAGAATAATACCAAGCTTGAAAATTTCAATGAAAACTTATATTCTAAATAGTGAATAAGTGCAAAGTGCTAAACAAACATACAAGTGACAAAACTGAAACTTAAGGCTATCTAATAAAGAACAAGAAGAAACAAAGTAGCTGTATAAAACGCTACTAATTTCTACAAGGCAGCAATGCTTGCAAGGTAAGTAAAAGTTCCAGAAATATTATGACCAATGTCTATAAATATGTTTGCCAGGTCCCTCTTATCACCGGTGGGAGGTTTTTGGGGTGGAGCCTGAGGAGAGAGGGGAGGGGCTTCAATGCCATAGAGTCCAACCGCCAAAGTGACCATTTTCTCCAGGGAAACTGATCTCTATCGGCTGGAGATCAGTTGTAATAGCAGGAGATCTTCAGCTAGTACCTGGAGGTTGGCAACCTCACATGCTTACAAATTTACCTTTGAAGCCACAAGGGGCTACAGCTCAGGGGCCGAAGCCATGGGCGCAACGTTTGTAGTTAGGGTTGCCAACCTCCAAGCAGAGCCGGGAAGGCTCCTGGAATTACAACTGTCCAGACGACAGAGATCAGTTCCCCCGGAAGAAAATGGACAGTTATGCATGGGTACTTTCACTCACATTCGCCCCTGGACTATCTCGGTTGTTCCTTGGAGTTATGCATGTGTTTTCCGTCCATTAGAGATGACCTCACGCCCAGCCCCCGCAAATCCCGGGTCTTCCTGTTCCTGTAAAAACTCAATCCTTTGATCTCCTCTGAGATCAGCCCAGGTGAAATCACCAAGCATAAGCCAAAGTGCGGGACAGGGGAGCTGGGGCGGGGGGTTGTCACATTTTGCTATCAATAAGCGCTACAGTCAATCACAAAGCAGTGTTTCAAGGGGCGGGGACTAAAATGCTTCCTGCTTTTTGTCTCCCACACTTTCTATTTTCTAAGCAGATTCTATGACAGGCAGTTCATGAGAGGGGGGGCATCTTGGCCATCTTCTGGGCATGGAGTAGGGGTCGCTGGGGGTGTGTGGGCGAGGTAGTTGTGAAATTCCTGCATTGTGCAGGGGGTTGGACTAGATGACCCTGGTGGTCCCTTCCAACTCTATGATTCTATGATTGTCACATAAAAATGGGTTTTAAAACAACACTTGGGTTTCCCCCCCCCATTCCTTTTAAAGAGCTCCATTGGTTTTTAAAATGGCACTTGGGTTTCCGCCAGGAGGAGAGGGGAACTGGACGTTTTTCTCAGAGTAAGCGCCACAGCCAATTACAAAGCAGTGTTTCACGGGGCGGGTACTCAAATGCTTCCTGACTTGAGCTTGGTGACTTTGCTGGTGCACAGCAATTTTTGGGTTCGCAACAGAAAAGTGTGGGTCGAGCGAGCTTCAAACCCCAGGTAAAACCGCTAGGCATAAACGACCTGCTTGACTGAAGGTAAGGTGTGGAAGCCAATTGGTGGCTGGCTTCATTTCCTGTGGCGGCGCTCACCACACTGTGCTAAAGTCTGATCGGCAGCCGCACGCTTAGAAAGTTTGAGGCCCCCTGCAATAATGGATAAACCTCGTTGACAGGGTGAAGCTGGAGCACTCGCAATTGGAGATAAAAATCCTCACTCTTTCCCTCTTCTACCTATTCCCTTCCCTTCCACTCCCTTTCCCTTGTGTTCCTTTTTAGTTTGTAGGCCTGGAGGGCAGGCATCGCCTCCTCCTTTATTGACACAATTGTTGGGAAAGCGGGGTATAAATAAATCTGACACCCCCCCCCGAACACACCATCACCAACCTAAATCACTGTTACCAGCAGTGCGTCTAACATTTCTCCCGAAACCTTTCATGCCAAAACAGATCCACAGAAGCCTGACCTCGATCAGCCTCTTGCTGGGCTTCTACCGTTTCAGACTGCAGGTGGGGAACGGGATGTTTTATTTAATGCTTCCTTCACATTAAAAAAAAAACCCCACACCCAAACCAAAACCCAAGACTTTATACAAAGCTATCACATCAGAGAGAAGTTTCTAGGCTAGCTTTCCCTCTGGCCGTGCCGTGCTAGTTCTACGTTTACAGGGAGTCTTTTATGGGAAGGAACATTGCAAATTCCGCTCCCGACGCTGCGATCTGAAATGGTGTCGCCCAGCGTGAAAATATATCCCGACGGAGCTTTACTTTGTCCGTTTCAGATCTTAGAGCCAGACTTCCCCGGGAGGCGTGTGAACCATTCACCTGATTTTCTTTTAAAACTGAGATTGGGAGGGTACAGAAGAACGGCTGGGGGAGACGGGCTGCATAGCCCCATTTCCCTTTCTGTCATTTACCGTACGAAACCTATTCCTCAGATGTTTCCCTATGAGAGTTGGCAGGAAAGCATTGGCAACCGGGGAGGGGGTTGTTCTAGGAGACAAGGGCGGTCAAACCAATGTTGCGGCATCACCACAATGCCAATTGCCCCACCATTTTTCTCCTGTAGCTGCGCTCGGCATCAGCCAGGGCTGAGAGGTCTCCATACTCCCCACCCATAGGGAAAAGATCTTATAATTTTCCCCAGCCGTGTGGGCAGGGTGATTTTGACTTATGACACAAGGGAAAGGGTTAAACAATGCCTTCTTGCTGTTCTTCCAGTGATAGGGGTATTCCCCTGTGGCTTCTTCTGCCAGCATGGTATAGTGGTTAAGAGCGGTGGTTTGGAGCGGTGGACTCTGACCCGGAGAGCCTGGTTAGATTCCCCACTCCTCCACATGGGCGGCGGAGGTTAATCTGGTGAACTGGATTGGTTTCCCCGCTCCTCCACATGAAGCCAGCTGGGTGACCTTGGGCTATTCACAGCTCTGTTAGAGCTCTCTCAGCCCCACCTACCTCATAGGGTGTCTGTTGTGGGGAGGGGTAGGGAAGGTGATTGTGAGCTGGTTTGATTCTTCCTTAAGTGGTAGAGAACGTTGGCATGTAAAAACCAACTCTTCTCTTCTTCTTCAAGTTGGTTTTTATACCCCACTTTTTTCTACCTTTAAGGAGGCTCATAGCGGCTTACAATCATCTTCCCCTCCCTACAACAGACACCTTATGAGGTAGGTGGGGCTGAGAGAGTTCTGAGAGAACTGTGACTAGCCCAAGGTCACCAAGCTGGCCTCATGTGGAGGAGTGGGGAATCAAGTCCGGTTCACCGCTCTTAACCACTACGCCACGCTGGCTCTCAATTACTATGTTTTTGAGCCAGTAGACTGCTGGTGTGCCCTGACCCGGATGGCCCAGGCGAGCCCGATTTCATCAGATCTTGGGTCAAGCCTGCTTTGGTCTTGGATGGGAGACCACCAAGGAAGTCCAGGGTTGCTATGCAAAGGCAGGCAATGGCAACCCACCTCTCTTTATCTCTTGCCTCTAAAACCCTATGGGGTTGCCATGAGTCAGCTGCGACTTGACGGCACTTACAAACACACTGGCCATTTATGCAGGGGTATTTAGGTCGCGGTCCCTACTGGACTGCTTCCTTTGCATGATTCATGATTTTACCAACCTTTAGAAGTCACTTTGCTCCCGCCTCATTCTTTCCCCACAGTTCTAGGATGCTGTTTTATAACGAATTTGAATTCTGCTTTGAGGCAAGAGCGATGCAAATCCCCACCATTTCCATGCATAGTCCTAACTTCGGGTTTCTCTCCCCAAGCCCATTCTGGCTTCTCCCTCCCACGTGTCTGTCCCTCCCATCCAACCCCTTCCTTCAAAGCAAAGCACAAAAGAACGAGTGAAACCTTCATGAAATGTGCAGGAAAACACCAACAGAAGAGAGGCTGGAAGGCAGCTCCTGGCAGGGAGCTGTTGAAGAAAGGAGAAGAGGAATACCCAGCTTTGCAAAAGCACACACGCAGACAGGGAGGAAGCAGTCCCTTCAAGAGCTGACGTGCCCCCTCCAAGTAAATTGCAACAAGGCTGCGTTTTTAGGGGGAGGGACTCAGAAGCTCCATGATTCACTGGGGATATATAATTAATCACAAGGTACTCCTGAAATTTCTTGGTGTGTGTGGGGGGAAGCCCTCATGCATATGATGTTTGAGAATTTGGATCAGAAAACTGTGCAGCAAACTAAACACAAACTTCCCCTGCATACTTGACCACAGACTGTTCTGTATACCTCCTGGATACCATTGAATGTGGAGTTTATCGGCCGCTTAAACCTCCCCTCCATCTGACTATGTTCTCTTTGCCACCCCTTTCTCAGCCTCGTTGCTCCCACCTTCTCTGCTGATTGGGCAGTGCCGAAGAAGATGGGCACGAAGGCCAGCCAGACGATGCAGGTGGTGTACATGGTGAAGCCAATGGGTTTGGCCTCGTTGAAGTTCTCGGGCACGCCGCGAGCCTTGATAGCGTAGACCGTGCAGGTGACCATCAGAAGGATGCTGTAGCTGAGGCAGCAGATGATGGACAGGTCTGACATGTCGCATTTGAGCACCCCCTGAGCAAACTCGGGGTTGGGCGTGCGCTGCTCTTCAAAGTCGATGATGCTGTGGGGCGGCTGGACCCCCAGCCAGATGACCACGCTCACGATCTGCACGGACATGAGGCTGAAAGTGATGGCCAGCTGGGAGGTGGGGCTGATGAACTTGGGCGGGCTCACCGACTTCTTGCCTTGCTCGAAGATTCGGTAGATGCGGTTGGTTTTGGTCAGCAAGGCCGAGTAGCTGATGGCCATGCCCAGGCCCAGGAAGAGGCGCCGGAAGGCGCAGACGGTGACGCCGGGCTCTGCGATCATCAGAAAAGTGATGGAGTAGATGAGGAAAATCCCAGTGAGGAGGACGTAGCTCAGCTCCCGGCCCGAGGCCCGGACGATGGGCGTGTCATTGAATCGGATGAAGGTGATGACGATGAAGACTGTCCCAAGGATGCCCAGAATGGCTAAGAAGAGGGGCAGAACAGCCCAGGGGGAGCTCCATTCCAGCTTGACGATGGGGGTTGGGCGGCAGGCCGTGCGGTTAAGGTTGGGCCGCATGTCGAAGGGGCACATCTCGCAGGTGAACTCGTCCAGCTGGTACTGGTAGCCGTCGCACAGCTCGCAGTGCCAGCAGCAGGAGACCCCCTTGACCATCTTCTTCCGTTCGCCTGAGTTACAGGGAAGGCTGCACACTGAACTGGGGATCTCTTTTTGCCCGCCAGACCACTGCATGTCCTCAATCTATGGGAGACAGAGAATGATGCCCGTATAGCAATGGGTATCCGATTGTGCTCTATAGTAAGTAGTCATATATCAGAGATCGACACCCCGACCCTGCCTCTTGGGAGCTTCTGCCATTTGCCAGGAGGGACCTGGTGACCCTAAGTGGCGCCCATTCAGCGTTCTCAAATTTCCAAATGTGCCCGCAAGATTCAACAACGTTGGGGACCCTTGCCCTAGATTTATCGTGTTAATGGGTCACTGTTGCGCCAGATTTCCTGCCACAGTTTCACCTCATTTCCCAGGAACCACTAGCACTGTGCCCATGTCACTCACATTCAGGCGGAGATATTCCGTCCACTGCCCAATGGCCTTGTACCCAGGGGCCGTGGTGTTTGTTAGCTGATACTGGAAAATGTCGTAGCGTCCAGGCGCATCCCCATTCTCATTGAACATCACGGGTGTCCCGGCGCTACCTGTAAAAAAGGGAAGAGGTACAAGCAGGAGGCTGATACCTCTCTCCATCTGAACGTGCAGGCCTCATCCTTGGCCCGAAATGTATCTGGCTGTCCTTGACCAGGGCCAGGGCTTTTTCGGCTGTGGCCCCAGCCTGGTGGAAAACTCTGTCAAATGAGAACAGGGCCCTGCGGGGACCCAGCACAGTTCCGCAGGGCCTGCAAGACGGAGATGTTCCGCCAGGCTTATGGTTGAGGATAGAAATGGTTCTCTTATCTGGCCTTCCCTTCCCTCTTCCCCCCACTCTTCCCCTCCCCCTTCTTTCCCCCCTTTCATCCTCCCTTTTCTTCCTTCCCCCCTTTTCCTTTCCCTACTTGTTTTTCCCCTAATCCTATTTTATGTCCATCCATCACCATCTTGTGGCTCCCCGCACTGGGCATGCCCGGTTTCTCTGATCCTGGACCCGATAACATCATCTGAGAGCCATGATCAGGGTGCCGTTATTGTTTGTTACTATCTAAGGTTTTAATGATTTATATGGTATTTATGATTTGAATCGTAATAATTTTATGCTGGTAGCCACCCTGATAGGGTTGCCAGGTGGTTTGGATTGGCGGGCAATTGCCCACCAATCCATCGTCCTGCTCACAGCCAGAATCGTATATGCGCGTGGCTGCAAACAACACGATCCTGTCACTTCCCATTTACTTCCGGTTTGAGTGGTAAATTGGGGTTTGAGTGGTAAATCGTTCCATCGGGCTGTGGTGCTTCCAGAAGTAAACTGGAAGTGACGGGCTCGTGTCGTTTGCGTGCGATCCTTGTCTCCCCAAAATCTCCTGCTGGAGGACAGGAGGGATGTGGCAACCCTACGGCCTGAGCCCAGATTTAGTCAAGAAGGGTGGAATAAAATTATAATAAACAAAAAATTAATAAATATTGGGCTGGCCCAACAAGGGAGTGGCAGGGTAGATCCGGAGGCACCACAGGAGAAACAGGGTGCGCATTAGAACAGATAGACGCACACGTTGGGCTTCAGGGGGCATCTGATAGCATGCGTTACAATTTGCCTTGACATGCTTACGGAGCCAGCAAACAAGGAATGAGCTGATGAAGCTTATCGAAACGTGACATGCTAGCTTCACGTTCTCTTTTGGATTGAATTATTTTGCCTTCGGGTTCTCCTCCGGACATTTTTGCAGCCATCATTGCAACAGAACCTCTTGTTTATGATTTGGAACCTTCGTGGTCAAGAATGGGAGCAGACGCCTATACCTATTGAGACCTTCTATATGGACTTATCGCGTCGTTATTGAATTGCAATTCTTTTCCTTTCATGCATCTGTTGCTATGTTAATTAATAGCCAAATAGCGGATTGAAGTACTGACTGCTGATTATTTTTTTATTGATGTTACAGGCCACAGTACGAATTAATACTGTTAACTGCCTAGAATAACTGATTTGATTATAACTTAATATTTACCATCCAGGATTATTACTGTATGAGCCCTCGTGCTGCTGTTTTTCTAAAATTCACTTATTACTGGCACAGGTTGTAATTTTTTGTTGCTTAACCTCCAGGCATGGCCTGACGTTCTCCTGGCATTACAGCTGATCTCCAGATTGTCCTTGTCAAGATGTGACTCCTGAAATGGCTGCTTGAGGATTGAATTGTGTCCCTAATTTCAACCCCCATCCCATCACTTCTGCTCCAGTTTGGCAATCCAAGAGCACTGGGGGAGTGGAGGCTGCAAGGACACCACCCTATGCTACGTGAAGTGGTATAGTCCAGAAAAACCTATCACCGTCGCTGGGCTGCACCTTGGCTGGCTGCCCCTTGGCCCTGCTGTAAATCATCCTTTGTCTCGGAGGGTGGCCTGTGCAAGCCAACCTCCCGCCACCACCAAGAGGGCCCTGCTAGCCTCACCGTTGAAGTTGACTGAGAGGATGTAGTGCAGCAGGGTGCGTCCGTGGATGGGTTCCATGTTGTCACACACCCCGATCTGGCCCGGGCAGAGGTCCTTGTGCATGTTATGCAGGGCGTGGGCCATGGCGTAGACGGCGTCGATCACGAACTGCACCTTCCCCTCCTGCTCGTACGATGAATCTCGCGCGATCCGCTCTTCCCCTGGGAGGACAAAAGGAAAGGGTTGGACCCTGCACAGAAGTAGGATTGCCAGGTCCCTCCTCGCCACCGGCAGGAGGTTTGGGGGTGGAGTCTGAGGAGGGCAGGGTTTGGGGAGGGGAGGGATTTCAATGCCATAGTGTCCAATTGCCAAAGTGGCCATTTTCTCCAGGTGAACTGATCTCTATCGGCTGGAGATCCGTTGCAAATAGCAGGAGATCTCCAGCTACTGCCTGGAGGCTATACACAATTCGCAGCCACTATGCCTAAAATGTCTTATGTAATCCTATTGTTCAATGTAACTACAATAATAAACATAACATCAACAAGCTCCAAGTTGTGCATCCATTATATTATAAATGGTAGTGTGTTCACATGCTATACAAAAAACTAAACATCAAAACATCAACCCCACAGTCAAATTAGAGAGTCCAATTCTCTCCACTAATCCTTATAGTGCTATCAAGTCCTCAATACAGTCCTTATTGTTGAAAAGGTTGTAGCTGCAATATGGCAAAGAATATTATAGGTGAAATGTAGGCGATACAGGTCCCAATATTGTAACTACGATCTTTTCAACAATAAGGACTTTATTGAGGACTTTATAGCACTATAAGGATTAGTGGAGAGAATTGGACTCTCTAATTTGACTGTGGGGTTGTTTTGATGTTTAGTTTTTTGTATAGCATGTGAACACACTACCATATATAATATAATAGACGCACAACTTGGAGCTTTTGGATGTTATGTTTATTATTGTAGTTACATTGAACAATAGGTTTACATATGACATTTTGGCCATAGTGGCTGCGAATTGTGTATAACTTTACTTGTGCAGCACAAGTTTCGATTTTATTTGGGATGGTGCCTGGAGGTCAGCAACCCTACTCCTACTGTGCCTCAGAACTGAGTTCCCATGGGGAATTTGCAGCTGCCGTCTGAAGGCAAGTCTCTATGGCAGTCACACATTACATATAAGTCTAGATTGTGTCCACAGAGTCAGCATTCTGGAAACTGCACTTCTGGTTTTCGGGCAATGAGCCTTGAAACCCACTCGGTCAGATCTGCATTTGATGGCCGTAAAGGATAACTGCCCCACCCTCGGTCCCCGGTGATACAAGGAGGCTGAGAACTTTTCCTTTTAGGCCACAAATGACTGACGTGCATATGCGGCAAAAGGATTATTTCAAAAAGGAGAGCGGTTGTGATTTGGGGGGGGGCATTCTTTGCCAGCCTGCTTGCATTAATTCGTCTCATCCGATATTAATTAATCTCATCCAAGGGACGATATTTGGGCTCCGGAATTCAGAACGCCGATCCTCTCCCTGCTGTCGGACGTGTGGGGATGGCAGCCGAGCACAATGCGCTGTTAGCTTGTCATGCGCCGCAGTAGGAGAGTTGCAGACAACCCAGAACAGGGGGGGGGGGAACGAATGCGAGGTGAACAGGCGCCTTTGCGATGCTAATTAAAATCCAGTTGGGTTCTAATCTGGGATTTTCCTGGCGATCAAGTGCATTTGAATGGGACGATGGCAGCAGGTAGCGTGAAAGTGGGCGTTATCGGGGGGGGGGGGGGAAGAGACGCTGGCGTCTAGTTCCCTCCTGCCCTGCCAAGGGGAGGGATTTGGGGACTCTAATCCCCTCCGTTCCTGCAGAGTTGTAACGAACCCAACGGCTCTGCAGCTCCCTGATAACATCCCCACTGTCTCAAAGCCCCAGGGATTAGCACACAGTAAGGAGGGAGAAATCAACTGTGGAAGACAGGGTGCAGAGCAAGGTTGCCAACCTCCAGGATGGCTCTGGAGTTCTCCTGGAATTACTACAGATCCCCAGGAGACAGCCACCCCTTCACTTTCAATCTGGGTTGGCGAGGCATGGCCCAGCCTGACCAAGTGACATTTATGTCATATCCTGCCCTCGTAACAAATGAGTTCGACACTCCTGCCTTAGAGGAAACAGCAGCTTTGGAGGGTGGACTCTATGGCATCACAACCCCGCCGTGTTCCCTCCCCAAACTCCATTGCCCCCAAATCTCTAGGAATTTCCCGAGTCAGAGTTGGCTACCCTAGGTGTGTCATTGGCGGGTGCTGCTGCGCATTTATCTCTGCTTGCTTTGAGCCCCCCTGCCATTCATACCCGTGCATTTCCGTGCCCCCTCCTCAGGCTGCATCCCTGGCCTGGTCAGTTTGCACTTGAAATCCTCCTCCCAGTATTCAGCAAACCAGATATTGCGCCGGTTGTTCTCCAGGGAGCGCGTGGTGAAGTACTGGTCGAAACCTGGGTGAGAAAGGAAGGAGAGCGAGCGGGTGAAGGGGGCAGCTCATTTGCGGACTGTCCTCTGTAGCGGGGTATGCAGGTCATGCTTATCCATCAATATCAATCAACATCTGCAGAGAACGTAATCGTACAATTTCACTCAACCGAGTTAACCTGTTCCCATTTACAGTAACATTCACGAATCCACATTGCTTGCTGCAAAAACTTGGCTACATGGTCAATTGTGGCCACATCCTGAGTAGACATAAGACAAGTTATCTTGCGCTCAACTGGGTGCCACTCCGTACTAGTGAATAACGGGTTGATAAACTTAAGGCAGATTCTCTGATAACGGGGGCAGTGCAAAAGAACACGCATAACTGATTCTGTATGATTCATTACACAGGGGCATAACCTTGCAGCAAGTAGTATTGATTGAAATCTCCCCTGTAATATTGACGAGGGTAGCTCATTGAATCTTGCTAACATATGCCCTCCTTTGTTTGGGATCTGTTAAGTGGGAAAAATAGGTTGCCACTGAATGTTTGCATTTTACCATCCCCAGATCATGCTTATCTCTGTGCTTTGAAAAGCTCAAACCAGATAATTTCTGAACATCGAACTGCTGTTAAAGGCACAGGAGCAGGCTAGGCGGGATGTTTTTCAGGTCAGTTGGCAACCGTACCCTGCTTTTCCTATACTTCCTTCCCCAATGAGAAGTGTTGGGTGTGTAGATTTGGTCTTCTGACTTTGTGTGTGTTTGTACAGTGCTGTCAAGTCGCAGCTGACTTATGGCTTCCCTGTAAGGTTTTCAAGGCAAGAGGTGGTTTGCCGTTGCCTGCCTCTGTGTAGCAACCCTGGACTCCCATCTAGAGTACTAACCGGGGCTGACCCTGCTTAGCTTCTGAGATCTGATAAGATCAGGCTAGCCTGGGCCATCCAGGTCAGGGCTTTCTGAATTTAGAAGCCTTTTATCAGAGCTACGTTGGAAGGGGAGGGGGCGCCCCTAGACTTTCTTACCTTCAATCGAGGCTCGTTTGGGTAAGATGGTGACCGCTCCCTCGGCTACGTCCTCCAGCTTCAGAATGGGGGAGAGCTTGGAGCCCCAGCTGTCCGATCCCACCCATAGGAACTGCCCCGTCAAGTTGGCACGACTCGAAGCTTCCAAGACTTGCCTGTGGCGGGGGTGGGTGGGGGGGAGAGGAACAGGAATGAGTGCCTCACCCAACCTTCCCCACCCCTCCCAGGGCATTTGGCGCACTCAC
The DNA here is from genome assembly GCF_029931775.1 of Euleptes europaea. Lineage (NCBI taxonomy): Eukaryota > Metazoa > Chordata > Lepidosauria > Squamata > Sphaerodactylidae > Euleptes > Euleptes europaea. The sequence continues at coordinate 175,399,315 of NC_079312.1, read as the reverse complement.
TTGATGTCGTCCTCGTTGGCAAAGATGATGATGCCGCGGGCATTGGGGGTCTCCATCAAACGCTTGATGAGTTTGTCAAACTCGCCCGGTTTGGGTTCTCGAGGGATCTTGATGGACTGAGCAATGCAGACGCCTCCTGCCAGGGGGCAAGAGAGCTTCAGGGGGCTGAGGTCCTTCACACCTGGACCTCTTCTTCTTCTCCCCTCCCCTGCTCCTCCCTCGTTGCCCAGCCCAAAACCTTGCTTCTCAAACTGTGCCCCATGAAATCCTGAGGGTCTGTGGATGGTTATCAAGTTCAGGGACGCATATCAGGGATTCCTTTTATTTTAACCAGAGAAAAAGCCTCCAGGGTCTAGGACAGGGGTGTCAATCCATTTGTTATGAGGGCCAGATATGCTGCAACCAGACAGAGCACAGCAAAGTTTGGCATGGCAGAGGCAAGGTTTAGCTCGATTTTTGTTTAAAAATAGACACCTTCCCCATCGCTTTCTTTCCATGTGAATAGGCAAAGCGTCTGCAGATACGAGCATTGCCTTGTTTGGTCCTGAATGGAAGAAGTCTGCCTTTCTCCTATCCCATCCTTAGCATGGCAACCCTGATCCCAGCTGGGACCTCTATTAAAGATCTCACGAGATTTCAGGAATTCGTTTCTAATCACTGATCTCCCGAGCAGAGATCTCAGATAATCTTGTTTGTTTTGATCCTTTCCTGAATGTCTGTGTTGTAATACTCCTTTGCATTGGGAGGGGAAAAACACTTGCCTCTGTTCCACGTAGACTGGAGCAACCTGCCTGCCTTCCAAATGTTTGCGTCTTTCCCCTGTAGGCACGTTGCTTATTGCATGGGTCTGTGTGGCCTGGCTGCTTGCTACTGTTCAACAGCAGCCACCCTATGAAAGTCAGTGTGGTGTGGAAGTTACAGCTTCAGAGAAGGGTCTGGGAAGCTGTGGAAGCTCACTGGGTAATTTAGCGTGAGTCATCTTCTTTCAGCCTAATCTACCTCACAAGGTTTCTGTGAGGAGGAAAAAGGAGGAGAGAAGAAGAAATTAAGCTGTTTTAAGAACGTAAGAACATAAGAAAAACCATGCTGGATCAGACCAAGGCCCATCAAGTCCAGCAGTCTGTTCACACAGTGGCCAACCAGCTGCCTCTAGGAAGCCCACAAGCAAGACAACTGCAGCAGCACCATCCTGCCTGCTTTCCACCGCACCCAAAATAATATGCATGCTCCTCTGATCCTGAAGAGAATAGATATGCATAATGACTAGGGTTGCCAATTGCCTGGTGGTGCCGGGTAAACTACCGCCCATCCACCGGGCTACCCGCCGGCCAGCTGAGGGCCAGCGGGCACTGCGGGCAAGCTCGCGCAGACGCAGCGCACGCGTCATTTTTGGGTAAACCCCGAAAGTGAAGCGGACGCTCTAGCACCCTCGGCTAAAACGCTATGGAAACCTTAGAGTTTTGGCCCGGATCGCTAGAGCGCCCCTGTCACTTCCGGGTTAAGGGGGCGCATTGCGAGCTAACGCCACTGCCCTGCGAAGCTCCCGCCGGTGGAGCTGCAGGGCCTGGCAAGCCTAATCATGACTAGTATCCATTTTGACCAGTAGCCATGGATAGCCCTCTCCTCCATGAACATATCCACTCCCCTCTTCAAGCCTTCCAAGTAGGCAGCCATCACCACATCCTGGGTGTCAGGGTGTTCCACAATTGAACTATGCGTGTGTGAAGAAAGACTTCCTTTTATCTGTTTTGAATCTCTCACCTTCCAGCTTCAGCAGAGGACCCCGCATTATGAGAGAGGGAGCAAAGCATCTCCCTGTCCCCTCTCTCCATACCACGCATAATTTTATAGACCTCTATCATGTCTCCCCTTAACCGCCTTCTTTCCAAGCTAAACAGCCCCAAGCGTTGGTCCTCACTGTGGAAAAAGGTGGGGTATAAATGAAGGAAATGTGTGTGCACAAGTGTGTGTAAAGTGCCATCAAGTCCCAGCCAACTTCTGGCGACTTACAGAGGTGGTTTGCCATTGCCTTCCTCTGCATGGGGACCCTGGTATTTCTTGGTGGTCTCCCATCCAATTACAAACCAGGCTCAACCCTGCTTTACTTCTGAGATGTGACAGGATCAGGCTAGCCTGGGCCATCTAGGCCAGGGCAAATGAAGTTAAGAAATGATAATAAATATAGCTGAAGATGGGAAGCAGAAAAAAGGTAGGTTGGTGAATAGCTAAGAAAGTGAAGAACGAGGCAGGGAAAGGGAAGAGGATATGGAGGTGGACAGGAGGAGGGAAAGAGGAAATCGTGTGGGGAGGGGATACGGGGGAAAGTGAGGTCTCCCCCCACAAGTCCTTCAGGGTTCCCTATGATGCAATTGGATTCTATTGAAGTCCCTCCCCTCTTCAAACCCCGCCCACTTCCGGCTCCGCCCCTAAAACCTCCAGGTATTTCCCAACCCGGAGCTGGCAACCCTACCGTCCAGTACCGCCATCGTTCTTGGTCGCTCCCCCGGGCCCCACTCACCAGCCTCACGTGAGATCTGCACGAAGGCGTCCACACCGCTTTCCCCGTAGTTTCCTTCAGATGCCAGTGTGGAAACGTAATTCCAGCCCAATGCCTTCACTATGTCCACCATGGCCTGGGCTTGGTAGGAGTCGGGGGGCACCACGCGGGAAAAGTAGTCGTAACGGTTGCTGTCGCTGAGCTCGGGCGCTGTGGAGGCATAGCTGATCTGGGGGATCTGAGGGGTGGGGAGAAAATAACAGGGGTCAGGGGCAGGTATCTGGCGGGCTCTGTGTACAATGCAGGATTCAAAAACAAGCTGTTGAATGGACATACGAGCAATGGCCTCATACTGGATCAGACCCTTGGCCGACCAAAGTCAGTATTGTCTACTCAGTAGGGTTGGGAAATACCTGGAGGTTTTGGGGGCGGAGCCTGAGGAGGGCGGGGTTTGGGGAGGGGAGGGCCTTCAATGCCATAGAGTCCAATTGACCAAGCGGCCGTTTTCTCCAGGGGAAATTGATCTCTGTCGGCTGGAGATCAGTTGTAATAGCGGGAGGTCTCCAGCCACCACCTGGAGGTTGGCAACCCTACTACTCAGACTGGCAGCAGCTGTCCACGGTCTCGGCTAGATAGGGTTGCCAATCTCCAGGTACAAGCTGGAGATCTCCTGCTATTGTAACTGATGTTGGATGGAAGGTTGTTAAATAACATCTCCCTGGAAAGGTACATGGATATATATAATTTGGATATGCCTCTATTGTCGGAGAAATGCGACTGAAGAAGGACGTGAAATAAGAAATATTGGATTCCTGGCTTGCTGCTCTGCCGTTTCGTTCCACCTTGCTGCTCCCTTTTGTTTCTTCGCTGTTTTGCGGCTTTTCCCCCTGGAGTCAATGGCATTATATCTTGCCTGCCCCCACCCACCCCAGGCTCCATCCCCGAAAGCACCAGGTATTTCCCAACCCAGGTCACCGAACTGCTGGAAATGTCAAAAAGAAGTGGGTTCTTTTCATCATGTTTGGTGGCTATGTGAGAAGGCTAAGAATTATTGGGACATGATTTATAATGAATTAAGGTTGATATTACAACAAAATATCCCTAAAACAACAGAAATGATGCTATTGAGTATAATACCTGATACTATAGTGAACCAGAGACCTTTTTTGATGTATGCTACTATTGCCGCCAGAATAGTATATGCTAGGAGATGGAAAATGACAGATATACCAAACAAATCGGAGTGGATTGAAAAAATGATGGAATTAGTAGAAATGGCAAAACTTACGGCGTCGGTAAATCAAAAGGATGATAATGAATTTGCAAAAGAATGGGAGGCATGGATTAATTATTGTAGAGATGAACTTAAATGTGATATTAACAAATGTATTTTGATCTAATTCAGAACGGATGTATTGGGTATTGACGGTTTTGTTATAATTGAATTATAAAAACAATACAAAGAGAAAAAAAATGTTAATTAAAGGATCAGAGGAAGGGGGAGGGGAAGTCAAAGAAATTAGACTTTTTACAATATGTAATGAAATGTATAATGATTGTATGGAAAAATAAAAAAATTATTTACCAAAAAGGTATTTCCCAACCCAGAGCTGCCCAGTCCTAGCAACAGCCCGGCCCCGAGGAATTCAAGCTGTCAGAAGGTCAGATAGGAAACGGAGGCCAGAGAACATTACAGTGGGTGGAACTGATCGTCCTGGCTCGCTGCTACAAAGCCACGGCCCTCTCCTTACATTTCAGATTGACACCCCTCCCCGGCTCAATTCCTGGTCGCCCCAGCCAGAGATCTGGGGTCCCACTCCAATCCCTCCTCCGGCTGGAAAGCAAGGTACGCCTTCCAATCCCAGATCCATCAGGGTAAAACCAAACTGTCCCTTTCCTCGTGTCCCTGAATCTCCCTTTCCTGCCCGCTTTGGGTCCGCGCGAAGACCCATTAAAGCGATTAGTGACGGGGATTAGAGGGTTTTCAGCGAAATGAGCAGGAGCTCCGGTCAGGAACGGCTGAAGCTGGTGTGTGTGAGGCTGCGGTCACCCAGCGCAAGCATGCGGGCGAGTGAGTTCAGCTAGATCTGTGTGGTAGAATTAGGGTTGCCAACCTCCAGGTATTAGCTGGAGATCTCCTGCTGTTACAGCTGATCTCTAGCCGATAGAGATCAGTTCACCTGGAGAAAATGGCTGCTTTGGCAATTGGAACCTATGGCATTGAAGTCCCTCCCCTCCCCAAACCCCACCCTCCTCAGCCTCCTCCCTCAAAATCTCCAGTTATTTCCCAATCTGGAGCTGGCAACCCTAGGTAGAATGGGTATTGGGCAGACGGGTTCATGTCTTAGGATTCCCTTGAGTTGCTGAATCTGAATGCATCTCCTGCATATAGGGTTGCCAGGTCCCTCTTCACCCCCAGAAGGAGGTTTTTGGGGTGGAGCCTGGGGAGGGCAGGATTTGGGGAGGGACTTCAATGCCATAGAGTCCAATTGCCAAAACGGCCGTTTTCTCCAGGGGAACTGATCTCTATATCGGCTGGAGATCAGTTGTAATAGCGGGCGATCTCCAGCTAGTTCCTGGAGGTTGGCAACCCTACCTGCATAACACTTCTATTCTATTCTGAAACGACAGAAGGGCAAACTGATTTCCCACTCCCTGGCACCTTTTCCAGGGGGCCAAGGTCGCCAACCTCCGGGTGGGCCTGTTGCTCTCCTGGAAGAACAGCCAAGGTTGCCAATCTCCAGGTACTAGCTGGAGATCTACTATTACAACTGATCTCCAGTTGATAGAGATCAGTTCACCTGGAGAAATTTGGCAATTGGGTTCTAGGGCATTGAAGTCCCTCCCTGCCCCAAACCCCACCCTACTCAGGCTCCTCACCTCTCCAACAACTTCGGGGCTCTGTGTTCATTATTTCCCCACCTTCAGAGGTTGCCTCGCTCTCCCCCTGCATTTCCCCGTTTTGCCCTCATTTTCAAATCTGAGATGAAACAGGTTTCTGAAAATGCGGGCAAAACGTGGGGTAACGCAGGGGGAACGTGAGGCGACTTCTGACGGCCCCCAGGCATCCCCCAAAACTCCAGGCATTTCCCAACCTGAAGTTGGCATCCCTACCTAGGAGCTCTTCCAAAGCAGTTTACATCTTTGTTGGCCGAAGCTGGCTTCCAGCTGCTCAGGAAGGCTCGACACATTCGACATTTGGGCACAGTATTTTAATACTGGACAGGAAAGACAAGTCGATGCCCAAGAAGGCTGGCAACTGAAGGGCGAAAACGGGTTATCAGGAAAAAAAAAATCTGGGTGGACGGTGGCCCAAACGAAATACGCTTATGGCTGAGGCATGCTGGGACGGGAGTTCGTATGCACCCGCGATCACATGGAAGAGACATGCGCACGCAATCCTCTGGACCTCTACGCACTAGCCAAGTGTACAAGAATTAAGGGACATCTGCCCGTTCGCTTTCCAATACAGATGGCAGCTTCGGAGAGTGGACTCTACGGCATTGTAGCCTGCTGAAGTCTTTCCCCTTCCCCGGATCCCGCCTTCTCCAGGTGCCGCCACCCCTAAATCCCCAGGAATTTGCTAACGTAGAATTGGCAACGCTACATAAGGGGGAGGTTAGGTGCCCCTCTTCATACCCAATATTCCTCTTATTTTTCTGTTAAAATATGAAGGGGCATCCTCCCTCCCAGTGTCTTCTAAAGAGCTTTTGAGTGCAGATGCCGACCGCCAACAGCTGCTACTCAGAGATGCCTTCCTCTCCCCTCGGCAAAGGGTCAATTACAGTTTAAAGAATCGTGGTGGAAAGTGCTGTCAATTCACAGGCCATTATGGTGACCACGTAGGGTTTTCAAGGCAAGAGCCGAACTGAGCTTAGGGCTGTTTAGCTTGGAAAGAAGGCGGTTAAGGGGAGACACGCTAGAGGTCTATAAAGTTATGCATGGTGTGGAGAGAGTGGACAGGGAGAAGCTTTGCTCCCTCGTAATACCAGGATGGGGTATCATCTGCTGAAGCTGGTTCAAGACAGATAAAAGGAAGTATTTCTTCACACAGTGCATAGTTAAATTGTGGAACTCCCTGCCCCAGGATGTGGTGATGGCTGCCAACCTGGAAGGTTGAAGAGGGGAGTGGACATGTTCATGGAGGAGAGGGGTATCCATGGCTACTAGTCAAAATGGATACTAGTCATGATGCTTACCTATTCTCTCTGTGTTGTTTGTGGACTTCCTAGAGGCCCCTGGTTGGCCACAGTGTGAACAGACTGCTGGACTCGATGGACCTTGGTCTGATCCACCATGGCCTTTCTTATGTTCTGTAGAGGTAGTTTCCATTGCCTACCTCTGCGTATCAACTCCTTACTTCCTTGGTGGTCTCCCACCAAGGCTGACCCTGCTTAGCTTCTGACATCTGATGAGATCAAGCTAGCTTGGACAAGTCAGGTCAAGGCAGAGACGAACAGAGGTGGTTTTCCATCACCTACCTCTGCGTAGCAACCCTGGACTTCCTTGGTGATCTCCCATCCAAACAGTAACCATGGCTGACCTTGCTTAGAATTCAAGATCTGAAGAGACACCAGGCTAGCTTGAGCCATCCAAGCAAGGATCTTTTTGGGGGGGATCATATAGTCACAGCTGACTTAGGGTGACCCCGTAGGGTTTTCAAGGCAAGAGGCGCTCAGAGGTGGTGCCAGCGTGGTGTAGTGGTTAAGAGCAGTGGCTTGGAGCGGTGGACTCTGATCTGGAGAACCGGATTCGATTCCCCCACTCCTCCACACGAGCGGCGGAGGCTAATCTGGTGAACTGGATTTGTTTCCCCACTCCTACACACGAAGCCGGCTGGGTGACCGTGGGCAAGTCACACTCTCTCAGCCCCACCCACCTCACAGGGTGTCTGTTGTGGGGAGGGGAAGGGTGATTGTAAGCCGGTTGGAGTCTCACCCTTAAGTGGTAGAGAAAGTCGGCATATAAAAACCAACTCTTCTTCGTCTTCTTCTTCATCATCATTGCCTGCCTCCATGCCGTGCCCCTGGTATTGCTTGGCAGCCTCCCATCCAAATACTAGCCAGGGTCGAGGCTGAGAGTGTGTGACTGGCCCAAGGTCACCCAGCAAGCTTCCATGGCATGAGTGGGGATTTGAACCTGGGTTTCCCAGGTCCCAGTCCGAAAGCTTAACCACGACACCATGCTGGGTGGAAGCTTGCTGGGTGACCTTGGGCCAGTCACACACTCTTAGCCTTTTTTTTTGCAGGGGGGTGGTAAATTCATAGAATCAGCAATGCTGATTCTATGAATTTAGGCAGTTCATGAGAGGGAGGGCATCTTGGCCATCTTCTGGGCACTGGGAGTGTGTGGGGGAGGTAGTTGTGAATTTCCTGCATTGTGCAGGGGGTTGGACTAGATGACCCTGGTGGTCCCTTCCAACTCTATGATTCTATGATTCTTCCCCCATTTCCCCCCCAATACTTTATTAAAAGGAACCAAATAAAAACAAAGGCCTAGAACACAAATTAAGGTTAACAATGAGGAAATTGAAATTGTTCAAGACTTTCTATTCCTTGGCTCCACCATCAACCAAAAGGGAGACTGCAGCCGTGAAATTAGAAGGAGATTGAGACTAGGAAGGGCAGCCATGAAGGAGCTAGAAAAGATTTTGAAGTGTAAGGTTGTGTCACTGGCCACCAAGATTAGATTAATTCATGCAATCATATTCCCTATTACTATGTATGGGTGTGAAAGCTGGACAGTGAAGAAAGCTGATAGGAAGAAAATAGATTCCTTTGAAATGTGGTGTTGGAGGAGAGTGTTACGGATACCGTGGACTGCCCCCCCCCCAAAAAAAATCAGTGGGTTATAGATCAAATCTAGCCTGAACTGACCCTAGAAGCTAAAATGACTAAACTGAGGCTATCGTATTTTGCTCACATTATGAGAAGAGAAGAGTCACTAGAAAAGACAGTCATGCTAGGAAAAGTTGAGGGCAGCAGGAAAAGAGGAAGACCCAACAAGAGATGGATGGACTCAATAAAGGAAGCCACAGCCTTCAATTTGCAAGATCTGAGCAAGGCTGTCAAAGAGAGGACATTTTGGAGGACTTTGATTCATAGGGTCGCCATGAGTCGGAAGCGACTTGACGGCACGTAACACACACACAGAACACAAATTACTAAATTACATCGACGTCAAACTACACAAGCTCGAACTAACTGAACATTCTAGACAAAAGAAAAGCATTCAATTTTTCAGACTTTTGGCCATGTGAAAGACAAGTTAGTTCATTCAGACAAATACACTCCATCAGCTTCTCCAGCAATCCCTCCTCCTTCGGGATTATATTTCTCTTCTCTCAGCCTCAACCCTGGCAAGTATTTGGATGGGAGACCTCCAAGGAATACCAGGGGCCTGATGCGGAGGCAGGCCATGGCAAACCACCTTTGAACGTCTCTTGCCTTGAAAACCCTACGGGGTCACCAGAAGTCAGCTGTGACTTGATGGCCCCCCAAAAAATGGTTAATGGACACCCCAACCACAGCGGGTATGAATGCTCTTAGATCCTCAGTGTATTCTTTTAAAGCAGGATTTCCCCACTTACCATAGCATATTCCCAGCTACAGAAACCCACCTGAACCCTGTCTCTCCTCTGGTTCGGTACCCAATGGTGGCCATTTATGCATGGGGAGGTTTTGCCTTGTATTTGCCTCTCTCGAAATGCACATTTCCCCCCATTCGAATTCTCAAAATTCTGCATGGGGGCTTACTGATGAATTTTGAGAATTTGGATGGGGAAAACATGCACCTAGAGAGTGGCAAATCCAAGGCAAAACCACCCATGCATAAATGGCCCGTGTCCACTTTTTACTAATACTACATTTTACTAATAGTGGGAGCGATATATCAGTAAATCTGGGTCTCTGTCCCTGAGCAAGGAGATTGTGATTCCTGATAAGCTCTCCTGCGTGACAAAAGGAATGGCCACATTTCGTAACGCCCGGCTGATCTTCCCCTCCACGGCTTGAACGGCTCTGGCCAAGCCGTCCCTCAGATGACTCCCCTCTCGGTGGAAGGGAGGGTGGGTGTGCATCTAGGTGGGGAAAGGAGGATAAAACAAAAATCTAGGGGCACCTGGAAGACTAACATTTATTTCAGTGTGAGCATCTGTGGGGTCACAGTTCACCTCTTGAAAAGGAAGCACAGTTCTTAGGAGCTGAAAGAGGTAGAGTCAGAGAGAGATTGCTAAAAGCTGATGCAATTGGTGGGGGGGGAGGCTGGATCTCTCTCTCTCTCTCTCTCTCTAAGAAGAAGAAGAAGAAGAAGAAGAAGAAGAAAAAGGGATTATACCCTGCTGAGGTCCTTCCCCTCCCCAAACCCCGCCCTACCTCCCCAGGCTTCACCCCCCAAATCTCCAGGTATTTCCCAACCCACAGCCGGCAGCCCCTACTCCGAGGCGCTACTGGACTTGAGTCTAGCTGTTCTACTTGGGGTTGCTAGCTCCAGGTTGGGAAATACCTGGAGATTTTGGGGGTGGAGCCTGGGGAGGGCGGGGCTTGAGGAGGGGAGGGACCTCAGCAGGTATCATGCCATACAGTCCTCCTTCCAAAGCAGGCTTTTTCTCTAGGGGAACTGATCTCTGTCACTTGGGAGTCCAGTTGTAATAGATCTCCACCTCCAGTTACCACCTTGCAGAAGGTGGAACCACTTGGGGGTAATATCACATATGGGTCTTACTCAATTTCGATAGGCCTTTATTGATCCCCTGATCAGTAGATTCCCAGATAAGTCAGCTGAGTTCCCGTCTAAGAAGCTTCTGATGGGGGAGACTCCTCATCTTTCGCTCCCTACTTCTAAATTCTTTGCCATCGCAATTAAAATATGCAAAAATAGGGTGGAAAAAAACTGTTAAACTCTTTTATACTTTTATATTTTTAGTAATCTTAAATTGGCAAGCCACTTTTGTGTCATGCACTAATTTTGTATATCTTATTAATACCAGATTTTTTTTATCGATTTTTGTAATTTGTAACAGTTTTTAGTTTTATCAAGTTGGACAATATGATAAACTATCTTCTGGCTGTTCAAATGGACCGTATTAATAAACTTGACTTGACTCGACTAGGCCTTTATTACATTTTGAATTTGAGACACTTTATCTGATGAAATTGTATATGTGCGTGTATTTCAATGGAATTACTTTGAATATTTCTAGTTAGGGACAGACATCATACATATAAACAAGTGGAAACCCGCAAAAAAAAAAACCTCCATCCTCCACATTGTCCTAGTCCAACAGACCAACCACTACACCCCTCTCCCTCTCTCTCCCCCTTCCTACTTCTTAAGTCTATGGTCGTTTACGCATGGGTACTTTCACTCACGTTCACCCCTGGTCTGTCTCGGTTGTTCCTTGGAGCTATGCATGAGTTTTCCGTCCATTAGAGATGACCTCGCGGCCAGCCCTCACAAATCCCAGGACTTTTCATTCCTCTATTAACCCAATTCTTCACTCTCTCCTGAGATTGGCCCGGGTGAAATCCCCATTCATAAGGCAAAGCACGGGACACAGAAGCTTGGGGGAGTGATGTTTCTCTCATAGAAAGCACTACAGCCAATTACAAAGCAGCGTATCAAGGGGTGGGGAGTCAATGCTTCCTGCTTCCTCAGAGTCCTTTCTGATCGGAAGAAAAGATTTTAGAAATGAGGCTTGGGTTTCTTCCCCGTTTTTTAAAAGCTCCGTTTTTTTTAAAATGTGTTTTTGACGCAGCACTTAGGATCGTTTATGCACGGGAGTTTTACATGAGGTTCGTTGTTTGCTGGGCCCACACTTTCCTGTTGGGAATCTATGCACCAGCAGTCTCCAAGCTCGAATCAAGAAGCATTTGAGTCCCCGCCCCTTGAAATGCTGCTTTGTAATTGACTGTAGTGCTTACTGTGAGAGAAAAGTCCCCTGTCCCCCCTCAAAACCAAATTGCCACAGAAAAAAGCATTTTAAAAAACGGAGCTCTTTAAAAGGGATGAGTGGGGGGTGGGAAACCTAAGACTTGTTTCTAAAATCATTTCTTCTGATCAGAAAGAACTCCAAGAAAGCAGGAAGCATTTTAATGCCCACCCCTTCATACGCTGCTTTGTAGTTGGCTATAGTGTGGTCTGTGAGAGAAATGTCACTCCCCCAAGCTTCCGTGTCTTGAGCTTTGCCTTATGCGTGGGGATTTCACCCGAGCTGATCTCAGGGGAAATGGAAGAATCGGGTTAATAGAGGAACGAGAAGTCCTGGGACTTGTGAGGGCTGGCAGCGAGGTCATCTCTAATGCACGGAAAGCTCATGCATAACTCCAAGGAACAACCGAGACAGACAGGAGGCGAATGTGAGTGAAAGTACCCAGGCATAAATGACTTGGGTTTCGGAGGGGGGCTGGGGGACTTTTCTCTCACAGTAAGCACTACAGCCAATTACAAAGCCTCGTTTCAAGGGGCGGGGACTCCAATGCTTCTTGATTTGAGCTTGGAGACTGCTGGTGCATAGATCTGCAACAGGAAAGTGTGGGTCCAGCGAGCGATGAACCTAAGGTAAAACTCCCATGCATAAAAGACCTATACGTCCTGTGCTCTTTGTCGTTGACTTCTGTCACCTGGTGTTGAGATTCATTAGGAACCCACCCAGCCAACCCCTTATCGCCTCCTTTCCTGGAAGTGTTGCTCGAAAGGACTTCCCCTCTACTCACAGCAAACAGGCGCAGCACGTTGGCCACCATGATGGAGACAGAACTGGCCGAGGCCCCGATGACGGCCACCACACGTTCAGGCCTGGAGATGATGGGCGGCTCACCGTTGGAGCAGCGCACGTCGGACGTTTCCTTCTGGATGAGGGCCTGCACAAAAGTCAGTGACTGCTCCAAGGCGTAGGTGTCGCGGGAGCAGGTATCCAGGATGCGGGCCCCCAGGGTCATGTTGGGAAGGAGGTCGGGGTCGCTGTTGATCTGGTCCAGGGCGTAGAGCATGGCTTCCATCCGATGGATCCCTTTTTCCTTCTTCACTTCCCCGCACGGCACCCCGGCCGGGCCACGGGAATGCACGGGGAACAGCCCGCCTAGGGTGATGTCCCCTTCGATCCGGATGGAGTGTGGTTGTGTTGCTTGGTGGCCATCGACCCAACTTGGGTTAGGGCCCAAGGTCCATAGTGGCCATATCCAAAACAGTGGGAAGTTGGCAGAGTTCATGATGTGCCTTGCAGGGATCCCACAATGCTTACAGCCTGGGAATCGGAAGAAAACAGGCTTACAGTGGGGGGGTCTATCTAGGTTTGAGAACCTCCAGGTGGGATCTAGGGTTCTCCCAGAATTACAACAGATCTCCAGACTAAAGACATATGTTCTCCTGGAGGAGATGGCAGTTTCACAGGGGCAGCGCCTGTAAAATACGATAGAGTCTAGGAGCAATGGAAGAAGAGGAAGAGGAAGAAGAAGAGCTGTTTTTATATGCTGACTTTCTCTACCACTTAAGGCAGAATCAAACTGGCTTACAATCACCTTCCCTTCCCCTCCCCACAACAGACACCCTGCAAGGTGGGTGAGGCTGAAAGAGCATGACTTGCCCAAGGTCACCCAGCTGGCTTCGTGTATAGGAGTGGGGAAACAAATCCAGTTCACCAGATTAGCCTCTGCAGCTCATGTGGAGGAGCGGGGAATCAAACCCTGTTCTCCAGATCAGAGTCCACCGCTCCAAGCCACTGCTCTTAACCACTACGCCATGCTAGCTCTTTTAAAGGCAACTGGGATGCAACCTTGTAGAACTCTCTTACCTGTGTCTTCTTCCTAATACAAACCTGTCCAAAATATTGTCGAAGGCTTTCACGGTCAGAGTTCATTGGTTCTTGTAGGTTATCCAGGCTGTGTGACCGTGGTCTTGGTATTTTCTTTCCTGACGTTTCGCCAGCAGCTGTGGCCGGCATCTTCAGAGGAGTAACACTGAAGGACAGTGTCTCTCAATGTCAAGTGTGTAGGAAGAGTAATATATAGTCAGAAAGGGGTTGGGTTTGAGCTGAATCATTGTCCTGCAAAAAGTAACAAAGGTAATGTGCTAACCATTGTCCTGTAAGTATCAAGATAATGTGCTGATGAGGGTGTGGTATGTTAATATGGAACCATTGTATCCTGAAGTGATCTGTTAATGTGTGAAATCCAAAGCTAATCTGCATGGCTATTGTTGACTGTAGTCTTTGTTAGTCTGGAGGTTTTCAAGACAGGAAGCCAAGCCTTATTCATTCTTAAACTCTCTTCTTTTCTGTTAAAGTTGTGCTGATGTTTATGAATTTCAATGGCTTCTCTGTGCAATCTGACAAAATAGTTGGTAGAATTGTGCAGTCTTTCAGTGTCTTGGAATAAGACCCTGTGTCCTGTTTGGGTCAGTCCATGTTCAGCCACTGCTGATTTCTTAGGTTGGCCCAGACACTGAGAGACACTGTCCTTCAGTGTTACTCCTCTGAAGATGCCTGCCACAGCTGCTGGCGAAACGTCAGGAAAGAAAATACCAAGACCACGGTTACACAGCCCGGATAACCTACGAGAACCAACAAACCTGTCCCTTCCCCAGAGCTGGGATCTGTTTCATGGGAAGGGGGATATAGCGGCTATTTTTTTTTTTAAGGCAGAGAATTTCACTCATAGATCTTCAATGTAGAGTTGCCTGCTCCAGGTTGGGAAATACCTGGAGATTTGGGGGGTGGAGCCTAAGGAGGACGGGGTTTGGGGTGGAGAGGAACTTCAATGGGGTATAATAAGAACCTAAGAAAGGGCATGCTGGATCAGACTGAGGCCCATCAAGTCCAGCAGTTCTGTTCACACAGGGGCCAACCAGGTGCCTCTAGGAAACCCACAAACAAGACGACGGCAGCAGCATTGTCCTGCCTGTGTTCCACAGCACCTAATATTACAGGCATGCTCCTCTGATCCTGGAGAGAATATGTATGCATCATGACTAGAATCCATTTTTACTAGTAGCCATGGATAGCCCTCTCCTCCATGAACATGTCCGCTCCCCTCTTAAAGCCTTCATGCGGCAGGGAGTTCCACAATTTAATGCTATCGAGTCCACCTTTCAAACCGGCCCTTTTCTCCAGGTGAACTGATCTCGGTCGCCTGGAAACCAGCTGTAATAGCAGGAGATCTCCAGCCACCATCTGGAGGCTGGCAACCATACTCCCGTGTCATATGTCGTTTGCCCATCAGGTGCCAAAACTCTGTTAGCCCACTCTGTTTGGTCCTCCCTGTTGTATTTGGCGTCCGGATCCTGCAGAACCAGGTCACGGCAAGCATTTGGTGCCGCTCTGGGCCTCAGAAAGGCGAATTCCCCCACGCACACACACTTACACACACACCCCAACCGGGACTAAGACGGGTGACATCCAATGCTTTACTTCGGGAGAGGAACGGTAGGGAGGGAGATGACCGACAGTCAGGAATCGGTTTCTGAAAGCTTTTCCTGGTACCTGACCCGAGACCCGGCGGCTTCAGTTCTGGAACATCCAAGGAGGGAGAAAAAAGTGCAGCCACTGACATCCGGATGGGAAGCAGAGGTAGAGCACAGCTTTGGGAAGAAATGAGGCCACCGGGAGGGGCTCTGCAGTTCTCCAGCAATCCCAGACAAATCTGTCTCTGGCTATCCATCCATCCAATCATCCACCCCCCCCCTCCATCCTTCTCTTGCTCAGTCTCTTCTCCATCTCCCTCCCTCCCTGCCTCCCTCACGCTGGACCGGGACCACCCCATTCCACTACTGAAAACTACTTTAGAGAGCCAGCGTGGTGTAGTGGTTCAGAGCAGCGGTTTGGAGCAGTGGACTCTGATCTGGAGAACCGGGTTTGATTCCCCCCTCCTCCACGTGAGCGGCGGAGGCTGATCTGGTGAACCGGGTTTGGGGAAGGGAGGGACTTCAATGCCATAGAGCCCAATGGCCAAAAAGCGGCCCTTTTCTCCAGGCGAACTGATCTCTGTTGGCTGGAGATCAGTTATAAGAGCAGGAGATCTCCAGCTAGTACCTGGAGGTTGTAAGGAAACAAACACAGGAGTGAAAATGTATCCCAAAGTGCAAAATGTTATATTATACAAGCTACACAACATGGGAAACAAAATCAACGACAGTAAAACTATATATCTATCCTAATAGCTATAAATAGCCAGATAAGTAACACAAGATTACTAACACCGTCCATGGTTATAAAAGTCCAATACTAGTACAAAAGCTTGTGAAAATTCATATTGTTGTATGTCTTTTTATTTTCAGATGTCCTTCAGCCAGGTACAAGAGAAAATGCAGGTTCAATTCACAATTCATTACCGGAACCACCTCTAATATACTCCAATTTTCATTTATTCCATTATTAGGATAGTCAAACCGGTTCCCTCCTGGAATTAGAGGTGGTTCTGGTAATGAATTGTGAGGAGACTTTTGCACAGTCATGTACTGAATGGAAGAGGGACTGAGGAAGAATCGGAAACGGCCCGTCTCCCCTTCTTTTCTTGAGATTTGGAGCCTGCATTTTCTATAGCAGGAGATCGCCAGCTAGTACCTGGAGGTTGGCAACCCTAACTTCTCTGCAGCTTCAGGCGTCTGCACCAGGGAAATTCTTCGGTGTACAATTCGCACATCCTCCCTCCAGGCACGGCTTTTGTTAAAACGATGTCCCATTTCGCAGGCATTCAAGCTGCAATATTTCATGCTTTAGGGGAATGCAATGCTTTCAATAGGCTGTACTCTAATGGCTACGGTCGCTGCTGAGAGCAAACTGGTTTCCCTGGTGCATTTGAAGATCTGTGCCACATAATTCCCAATGGGCACCACAGCGCCCGCTGTGGCTTCCAATACTTTTTTGGGCGGGGGGGTTGTTGTTAATCGAATTGTGTTTAATATTATGTCATGTTTTTGAATGATGTTTTGGGGTCTGTGCGATCCTGTCCTGCAAAACTCACATCCGAAAGTGCTTTCTTAGACATTTTTTTTTTAAAAAGGAAATGTATGCTGGGACTGAGTGCGGGACGGGTGCTCCCACAGCAGTCCTGCTTTACAAATGTTATGTTTGTCTCTGGTAGGGTTGCCAGGTCCCTCTTTGCCACTGGTGGAAGATTTTTGAGGTGGAGCAGGGTTTGGGGGAGGGACTGCAATGCCATAGAGTCCAATTGCCAAAGTGGAGAACTGATCTCTATCGGCTGGAGAACAGTTGTAATAGCAGGAGGTCTCCAGCTAGTACCTGGAGGTTGGCAACCCTAGTCTTCGGCCTAACAATCTTCCTGCCCAAACAACCCAACTTTCTCCTCTCATATTCAGCCAGTGTGGTGTAGTGGTTAAGAGCGGTGGTTTGGAGCAGTGGACTCTGATCTGGAGAACTGGGTTTGATTCCCCCACTCCTCCTCATGAGCGGTGGACGCTAATCTGTTGAACTAGATTTGTTTCCCCACTCCTACACACGAAGCCAGCTGGATGACCTTGGGCTAGTCACACTTTCTCAGCCCCACCTACCTCACAGGGTGTCTGTTGTGGGGAGGGGAAGGGGAAGTGACTGTAAGCCGGTTTGAGTCTCCCTTAAGTGGTAGAGAAAGTCGGCATATAAAAACCAACGTTTCTTCTTATTGTTCCCAGTCCGAGACCTGGAAGCCACTTTCTGACAATTATATCCTTCTGAGCAGTGACTAAGGTGGAAGAAAGCGCTCTCAGGTCACCATGTGGAATGGTACGATATAGGCCAATATCATCAGATCTCGGAAGCGACGCAGGGTCACTATTTGGCGAGGGGACCACCGAGAAAGACTCTGCAGAGGAAGGCAATGGCAACCCCCCTGCTCTGCTTCTCAGTCACCTTGGAAGCCCCTTTCTGGGGCCGCCACAAGTCGGTTGCAGCTTGCTATGCCTTCCTCTGCATAGCAACCCTGGTAACTCCTTGTCTCCCACCCAAGTACTAACCCGGGCCAACCCTGCTTAGCTTCTGAGATCGGAGAAGCACACGCCTTTCTCTTTCTGGAGGGCTGCTGTCAGTCAAAGCAGGCAACACGGGGCTCCGTATACGCAAGAGGGGGCTTGCCAGGTCCCTCTTTGGCGGGAGGTTTTTGGGGCAGAGCCTGAGGAGGGCAGGGTTAGAGGAGGGGAGGGACTTCAATGCCATGTACTGTTACCTCTCAGTAGGACATAAGAACCTATGGGTCTGGAACCCTTTGGGGTCTGATTTGAAATGGTGTTGAAGCAATTTGCCTTTAATGCAACTGAAGAAGCAATATGTATGCGAAACGATTCCCGATCTAGAGGTATCGTCTTGGAATGTTTCTGGAATGATTCTACATATCAACTTTATACTCTTTGGATTATCCTTGTTTTGGGACAATTCTACCAACTACCTTTTCTTTGGACTTTCGGTGATGTAACCTAATTTCGTTCACACTTTTGGAATCCTAAGGAAATTGGACTTTGGATTTATCTTGGACTGTGAAAAATTCCCAGGAGGGAACCGTAGTTGTGATATTGTGCCTTTGTTGTTAACATTATTATAGAACTTTCTGGAATTATTCCTTGTAGAAGTTTTTTTATTTATGAGCCCTCGTGCTGTTGTTGGTTGCAACGACGTTGATTTCAGCATAGGTAACTTGGTTATTCAGATTGTCTAAACTACCCGGAGGTTGGCAACCTGGTGCATGAGCGAAAAGGTGGCAGCAGTTGCCAGACCGATCTGAGGGCCATAAATACAGGCTCGTGATTTTCGAGCCCTGCAGTATGTGATTTATTTACCTTTCTCTGCTGCCCCGACGGCAATCGAAAGGCAGCCGATTAAAGCTCAAAGCGGCAGGCCTCCCTCTGCGGCGAAAAGGGATTGGTGCCAAAGCCCGGACCGCTCGGATAATAGCTCTGTGCATTAGCCAGCGAGTAGCGAGCGCATCTCTGGGGATCAAGATGGGGGGCGGGGTAGGAAATGGAGGGTCCCTTCCTCCCAAACAGGATTACGATGACTGGTTGCGCAGGTTGAAATGTGGGGAGGAGGGGGGGAGAAATGCCACAGCAGTCTTAGACCCTCGGGGCAAACACATTAGGCAGCAGAAAGGGAGGGGAAAGCGGTCAACGAATCTCCTGGCACTTTGCGCATTAGGCCGGTCCTGTTCTTCTGACGTGCCACGCGGACCCTGGACAAGATCAGTTGTTAGGGTTGGCAACCTCCAGGTACTAGCTGGAGATCTCCTACTATTACAACTGATCTCCAGCCGATAGAGATCAGATGACCTGGAGAAAATGGCCGCTTTGGCCATTGGACTCTATGGCATTGAGGTCCCTGCCCTCTCCAAACCCCGCCATTCTCAGGCTCTGCCCCAAAAACCTGCCGCCGTTGGCGAAGA
This sequence comes from Euleptes europaea, assembly GCF_029931775.1. Taxonomy (NCBI): domain Eukaryota; kingdom Metazoa; phylum Chordata; class Lepidosauria; order Squamata; family Sphaerodactylidae; genus Euleptes; species Euleptes europaea. The sequence continues at coordinate 175,380,460 of NC_079312.1, read as the reverse complement.
GGGACCTGGCAACCCTATCAGCTGTCCACCTAATTCATAATCTTGATGATCCCTGGTAGTACACGGGGAGTGTTGCCAACCTCCAGGCGGTGGCTGGAGATCTCCCGCTATTTCAACTGATCTCCAGCCGATAGAGATCAGTCCACCTGGAGAAGATGGCCGCTTTGGCAATTGGACTCTATGGCATTGAAGTCCCTCCCCTCCCCAAACCCTGCCCTCCTCAGGCTCCGCCCCAAAAATCTCCAAGTATTTCCCAATCCGGAGCTGGCAACCCTATTCAGGGGTGATTTATACCAGCTGCGAGTCTTTCTAGCAGAAGAGAACTAAAGCGAAATCACAAGTACCTTGTCCTAGAGATCTGGATGGCCTTTAATGCATGGGTTGTTTCCGTGGTGATCACACACACACACACGGACTACTTTGGGGCTTCGTTTTCATTATGCATGTCTTTTCCAACTAGGGCTGCCAACCTCCAAGTGGCAGCTGGAGATCTCCCGCTATTACAATTGATCTCCAGGTGACAGAGATCAGTTCCCCTGGAGAAAATGGCCGCTTTGGCAATTGGACTCTATGGCATTGAAGTCCCTCCCCTCTCCAAACCCCGCCTTCCTCAGGCTCCACCCCCAAAATCTCCAGGTATTTCCCAACCTCGAGCTGGCAACCCTGTTTCCGACCTTTAGAAGTCACTTCGCTCTCTCCCCGCGTTTTCTGGACGCAGCCAGAAACAGCGCACAGAAAATGCGGGGAGGGGGAGAGCAAAATGACTTCTAAAGGTCAGAAAAGATGTGGATAATGAAAACGAAGCCCCCGAAGCAGTCCTAGGCTCTGACTGGGTAGATAACACCAGCGGGGTATCCGTATTACTCTACTGTAGCAAACAGAACACACACAGGAGACTGCCTTGTACTGAATCAGACCATCAGTCCATCCAGGTCAGTATTGTCTACTCAGGTTGGCAACGGCTCTCCAGGGCCTTTCCTATCACCTACCACCTTGTCCCTTCAGCTGGAAATGCTAGAGATTGGAGCCAGGACATCTGCGCGCAAAACAGAAGCTCCTCCGCTGGGCCACAACCCCTCCAAGAAGTCCAGAGACATCTCAAAGACGAACAACATGAGCTCTGTCTTGTGAGAGGTCATACTGGATTACAGGTAGAAGACGCAGCAGAAGCAGAAGCAGCAGAGTTGGTTTCTATATGCCAACTTTCTCTACCACTTAAGAAAGAATCAAACCGGCTCACAATCACCTTCCCTTCCCCTCCCCACAACAGACACCCTGTGAGGTAGGTGGGGCGGAGAGAGCTCTAAGAGAACTGTGACCAGCCCAAGGTCACCCAGCTGGCTTCATGTGTAGGAGTGGGGAAACCAACCCGGTTTGCCAGATTAGCCTCCGCCGTTCAAGTGGAGGAGTGGGGAACCAAACCTGGTTCTCCATTTCAGAGTCCACTGCTCCACCGCTCTTAACCTCTACACCACGCTGGCTCTCGCTGGTTGAGTATCCCTTATCCAGACATCCAATATCTGGACTGTCCCGAAAACCGGACGTTTTGAGCAGGCACGCAGGCATTACTCACAGGCACTCAGCAGCCCCACTGATAATCCAATTAACACAAAATTATTAAAAATATTGTTTAAAATCACCTTCAGGCAATGTGTATAAAGTGTATATAAAACATAAATGAATTCCGTGTTTAGACTTGGGTCCCATCCCCAAGATATCTCATTATGTATATGCAAAAATTCCTAAATATTCCAAAATATGGAAAGATCCAAAATATGGACCACTTCTGGTCCAAAGCAGTCCAGGTAAGAGATACTCAACCTGTAAATGTTGGGATTTCCATTTTGCTTTGGGTAGACAACAGCCAAGATGGTAGTTATGAAGGAGGGGCTTTCAGCAACGTGCCCACCTTCCCTTTCTAGATCTTTCAACTCTCTGCCACCACTGGTTTTAGGACCTTGGTGGAGTTCCTAGCATGGAATCACTCTCAACCAGCCAGCAGAGCGGCCGACCAAGATCACCCAGCGGCCTGTTCCCTCTTGCTCTCAGAGGCATCTGGGCTCTGGTAGCTGTCCAAGGTATCTGCCTGGCACATGCCACCCACCTGGCTTTCCCTACACCAGGGGGAGCTTTTCTCTCCTTCCCTCGGTTTAACCATTGCCACCACCTGGCATTTGTAAGGGCCAGCTTCCATGCATGATGGGTAGGCCTCCATGCCCCTCTACAGTAATGCTCTGTGGCCAGCAAATTCAGTTTCCCACGCATGCTCTCCTGAGAGCCAGTGTGGTGTAGTGGTTAAGTGAGGTGGACTCTAAGCTGGAGAAGCGGGTTTGATTCCCCACTCCTCCACATGAGCGGCTGACTCTAATCTGGAGAGCCGGGTTGGTTTCCCCACTCCTACACATGAAGCCTGCTGAGAGAGAGCGGTGACTAACCCAAGGTCACCCAGCTGGCTTCGCGTGTAGGACCGGGGAAACAAATCCAGTTCACCAGATTAGCCCCCGCCGCTCATGTGGAGGAGTGGGGAATCAAACCCGCTTCTCCAGATCGGACTCCACCGCTCCAAACCACCGCTCTTAACCCCTACACCACTGCCAACCCAAGGTATTTTGGCCATTCCAACAATAGAACATTTTGGAGGTCATTCGTATGGTTGCCGTGAGTCGGAAGCGATTCAACAGCACATAACGCACACAATGTCTATGCCACCCAATCTCAGAGGCATGCCCCTCCCAGGGAAGCTCTTGCAAAGTTGCAGAGGAGAGTGGACCAGAGAGCTGCACCTGAATTCTCTGCATGAGCCCTTGGCGCGTATCTCTGCTTCGTCAGCACCCCTGAAGATTTCGGTGTCCTGCTTGGGTTCCCACAGAGCAGCTGAGCTCACCCTGCCGCTGGGGCGGGGGTTCCTGACCACCAAATGTCCCTTTCACTCTGCTGCCCTCTGTAGACTGGTTTCGGACCTGATTTGCTATCTTTGGACAGCCCTGTTCCATTTTGCTGCCTTGGGTCGGATGTGTTGACGCACAAAAGCATTAGGAAGAAGGAGAAGGATGGTTTTTATATGCCGACTTTCTCTAAGACTTAAGGAAGAATTAAACCAGCTTACAATCACCTTCCCGTCCCCTCCCCACAACAGACAGCCTGTGAGGTAGGTGGGGTTGAGAGAGTTTGGAGAGAACGGTGACCAGCCCAAGGTCACCCAGCTGGCTTCATGTGTAGGAGTGGGGAAACCAACCCGGTTCACCAGATTAGTGTCTGCAGCTCATGTGAAGGAGCGGGGGGAATCAAACCTGGTTCTCCAGATCAGAGTCCACCGCTCCAAACCACCTCTCTTATCACCTACACCACGCTGGCTCTCAGGAGAGCACATGTGGGGAAGTGTGACTTTGTGGGCCACAGCACATTACTGTACAAGTTGTACTGCTGGGTGGCACCATAGAAACGCTTGACCCCTTTCTCCTTCAGTTTGCACACCTACAAAGCGGGAAGAATGAATAAGCTTCCCCACTCCACCGTCAGGCAAACCGAACACATGAAGCTGCCTTCTACTGAATCAGACCCTCGGTCCATCAAAGTCAGTATTGTCTGCTCAGACCGGCAGCAGCTCCCCAGGGTCTCAGGCAGGGGTCTTTTGCATCACCTACTTGCCTAGTCCCTTTAACTGGAGATGCCAGGGATTGAACCTGGGACCTTCTGCATGCCGACAAGATGCTCTACCACTGAGCCACAGCTAGGGTTGCCAGCTCCGGGCTGGGACATATCTGGAGTATTTGGGGGTGGAGCCTGTGGAGGGTGGGGTTTGGGGAGGGGAAGGACTGCACCGGAGCATAATGCCATAGAGTCCTTCCAAAGTGGCCAGTCTCTCCAGGGGGACTGATCTCTATCGCCTGGAGGTCAGATGTCGTAGCAGGAGGTCTCCAGCCACCACCTGGAGGCTGGTAAACCTAGCCACATCCCCTCTAAGATGTGTGGGGCAGGGACCGAGAAAGAGAAGTTCGAGCAGGGAACAAAGTCGTGCAGATCCTGCCCCAAGCCCCACTCCGCTTTGGGGGCCCAGGCGGTGGCGAACATCTGTCGGAGGGGATCTTTTTGGAACAGACAGCTGTTCCAGTTGCCAGCTGCCCAAGGGCTGATGCAAGGCATTTTTTTGGGGGGGGGGTCTGAGATGGACTAGCCAAATGGCACCTCCCACACTAAGTACCACCGGGCGTGATCCACCAGAAAGTTCTCCCGTGTTAGCCTCAATGAAATGAAGGGGAGCCGGTCGAGAGCATTTCCACGGAGTTACACCCAGTGGATCGTGTCCCCGTGGGTCTCTTTTTTTGGCCATCCATCATGTTTCCCCAGAACCCCACCTGGCGCTCTGGTAATCCCCATATGCCCGAGACCCACGTAGGATAAAACTGTGCGTGGCCCCCTCCTTCCGACCAGCAGAACCCCTTTTACGCATTTCCCAGCTATCCTTGGTGTTTTGACCAGGGCAGAGGAAACCCCTGCGTTTTAAAATTGTGGGGCAGAAGGTGGGATTTCAACAGGTGCGGTTGTTTCTCTCCCCGGCACCTGCCCCAAACTCTTCTAGGCAATCCTTGGCCGTTTATGCCTGGGAGGGCACATTTCCCCCATCCGAATTCCCAAAACTCTGCATGGGGGCTTATTTTTGAGCTTTGAGAATTCGGATGGGGGAAATGGGCATCTAGACTAGAGAGCGGCAAATCCAAGGCAAAACCTCCCAGGCATAAATGGCCCGTCACCTTGTCCTGGGAGGGCTTTCTGCGGGCCGGGGCTCTAAGCATGTGCAGAGTGCAATTCCAACCTCTCCAGAGTGACTCAAGGAAACAGGGATCGGGCCCTTCCAGATGGGAAGGACGGCGTCCCCAGACGTAGCTGAGCCCCCGCACGTCTGCAAAGTGAGAGCTGCTTCCCCCCCCCACCCCAAACCAGCATTTCTCCTCGCCAATGTGCAACCGGCGTGCAAAAGAGAGCGCGCGCTTTGCATAAGCTCAGAGGATCTCTCGCTTGTAGGCGCCCTTCTCCTCCCCACGGGGCAAATCCCGGCGTGCAAAAGAGAGCGCGCTCTGCATAAGCTCAGAGGATCTCTCGCTTGCAGGCGCCCTTCCCCCCCCCCGGGGGGGGCAAATCCCGGCGTGCAAAAGAAAGGGCGCGCTCTGCATAAGCTCAGAGGATCTCTCGGTTGCAGGCGCCCTTGTCCCCCCACCCCAGGGGCGTGCAAAAGAAAAGGCGCGCTCTGCATAAGCTCAGAGGACCTCTCGCTCTCGGTTGCAGGCGCCCTTGTCCCCCCACCCCGGGGCGTGCAAAAGAAAGGGCGCGCTCTGCATAAGCTCAGAGGATCTCTCGGTTGCAGGAGCCCTGGTCCCCCCACCCCGGGGCGTGCAAAAGAAAGGGCGCGCTCTGCATAAGCTCAGAGGATCTCTCGGTTGCGGGCGCCCTTGTCCCCCCACCCCGGGGGCGTGCAAAAGAGAAGGCGCGCTCTGCATAAGCTCAGAGGATCTCTCGGTTGCAGGAGCCCTGGTCCCCCCACCCCGGGGGCGTGCAAAAGAGAAGGCGCGCTCTGCATAAGCTCAGAGGACCTCTCGGTTGCAGGCGCCCTTCTCCCCCCCCGGGGAGTGCAAAAGAGAAGGCGCGCTCTGCATAAGCTCAGAGGACCTCTCGCTCTCGGTGGCAGGCGCCCTCTCCCTCCCCCCCCCATCCCAGGGGCGAACCCACCCCTCTCTCGGGCCGCGGCTGACCTGACGGGGGGCTTCCTGGCGGCGGCCGCCTTCCCGGGGGTCTGCCGGGGGTCTTCGCCCGGCATCTCCTCCGCCCGGCGCGCCCGACGGACTTAAGGGACGGCAGCGAAGCGGCGGCGGGGGAAATCCGCTGCCCAAAGCCGCGCGCCTTAATGCACCCGGCTTTGGAGAGGATTGGAGAATCTCCCCCCCCCCTCCATCCCCTCCATCCCCTCCCCTCCCCATGCATTAGCGATGGCAGCCAGCGACAGCTCTCCAGTCTGGCCTTTTCGAGCTCCCACCCCTCTTTCTCTGCCGCTCCGAAGCCCCCCCACCCGCACATGTTTCTCTTTTTGCACCACCTCCCCTAGTTTCCCTTCCCTTCTCACTCCCTTTCTCCCCCTTTGCCAGTCAAGGATGCTGGGTCTTTCCCCCCTTTTAATACACAAATCCAATGCCTCTGTGACTGGCATAATGCCTTTTTTTTACTAAGGGATAGGGACCCCAAGGCTACATTGTCAGTGGCGAGATTGGTTTCGATCCCTATATCCCTCCAACACTAGATATATGCTGCTCAAGATCAATTGATCAAGGAGCTTCTAAGGCAGGGGTGGGGAACGTCAGGCCCGGGGGCCGTATAAGGCCCTCGAAATCATTTGGTCTGGCCCTTCATGGGTCCTGGCAGATCTCTAGCTCAGAAGGATGCTGCCCTGCCTGAATCTCTTGGGCCCAGCTGGGGACGGCAGAGCTCAAAAGCAAGTTGCCCTATGTGGCCGTCTCCAGTCGTGCCTCTTGGTTAAATGTTTGACCAAATATAGCAGGCTAATTTTCAAGTTGATAATTTTGTATGGCCCGCGGATGATGTTATAAATATCCAAATGGCCCTTGGCAGAAAAAAGGTTCCCCACCCCTGTTCTAAGGGATAAAAGGAAAGGATGCTGGGTTGGGAAGGGGACAGAGCCCCTGCTGGGTTTTTTTTTTTTTGCCAACCTCCAGGGGGGCCTGGAAGAAGAAGCGTTTGTTTTTATATGCCGACCTTCTCTACCTCTCAAGGAAGAATCAAACCGGCTTACAATCGCCTTCCCTTCCCCTCCCCACAACAGACACCCTGCAAGGTAGGTGGGGCTGAGAAAGTGTGACTGGCCCAAGGTCACCCGGCTGGCTTCACCTATAGGAGTGGGGGAACCAACCCAGTTCACCAGATTAACATCTGCTGCTCATGTGAAGGAGCGGGGAATCCCACCTGGTTCTCCAGATCGGAGTCCACCGCTCGAAACCACCGCTCTTAACCACCACACCATGCTGGCTCTCCCCAGGTGATCCCCAGGTTGATACCCCCAGACAACAGAGTTCAATTCCCGGGCAGGAGATGGCACCTTTGGAGGGTGTATGGCATCGTACCCCTGCTAAATTCCCTCCTCTCCCCAGATCCCACCCCCAAATTTCCAGGAATGTCCTAACCTGGAGTTAGCAACCCTATGTCACACACCTTTCCCAACAGCTATGGTGTATCCCAATATTTTCGGGAAGGCAGTTCCCAACTGAGACAAGTCCTACCCCTGGGGAGCTGGCTTGTAGGACCTCCTCAGATAGGCATAAAAGGTTCTTTGTTAACATCCCCCCCCCCCTTAGTACAATCCTAAGGACACTTTCCCAGCAGTAGGCCCTATTGAATAGACCGGAGAAGCGTTCTTGAGCAGACCTGTTTAGGATTGCTCTCTTGATTACGCCGGAGATGACAAAGGGAAAACTTGCTCCGAGGCTCAGTGTGGGCAGCAGGCCGAGCTATACAGCGCCATCTACATTGGTGGCAGCGTGAAGTTGGGCGGCTGGGCAGCAGCAGCTGGTAGGTGTCCTGCCGGATCTTTGAGCAGGCACAGTCTGAGTGGTGAGGACTTGGCATTTCAACAGCAGCGCCCTCAAGGGGGCATATTCTTTAATTCACCACGGTGTTGAGGCTCAGGGTGGGGAAGGAGGGGAAGTGAGAGCCTGCCCCTGGGGCAGACATGGCTTGTTGGTGCACTGCAGTTCATTCCCAGATACATATGCCAGCTTGAATTCCAAGCTGTGATAGGACTTTAAGGTCTTTTATGCAGGATCATTGAGCAGCGACAGACCAAGAAAGGGATCTTGGGGTGGTAGTGGATAGCTCAATGAAGATGTCAACCCAGTGTGCGGCTGCTGTAAATAAGGCAAATTCCATGCTGGCCATAATTAGACGAGGCATGGAGAACAAAACGGCTGATATTATACTGCCCTTGAACAAATCTATGGTGAGACCACACTTGGAATACTGTGTACAGTTCTGGTCACCACACCTAAAGAAGGTTATTACAGAGCTTGAGAAGGTGCAGAAAAGAGCAACCAAAATGATTAGGGCACTAGAGCAACTGTCCTATGGGGAGTGGTTAAGACGCTTAAGGGCTATTTAGCTTGGAAAGAAGGCGGCTGAGGGGAGACATGATAGAGGTCTATAAAATTATGCATGGTTTGGAGAGAGTGGACAGGGAGAAGTTTATCTCCCTCTCCCATAATACTAGAACATGGGGTCATCTGCTAAAGCTGGAGGGTGAGAGATTCAAAACAGAAGTATTTTTTCATACAACGCATAGTTAAACTGGGGAACTCCCTGCCCCAGGATGTGTTGATGGCTGCCAGCTTGGAGGGCTTTAAGAGGGGAGTGGACATATTCATGGAGGAGAGGGGTATTCATGGCTATTAGTTAGAATGGTTACTAGTCATGCTGCATACCTGTTCTCTCTAGTATCAGAGGAACATGCCTATTATTTTGGGTGAGGTGGAACACGGGCAGGATGGTGCTGCTGCACTTGTCTTGTTAGTGGCTTCCTAGAGGCACCTGGTTGGCCACTGTGTGAACACACTGCTGGACTTGATGGGCCTTGGTCTGATCCAGCAGGCCTTTCTTATGTTCTTATGTTCAGGGGTTGGGCTAGATGGCCTTTATGGCCCCTTCCAACTCTATGGTTCTATGGCTTATAGCGACCCCAGCAAGGCATGTGAGAAGCAGAGGTGTTTTGCCATCGCCTTCCTCTGCAGTCTTCCTTGGTTGCCTCCCATTTGGGTTGTTAGGTCCTCCCTGGTTACTGGCAGGGGGTGGGGTGGGGGGAAGGGTTGCCAGCTCTAGGTTGATAAACTCCTGGAGATTTGGGGGTGGAGCCTGGGGAGGACAGGGACCTCGGTGAGGTACAATGCCATACTGCCCACCTTCCAAAGCATCCATTTTCTTCAGGGGAACTGATCACTGTAGTTTCGAGATGAACTGTAATTCTGGGGGATCCCCAGCGGCCACCTGGAGGCTGGCATCCCACCCTGTCTGGAACAACAAGAGAAGGTGAGACATGGAAGCCATATTCTAGTATATAAGGAATAAATAACTTTACAGGAAGCTTCATTACACTGGAAGGGCTTTTATGCATTTTTCTACTGTGCATTATGACACTATTACATTATTAGGATGGGTACTAGATTACAGTTCTATGTCTGACCACTCAGGAAGGCCTTTTTGAGGCCAAAACGCGTTTGGTCCTTATTGGGTCCTACTTTGGTCAAATGTAAGATTGTACATCGCATGTGTATGAGTTTGTATGTATGTATTGACTGTGAAAGACTTGCCTGTGTTAGAGGCCTTATGTTTTTAACTTGACTGTGCACCTTGTTAAAATTTATATATTTGCAATTTTAGCATTTTTTAGCTCAACCTCTTCTTTTTAAAAAAACATTATTAAGAGAAAATGAGAATACAACAAAAAGGGAAAACGAAAATACAACAACAAAAGAAAATGGAAATATAACATTCAGACCTCAGAAGCTAAGCAGGGTCAGCCCTGGTTGGTATTTGGATGGGAGACCACCAAGGAAAACCAGGGTTGCTGTGCAGAGGAAGGCACTGGCAAACCCCCTCTGTTAGTCTCTTGCCATGAAAACCCCAAAAAGGGGTCGCCATAAGTCGGCTGCGACTTGACGGCACTTTACACACACACAAAATACTCTTTATACAAATTCTTGAGAGGAAACTTAGACCTTGCTGCTAATATAACTAAAATATCCATAATAGTGAACCAAGCACTACTCTATCTATTTATCTAAAATCTGGATGGTTGTCACTTCCCTCCCTCCCTGCGATTTACACATTGGAGTGTTTCTTCCATCTCTGAAATTGTCACATTCCAGCGAGCGTCCAGTTCTTCTGTATTTTATTTTAGCTCAACCTCTTCTGTTTGGCATCCCACCCCGTCTCCCATCCAAGTACCAACCCTACTTAGCTTCCAAGATGCCATACCGTGCGGCCTTCCCTCCCTGCTATGCATCTTAGCGTAGTGAAACCACAGAGTCGCGTTTGTACGGAGTCCCAGGATGCAGGGCCGTCCTTTCTCGTCTCCGCCACTTCAGATCCCTAGCAGAACCCCAGTCTTGTTTGAGAACTTTTAATTCCTCGCTGTCTCATTCCTGTCCAGCACGTAAAATGGCCAGCCATTCAGGTTTTGCATTGGATTTGTCACTCTATAGATGCACATTTTCCCCATCTGAATTCTCAAAACTCTGCATGGCGGCTTATTGTTGAGTTTTGAGAATATGGATGGGGAAAAAGTGCATCTAAAGAGTGGCAAATCCAATGCAAAACCTTCCATGAATAAATGGCCTGTGGTTTAGTTCAGACATAAGGCAAAGCCATGGCTTTGGTTTTTCGAACTGTGGTATGGTCGTGAAACTAGGGGCGGAAACGTATGATGCTGAAGCCTCCTTTATTCCCTGTTTCAGCCAGGATTCAGCCAGGATCGAACACATGCGTTTTGCCCAACGTGCATTCAGTCCTGGCTGAATCCTGGCTGAAACAGGGAATAAAGGAGGCTAAAGCGACCATGCGTTTTCACCCCAGGGTTCAGACCGCAGGCGATCACACATTTGCCCCGACAAATGCTAGCTTCTTTTCCTTCTCTGTGTCTCCCGGGAGGGCATCACTGGAGGATGAGGAGGATTAAACCAGGATTAAGTCATGAGTTCTGCACTCATACGTAGGCTGGTTGCTCTGTCTTCCCTACGGTTGCCAGCTCTGGGTTGAGAAATACCTGGCGGTTTTAGGGGTGGAGTCTGAGAAGGGCAGGGTTTGGGGAGGGATTTCAATGGGGTAGAATGCCATAGAGTCCACCTTCCAAAGGGGCCATTTTCTCCAGGTGAACTGATCTCTGTCGCCTGGAGATCAGTTATAATAGCGGGAGATCTCCAGCTCCCAAATCTCCAGGAATTTCCTAACCCAGAGCTGGCAACCCTAGGGAGCATGACTTTGAAGGTGGATTTGAAGAAGAAGCAGAAGAAGCAGAAGCAGAAGAAGCAGAAGCAGAAATGTTATTTGTATGCCTACGTTCTCTGCCACTTAAGGAAGAATCAAACCGGCTTACAATCACCTTCCCTTCCCCTTCCCACAACAGACACACCCTGTGAGGGAGGTGGGGCTGAGAGCGCTCTAAGAGAGCTGCAGCTAGCCCAAGGTCACCCAGCTGGTTTCATGTGTAGGAGTGGGGGAACAAATCCAGTTCCCCAGATTAGCCTCCCCCGCTCGTGTGGAGGAGTGGGGAATCGAACCTGGTTCTCCAGATCAGAGTCCACCGCTGCAAACCACCGCTCTTAACCACCACACCACACTGGAAGCTTGACTTGGTGCAGAAATATGGCATGGAGCTGGTAAACGGGCTATGCTTCCTATACAGTGCATATTTCCTTGATGTCGGACCAATTCACTGGCTGCCGAACCACTTCCAGACCCAGCTCTAGTTTTGCTTGTTCCTTTTAGGCCTTTTATGCGTGGCTGTTTCCCTTGCCGTCACCCCTCGCTCTCTCCCTGCGTTTCCCCGCGTTTTGCCCGCGTTTTCAAATCCGTAATAAAGCAGGTCCCTGAAAACACGGGTAAAACACAGGGAAAGGCAGGGGGAAAGCGAGGTGACCTCTGACAGCCGGAAACAGCTTGCATAATCAAAGGCCCGAAATGGTCAAAGGGGTGACGGCGAGGGAAACACCCATGCATAAAAGGCCGTAGGGTTGTCCTGCCCCTCTAGGGTGGGAACGATACCAGACTGAAAGCTCAGAAATGAGAACTCCGTTAAACCCAAATTCGAAACCTCCGCAGAAATCTCTTTTGTCTTTCTCATCTTTGCCGTGCTCTGAAGTTATTTTTACTGCTACTGAAGGGAGGCGTAGAAGGAAAAGATTGAAGTTTATGGTTGATTGAAGTTTTTATGTATTTTAAAGGTTGTTACCGGCCCTGACCCTGGCTTGCCGGGAATGAGGGCAGGGTATAAATGTGAATAAATGAATGAATGAATGAATGAATGAATGAATGAATGAATGAATGAATGAATGAAGAAGAGTTAGTTTTTATATGCTGACTTTCTCTACCACTTAAGGGAGACTCAAACCGGCTTACAATCGCCTTCTCTTCCCCTCCCCACAACAGACACCCTGTGAGGCAGGTGGGGCTGAGAGAACTGTGACTTGCCCAAGTTCACCCAGCTGGCTTCATGCGGAGGAGTGGGGAAATAAATCTAGTTCGCCAGATTATCTTCCGCCGCTCATTTGGAGGGGTGGGGAATCAAACCCGGTTCTCCAGATTGGAGTCCGCCACTCCAAACCACCGCTCTTAACCATTACACCACGATGTGGGAGGACACACAATTGTTTGGCTGTGTTGTCCAACGCTCTAGCCCAGCCAGGCCTTCCCAAAGGCCCGGGGCCCTTACAAGATGCTGAACACCACTTTGGAAGAGGTGGGTTCAGCTCATTGCTTAGTGACTAGGGTTGCCAGGTCCCCCCACCCCGGCCACTGATGGAGGACGGGGTGGGGCAGGGTTGGCAGATCCAGGCTGAGAAACGCATGGAGATTTCGGGATGGAACCGGGGGAGGACAGGGACCACAGTAGGGTACAAGGCCACAGAGTCCACCCTTAGTGTTGCCAGGTCCCTCTTCGCCACCAGCGGGAGGCTTTTGGGGCAGAGCCTGAGGAGGGCGGGGTTTGGGGAGGGGAGGGACTTCAATGCCATAGAGTCCAATTGCCAAAGCGGCCAATTTCTCCAGGGGAACTGGTCTCTATCGGCTGGGGATCGGTTGTAATAGTAGGAGATCTCCAGCTAGTACCTGGAGATTGGCAACCCTAAGTGGGCTCTTTAATTTTATAAATTTTATAGAATATGTTGGGCACAGAGACAAATTGAAATACATCACTACATACATACCCGGGTTGTTGTTATTTTGCTATAATACTGTGATACATGTTGCAATATGTATTGGTGTGCATTATCAGTGATGTTATTAGACCACTGATGAAGGGCAGCGGTCCGAAATGTGTTTGGGATGTGCTTTTAGTTCATCGGCCTGTATCAGGTGCCACTGTGCTTTCTTTCAATATAATTTTTAATGTTTCGAATATGGATATCAGCGCCTTAAAATAAATATATTTCTATACGTCATGGAGTCTTTTCCCACCCAACCTTTGGGTACCCGTAGGGTTGCCAGGTCCCCCCTCTCCTCCGGTGGGAGGCTATTCTGCTGATATTGTGAATGTGTGTGTGCGCCTCGCAAAGGGCCTTATACCTCTTAGCTTGGGTGGTAAAGCGGCCCTTTACCACTCAAACGAAGAGTTTGAGCGATATAAGGCCCTTGCGAGGCAGCACTTCCAGTTGTAAACTAGATGCACATTTGCCCACCGACCCTCAGGTGGTCGGCGGGCAGAGGGGTAAATTGCCGGGGGTTTGCCCGCCACCAGTGGGCACCTGGCAACCCTAGGTACCCAGCTTTGGTTTTAGGTTGGTGCTTTCCTTCCCCCTTTTGTTTTTTGTAGGCTGGCATCCCTATTAGGGTTGCCAACCTCCAGGTACCAACTGGAGATCTCCTGCTATATCACAACTGATCGCCAGGTGACAGGGATCAGTTCCCCTGGAGAAAATGTCCCCTTTGGCCATTGGACTCCGTGGCACTGAAGTCCCTCCCCTCCTCAGACCCCGCCCTCCTCAGGCTCCACCCCCAAAACTCCTGCTGGTGGCAAAGAGGGACCTGGCAACCCCAATCCTCCCTCCAAACCAGCCATTTCCTCCAGGGGAACTGGTCTCTGTAGTCTGGAGATGAGCTGTAATTCCAGGAGATACCCAGGCCCCACCTGGATAGGGTTGCCAGGTTCCTCTTTGCCACCGTCGGGATGTTTTTTGGGCGGAGCCTGAGGAGGGCAGGGTTTGGGGAGGGGAGGGACTTCAATGCCATAGAGTCCAATTGCCAAAGCGGCCAATTTCTCCAGGTGAACTGATCTCTGTCGGCTGGAGATCAGTTGTAATAGCAGGAGATCTCCAGCTAGTACCTGGAGGTTATACCCAAACAAAAACAACCTACTATATTCTTTGCAAAAGCTTCTATGTCATGTGTCATGCACCTACTACACTATACACATTATGCTAACTCTATCATAATACTATCTCTATATACAAAATATCCCACCTATGTGCTATACAACATAAATTCTACAACACAATAAATACATTTCATAAAGACATCTCAAAGTTGGAGGGTACAGTCTCCACGTGTAACAAGTGAAGTCCATGCGGCATATCGCTATTTCTTCTTAAGGTAAGTGTCCATAAACACTGATGTTTTATCTGTATATTTCCAGGTGTAATGCTGTTTTCTTCTCTTTACAGGATACCGGTTGGTTGCTTCTGTTTCAAAGATTTCTTCCTCCGAAGATGTACGTGGATATTTCTACATCAATACAAATTTTATTCGTATTCTAAGCTCGAGTTTTACTCTTCGTTTGCCCAAGGCTTTCTACTTCCTTACTGGAGGAACGTACATACGTACGTGGAGGTTGGCAACCCCACACCTGGAAGCTGGCAGCCCTAGCTCTGGGATTTTGGTTGAGTAACTGCATCACCGTGCCCTTCCACCGCCGTCCCTCCACCCCTCGGATTTGGGTCCACGGCTCCTCCTCTTGCCGTTCTCTCTCTTCTCCTGAGTGCTTTTTCTCAGGGTGCCCCGAGCAAGGGAGAGCCGATGCGGGAGAGGCGCAGCTGATGGTCCGGGAGCCCATTCTTCGCCTCTCTGCGGCCCGCGGCCTTTGAGTTTCGCTCTCCGCTGGGAGATGACGAAGGTTGACTGTTGGAGACCGAGCAAGGGAGAAGCAGAAGAGGTTACCAAAGGGCATGTTTGTTAGAAGGCTGGAGCAGGAGGGAGACAAAGCACTGGTGTAACTGGTCTTGGGGTCTCATCCGGACTGCAGATGCTCTTGCATCTTGAACAGCAGTTCGGTTCCCCCCACCTCCAATTACCAGGCAACAAGTGTTTTTTTTGACACGCCACCCTTTTTTTTTTTTTTTTGATCTCCAGCCGATACAGATCAGTTCCCCGGGAGAAAATGGTGCTTTGGGAATGGGACTTTGGTAATGGCATTGAAGTCCCTCCCCTCTCCAAACCCCGCCCTCCTCAGGCTCCACCCCCAAAATCTCCAGGTAATTCCAAACCCCGAGATGGCAACCCTATCTAAAATCCCTTCTCATCCGCTACCCGCCAGTGAGAGAACTGCTCTCTTCGCATGCTTTAAGGGGCTTTTGTTTAATCGTCTTTCATATGTTCTACATAGGATTGGCAACTCCAGCGTGGGAAATTCCTGGAGATTTGGGGGGTGGAGCTTAAAGAAGGTGGGGTTTGGTGATGGGAGGGACCTCCGTGGGGTGTAATACCATAGAGTCCACTCTCCAGCATGGTGTAGTGGTTAAGAGCGGTGGACTCTGATCTGGAGAACCGGGTTTGATTCCCCACTCCTCCACATGAGGCTAATCTGGTGAACTGGATTTGTTTCCCCATTCCTACACACGAAGCCAGCTGGGTGACCTTGGGCTAGTCACAGCTCTCTTAGAGCTCTCTCAGCCCCACCTACCTCACAGGGTGTCTGTAGTGGGGAGGGGAAGGGAAGGTGATTGTAAGCCAGTTTGAGTCTCCCTTAAGTGGTAGAGAAAGTCAGCATATAAAAACCAACTCTTCTCCTCCTCCTCCTCCTCCTCCTCCTCCTCCTCCTCCTCCTTCTTCTTCTTCCTACTCCTCCTCCTACTCCATTTTCTTCAGTGGAATCCATCTCTGTAGTCCGGAGATCAGTTGCAATTTTGGGAGACCTCCCAGCCTAACCTGGAGTCTGGCGATCTTTGTTCTATGGCTGATCTCTGGCGCTGAAAATAGATGCTGGGGGTGAGCCCTTGTGTGCATTTGCACAAATCAAACCCTCTTTTCGCAGCTTTGTTATAAACCCGCTAACATCTGTAGGCAAAGTGAGTGTTAAATGCGCAGGAGCAGTTAAAACAAAGGAAACAATCTCTGCAAGACGATATTCTGACCAGTTACTAGATTTCACTTGCTTGAATACATTAATCTGAATTATACTGAATTAGACCCTTGGTCCATCAAGGTCAGTATTATCTGGCAGCAGCTCTCCCGGGTCTTAGGCTAGGGTTGTCAGCCTCCAGGTACTAGCTGGAGATCTCCCCGCCCTCCTCAGGCTCCGCCCCCAAATCTCCAGGTATTTCCCAACATGGAGCTGGCAACCCTATTTTAGGCTGAGGTCTATCACACCACCTAGTGCCTGGTCCTTTTAACTGGAGATGCTGGGGTTTGAACCTTGAACAAACCACAGCAACCCAAGCTTACAAATATATGTCTTACTCTTATACTTGCACTATACACATGCAAGCAATACTCATACATATGAAACAGCTGCTATGCAAAGCAGAAAGAGCTCAAAGACACTATATAATACAGTTCAAGGGTAATCTAGTGTAATGAGTAGTCATACAAATCCGAATGCAATATAGCTAAACATTCAAGTTCCAAGATATATAACCACAGGAACAAGGTAAGTCCATGAAATATTTCTTCTTAATATCCTTTTCCTTTTCTTCTTTACAGGAATCCGGTATTAAAGTGTCCTGTTTCGAAATTCATCTTCCTCAGAAGATCATGGACATACACTGTCAATACATATATCAGAATTGTACTCCTTCATGGTGTTACCAGAAGATCACGGTGTTACCAGAAGATCATGGACATACACTGTCAATACATATATCAGAATTGTTCTCCTTCATGATGTTACCAGAAGATCATGGTGTTACCAGAAGATCATGGACATACACTGTCAATACATATATCAGAATTGTTCTCCTTCATGGTGTTACCAGAAGATCATGGTGTTACCAGAAGATCATGGACATACACTGTCAATACATATATCAGAATTGTTCTCCTTCATGGTGTTACCAGAAGATCATGGTGTTACCAGAAGATCATGGACATACACTGTCAATACATATATCAGAGTTGTACTCCTTCATGGTGTTACCATGGGTTCCAATTCCTTACAGATGGGATATGCATAAGCTTATGTAAGCTTGGGTTGCTGTGGTTTGGTTTTGGTGTAGCTCTCATTAGCAGCCTTGTTTCACTTCTTTGGGGGTTTGAGCCTTGGCCAGATTCTCCAGATTAGAGTCTGCCACTCAAGTGGAGGAGTGGGGAATCAAACCCGGTTCTCCAGATTCGAGTTTCCCGCTATTAACCACTATGCCATGCTGGCTCTCAAATCAAAAAGGCGGGAGGAAAAGTGCCTTGCTGGGAAAGTACAGAAGCCGCAGGCAGGGATAGAACAGGGTTGGGCAAAGCCAGGAGCCCGTTCAAGGTGAGAGCAAGGGGCAAGATTGGGGAGCCAGGGGGCAGATGCTCAAACCAGTTGCCCCCACTTGGACAGCAGGGCTGTTAGCAGACCTTGGGTCACCCCATGCCTGTCTGAATTCCCCTCTCCCGTCACCTTCCCGCCCCCTCCAATTACATCATCCTGCTTAATTACAATAAAAGGCCAACGGTTTACCGCGCTCAACATAATTAATATTTGCTGTGCCCAGGATTGCAAAGTTGGTGTTGCCAGCGGCCGGGGAGCTGGGGAAAGGATTTGGCTGTATTAGCAGGGGAGGAGACAGCTGTCTCGCTTACTGATACTCGGGGCGGGGGGCAGATTACAAAGGGAACGCCCGGCATTAGGCTCGACAGGGCTGTGCAGAAGAGAAGAGGAAATGATCCCCCCAAACATGTCCTGATCACGGGCCAAACTGCAGCATCTGTTCTTCCTTTCTTTAAGGAGACCTTTGGCCAGCGTGGTGTAGTAGGGTTAAGAGAGGTGGACTCTAATCTGGAGAACCGGGTTTGATTCCCCGCTCCTGCACATGAAGCCTGCTGGGGGACCTTGGGCTATTCACAGTTCTCTCTGAACTCTCAGCCCCACATACCTCACAAGGTGTCTGTTGAGGGGAGAGGAAGAGAAGGCGATTGTCAACTGTTTGAGAGTCCTTAAAGGTAGAGAAAATTGGGGTATAAAATCTTCTTCTTCTTCTTCTTCTTCTTCTTCTTCTTCTTCTTCTTCTTCTTCTCACCTGCTGTTCCCTGTGAAGCTTTCTCATCCTTTTATTTAAAAGGAATTCTATGTAGAATAATCAGGGCAAATGTATCAGCTGGAGAACAAGATATTTAGATAGAGCTGTCAGGCTGATGTGAGGCAAGCCAAGTGACGGACGCCAGCCAGCCTTGACAGGCATTTGGTTCTGATTAAATCAAGAGGGTTTTAACAGTGGCCGCTCGGGCTGTTCCCTCCATTAATCTGCCGAGGTGAGACGTGGGTGAGCTTTAGGGGTGCCAACACGGAGTTGAGAAATTCCTGTGGGTTTGGAAGTGGAGCCTGAGGAGGGTGGTCTTGAGGAGGGACTTTAAAAAGGTAAAGGTCCCCTGTGCAAGCACCAGATCATTCCTGACCCATGGGGTGACGTCACATCCCGAAGTTTTCTAGGCAGACTTTGTTTGCGGGGTGGTTTGCCAGTGCCTTCCCCAGTCATCTTCCCTTTACCCCCAGCAAGCTGGGTACTCATTTTACCGACCTCGGAAGGATGGAAGGCTGAGTCGACCTTGAGCCAAATACCTGAAACCCACTTCTGCCGGGATCGAACTCAGGTCGTGAGCAGAGTTTGGACTGCAGTACTGCAGCTTAACACTCTGCGCCACGGGGCTCCTAGAAGGGACTTTACCAGGGCAAAATACCATAGACTCCGCCCTCCAAAGCAGCCATTTTCTTCTGGGGAAATGGTCTATGTCGCCTGGAGTTCAGTTGTAATTCTGGGAGCTCTCCAGGCCCCACCTGGAGGTTGGCAGATAGGGTTCCCAGGTCCCTCTTTGACACCGGTGGGAGGTTTTTGGGTAGGGCTGCCAACCTCCAGTGGGGATTTCTACGGCTGAGCTCGATTGCCTATACAGCAAGTATTGTCAAAGGACGCCTGCTCCATTCTACTGATTTATTTGGACATTGGGCGAAAATGCATGGTCGCTTTAGCCTCCTTTATTCCATGTTTCAGCCAGGATCGAACGCAGTTCGGCCAAAACGCATGCGTTCGATCCTGGCTGAATCCTGGCTGAAACAGGAGGCTAAAGTGACTGCGTGTTTTTGCCCATTATCAACCTATTGTTTGGATATTGATTAATCTACACATGGACATTATTTAGGATTTAGGATAAGTAGTATCGTTAGTTGAGATTTGTATTTGTGTATTCATGCATATATATATTATAGTGATTAATCTTCTACTTGAGCTTTCGTGCCGGTTCATTTATTTCCCAACCTCCAGCTACTAGCTGGAGATCTCCTGCTATTACAACCGATCTCCGGCTGATAGAGATCAGCTCAGCTGGAGAAAAATGGCCACTTTGGCAATTGGACTCTATGGCATTGAGGTCCCT
The DNA here is from genome assembly GCF_029931775.1 of Euleptes europaea. Classification (NCBI taxonomy): domain Eukaryota; kingdom Metazoa; phylum Chordata; class Lepidosauria; order Squamata; family Sphaerodactylidae; genus Euleptes; species Euleptes europaea. The sequence goes on along the minus strand of NC_079312.1, from coordinate 175,360,918 downwards.
CCCTTCCCCAAATCCCACCCTCCTCAAGCTCTGCCCAAAAAATCTCCTGCTGATGGTAGGTATGGGCTGGCTTCGCAGGGACTTCCGGAATGACGGTTCAGCATGAAGAACTAAAAAAAAAATATGCCGGGCACTTCAGCCTGGAACGCAGTGCTAATTACCAAGCGTAAATGGCCAGAAAGAGCCCCATGGCGCAGAGGGGTAAGCTGCAGTACTGCAGTCCAAGCTCTGCTCACGACCTGAGTTCGATCCGGACGGAAGTTGGTTTCAGGTATTTGGCTCAAGGTCGACTCAGCCTTCCATCCTTCCGAGGTCGGTAAAATGAGTACCCAGCTTGCTGGGGGTAAAGGGAAGACGACTGGGGAAGGCACTGGCAAACCACCCCATAAACAAAGCCTGCCTAGTAAACGTCAGGATGTGACATCACCCCATGGTTCAGGAATGACCCGGTGCTTGCACCGGGGACCTTTACCTTTCACTTAAATGGCCAGTGAGTGGAGGAACTAAAGCTTCAAGTGCCCCTATAGTGTGCTTTATACAATCTGGGGACTTGAAAGCCATATACACAACATTTAAAAACCTATGCATGGATATAACGCATGATTCCATATTTGCAGTCACCACTTTCTATTCCCCCCACCCCGTTCTCGGTGTTATTTCCCCCCCTTTTGCTAAGACGATTTTCCCCGACATGCCATCTCCTCCCAGTGTCGGCGTCTTTGCGGGTTCGCCAGACATAATCCCATGTCCCATCGCTGCCTTTTCCCGCCACAGCCCGCCGGGATGTCAAGAGGATTATGACTTCACCGAGGACGAGGAGGGAGAATTCCGCTGAAAGACATTAAGGCAGGGTTGCCAACCTCCAGGCACCAGCTGGAGATCTCCTGCTGTTACAACTGAACTCCAGCCAATAGAGATCAGTTCCCCTGGAGAAAATGGCCACTTTGGCCATTGGACTCTATGGCACTGAAGTCCCTCCCCTCCCCAAACCCCACCCTCCTCAGGCCCCGCCCCAAAAATCTCCCGCCGGTGGTGAAGAGGGACCTAGAAACCCTTCATTAAGGTGATCCACACCAAAATTAATGAGGCTGGCCAATATGATTCCTTTTTTCTCTGTTAAAGCAAAGGAAACTGAGGCGGCGTGAGCCCGGTGGATTGATTTATCTCCGTAGTTACTGGATGTAAATTGCAGGCTGGGAGAAAGATGCGATATCCATGTGCACCAAACATTTCCTCAGTTATAAACAGCCAGGATTCCTAACGTCCTGCCTTCAGCACTAGACCATTTATTTATTTAATTCATTTATACCCTGCCTTTCTCCCCAATGGGGTCTCAAAGCAGTTTACATCATTCTCCTCTCCTTCGTTTTATCCTCACAACAACCCTGTGAGGTAGGAGAGGCTGAGAGAGTGTGACCGGCCCATGGTCACCCAGCGAGCTTCCACGGTACGAGTGGAGCTTCCAACCTGGGTCTTCCGGATACTAGTCCTGCACTCTGAACCATTACGCCACAGTGGCTCTCCTGACGTCCTCGTGACCCCACAGCAATGGTCCCTACAAAGTCTACCTTTGGGAATGATTTCAACATTTGGGACCTCAAAGCATTTGCTACAAAAACCCCAAACATTGCAGAGGATGCTGGAGTGTGTTCGAGGGTGCTTTCTCGGTTTACGCGAACCAGATAGAAGAAGGTACTAGCTGGAGATCTCCTGCTATTACAACTGATCTCCAGCCGATACTGATCAGTTCCCCTGGAGAAAATGGCCACTTTGGCAATTGGACTCTATGGCATTGAAGTCCCTCCCCTCCCCAAACCCCGCCCGCCTCAGGCTCCGCCCCAAAAACCTCCTGCCAATGGCAAAGTGGGACCTGGTAACCCTATCTCCAGGTAAAACAGATACTCTATAATACCCATGGCCTCTGGTAGACCTATGGTCTGACTCAGTATAAAGCAGGGGTGGGGAACCTTTTCTCTGCCAAGGGCCATTTGGATATTTATGACATCATTGGCGGGCCATACAAAATTATCAACTTAAAAATTAGCCGGCTATATTTGGTCAAACATTTAGCCAAGAGGCATGGCCGGAGATGGCTCGAAGTGTCTGCCACGCAGAGCGACTTCCTTTTGAGCTCTGCTGTCCCCAGCTGGGCCCAAGAGATTCAGGCAGGGCAGCATCCTTCCAAGCTAGAGATAAGCCAGGACCCATGGAGGGCCAGACCAAATGATTTTGCTGGCCTTATACGGCCCCCGGGCCTGACAATCCCCATCCCTGTTATAAAGTAATGTCAAATGTATAGGGTTGCCAGCTCTGAGTTGGGAAATACCTGGAGATTTTTGGGGCGGAGCCTGAGGAGGGTGAGGTTTGGGGAACTTCAATGCCGTAAAGTCCAATTGCCAATGCTGCCATTTTCTCCAGGTGAACTGATCTCTATCGGCTGGAGATCAATTGTAATAGCAGGAGATCTGCAGCTAATACCTGGAAGTTCCAGAAAAAGAAGGCTCTGTGCTGTATAGTATGAAGAAGCCAAAAACAGCACAAATTTCCAGTGCAATTAAATATATTAAGTGGAAAAAGGTGTACAGTGAAAATGCATACAACAAACAATACACAAAATACAAAGGATCAAAAAGATAAGGTCAGTGCTAAATGTTGTTGCTTATCAATGACTTGACAATTTCTTTTACAGAGTTCAAACTTCCAGGTAAGTGCAATTGTCCAAACGTTTTGAGGACATATGAACAACTAGAAATTGATCAGCTGATGAAGCCTTGGCGAAACGTGAATAACGATCTAGACAACACGTCCATCTTCATCTTTTCCAGCTGTTCCAGTTGTTCATATGTCCTCAAAACATTTGGACAATTGCACTTTCCTGGAAGTTTGAACTCTGTAAAAGAAATTGTCAAGTCATTGATAAGCAACAACATTTAGTACTGACCTTATCTTTTTGATCCTTTGTATTTTGTGTATTGTTTGTTGTACGCGTTTTCACTGTACACCTTTTTGCACTTAATATATTTAATTGCATTGGAAATTTGTGCTGTTTTTGTCTTCTTAATACCTGGAAGTTGGCAACCCTACAAATGTATGACTTGACCCGCTCCGGTTCTATGCATAGCTGGGAATGAATTTAACTGAGGCTACAGAAGTCACAAAAAACTGTGCTATAGAAAGAAACCACGGCTTGATTTAACCTCAGCTAGATGTGCGGCATCTGAATACAGGCCATCTGACCAACTGAGGTTTGTTGAATGGCACCAAACGGACTTCTTAATTACGGCTTGAGAATTGGTGTAGTGAGGCAGCTATGAACGCGAGACAGAAATAGCCCGGTTTGAATTTCTCCTCAGGGATGAATTTGCTAAGTGGCTTTAGACCCCATAAGGACAATATTACTGACCTATTTTACAGCAGCTGTAAGGATTACCGAGATAATGTGTGTGAAGGCCTATATAAATGCTGAATATTATTTACTCCAAGATTGTCCACGTTATTATAGCAGCCTGGTGTTCCTCGGACGTTTATTCAGCCAGACATCTGACTTGTGGCAACTGATTTGAAAGCACTGGGGAAGCTGCTCGAGCAGGGGTCCTCATTAGGGTTGCCAACCTCCAGGTACCAACTGGAGATCTCCCGCTATTACAACTGATCTCCAGCCGATAGAGATCAGTTTCCCTGGAGAAAACGTTCGCTTTGGCAATTGGACTCTATGGCATTGAAGTCCCTCCCCTCCCCAAACCCCGCCCTCCTCAGGCTCCACCCCCAAAAACCTCCAGGTATTTCCCAACCTGGAGCTGGCAACCCCACTCATGGCAAAATTCCAAAGGTGTCTGCAGGCTGAAAAATGTTATGGGGTGTTTGCTGGATGTTACTCTGCCATTTTGAAGAGGGACAGATTTTTCTCTTAAAACCTAACATCAGGGTTGCCAGCTCCGGGCTGGGAAATAGCTGGAGATTTCTGGGGCGGAGCCTGAGGAGGGCAGGGTTTGGGGAAGAGAGGGACTTCAATGCCATAGAGCCCAATTGCCAAAGCGGCCCTTTTCTCCAGGTGAACTGATCTCTATCAGCTGGAGACCAGTTGTAATAGCAGGAGATCTCCAGCTAGGACCTGGAGGTTGGCAGCCCTGCTACAACTGCTTCCTTTCCCCCTTTCAAAGCTCTTGCTTTTGTATCTTGTTCCAACACTCTTCTTAGGGGAGGGGCCGTGGCTCAGTGGTAGAGCATCTGCTGGGCGTGCAGAAGGTCCCAGGTTCTGTCCCCGGCATCTCCAGTTAAAGGGACCAGGCAAGTAGGGGATGTGAAAGACCTCTGCCTGAGACCCTGGAGAGCCGCTGCCAGTCTGGGTGGACAATACTGACTTCGATGGACCCAGGGTCTGATCCAGTAGAAGGCAGCTTCATGCGCTCATGTGTTCAAATCAAATTCCCAAAGGGCAGAAGACACACAATAAGAGCAAGAAGCTCATTACTGCAGTACGCTATTTAAAACACGTAGAGAAGAAGGCCACCGCTGGAGTGTGGAAGTCCCCTGGTGGTGTTAAGAGACAGCTCCGCCGTATTCGAGTTCCCTTTCAGAGCTGCAGTTAGGAACCACAGGCTGTGGGGCTGGAAAGCTGGTTGTCTGGCTCCACCTATTGAGTGCAACGAAGTGAGCAGTCGTTTCGGGCAGTGGGAATTCACCCCTGAAGTGAGCACTCATGATTATTGCATTTTATCTAGGGAGGGGCTGTGGCTCAGGGATAAAGCCTATGCTCGGCATGCAGAAGGTCCCAGGTTCAATCCCCGGCATCTCCAGTTAAAGGGACTAGGCAAGTCAGTGATGTGAAAGACCTGAGACCCTGGAGAGCCATGGAGAGGGGCTGTGGCTCAGTGGTAGTGCCTCTGCTTGGCATGCAGAAGGTCCCAGGTCCAATCTCCGACATCTCTAGTTAAAGGGACTGGGCAAGTAGGTGATGCGAAAGACCTCTGCCTGAGACCCAGGAGAGCTGCCACCAGACTGAGTGGGGAGGGGCTGTGGCTCAGTGGTAGAGCATCTTGTCGGCATGCAGAAGGTCCCAGGTTTCAACCCCTGCATTTCCACTTAAAAGGGACTAGGCAAGCAGGTGATGTGAAAGACCTCTCTTCCTGAGACCCTGGAGAGCCACTGCCGATCTGAGCAGACAAGACTGACTTTGACGGACCAAGGGTCTGATTCAGTAGAAGGCAGCTTCATGTGTTCATAAACTGATGTTAGTCGCGCCGCCTCCCACTCTGTTTCTCATAATATTCTGTAACTGCAAGTACAGGTTTCCTTTTCCTTCTCTCACCTTTCCACACTAAACGTGATCAACCTCTGGTCATGTCTGTTCTCTGTTCATTGCCTTGGAATTGTTCCCTAGCCCGTTTCCTCCCTTATTTTTGCCCGTATCGCTTTGGGCGAAAACGCCTGGTCGCTTTATCCTCCTTTAATCCCTGTTTCAACCAGGATTCAGCCAAGGTCGAATGCATGTGTTTCACCTAACGTGCGTTCGATCCTGGCTAAAACAGGGATTAAAGGAGGATAAAGCGACCATGCATTGTCAACCCTTCTTTCCACATACAGAGCCCGGAATATAGAGCCCGGGGGATCAGCGAACGGGTTGTGACTCTCCTCCGTGACTCATTCGCCTGCAACAGTTCCTCGACTTGTTACACTTCACTTCTCTCCGGGAACCGAGGAGATCTCTTCGGCAGCATCGTTTCGATGGGGATGGTTTCATTAAAATGCTAATTTAATTGCATCCGACGCAGAGAAACACCGCTGAGGTTAGCCTGGGGCTAATTAATTGACGGAAGCTGCTGTAAAATCTTTTAATAGTTGTTGTCTAATTCACGTTTCAGGGCCCTGAGTAATTTCTGCCACCCCCCCAAACTCTTTCCACACAGCCCCCTTGAGTGGCGCTATTTATAGGCATGCCTGCTCTAAGAGCATCACACCAGGGCTGCATTTAATGAGGACCTCTGCAGTTTCATCATTTGGCTTCAAAGATTGTGTTCCACACTCCATTTACTTGAATTTTTAGTTAGTTTGTTTGTTTAATTGCCCTAGATCTCCAAGTGTTCAGCACCAAGCCATTCCGATGTTGTATCCTTTGCTTTTTATTTCCATGGTGGGTACTATTTTATTTATTTATTTATTTATTAAACGTATATCCCGCTCTCTATTCCGGCTGAAGCCGGGCTCCGAGCGGCTAACATCCCTTAAAACACAATTAGAAAAAATTTGCTAAGAGGATTACGGAGATAAGTTAGAGATAGAAGAAGGAAGAGGGGAAGTCAAAGCAGGGGAAGATAATTGTTATATATATGTTAGTCTTAATTGAGAATTAGAAAAGATATAAAGGTAATGTTAATTGATTGTATCGAATGTATGAAAAAACAATTTAAAAAAATTATTAAAAAAAGGAAGCCAATGCAAAGACAAGCTACAAAAAAAACCAAAAAAAAAAAAAATACATACACCACAATACATGGGCATCAAATAGGGTTGCCAGGTCCCTCTTCACCACCGGCGGGAGGGTTTTGGGGCGGAGCCTGGGGAGGGCGGGGTTTGGGGAGGGGAGGGACTTCAGTGCCATAGAGTCCATTTGCCAAAGCGGCCATTTTTTCCAGGTGGACTCTTAGTGTTATTGTTTTAAGCATTTTTGTATTTTAAGTAAAAAAAAAATAACAATAATATAATTAATCGGCTTTGCCTGTGTCTTCTAAAAAGTTTGTATCTCTGGTGCCTGGCATTAAATGTTATGGTACACATGGCCCAGCCCAACCAAGTGACATTTATCTCATATTTGGCTAGGGTTGCCAGCTCCGGGTTGGGAAATACCTGGAGATTTCAATGCCATAGTCCAATGCCATAGAGTCCAATTGCCAAAGTGGCCATTTTCTCCAGGGGAACTGATTTCTATCGCCTGGAGAACAGTTGAAATAGTTGGAGATGTCTAGCCTCCACCTGGAGGTTGGCAACCCTAGAAATACCAGGAGATTTTGGGGGTGGAGCCTGAGGAGGGCGGGGTTTGGAGGGGAGGGACTTCAATGCCCAAGAGTCCAATGGCCAAAGAGGCCGTTTTCTCCAGGGGAACTGGTCTCTATCAGCTGGAGATCAGTTGTAATAGCAGGAGATCTCCTGCTACTACCTGGAGGTTGTAATCAAAAAACGGCTTGCAAGTGCTTAGTCAGGAGTGTGGAATTCAAAATACAGCACAAGACAATTGTTTCTAAAATGAAGAAACCAAACAATAGCAACTCATGCTATTACAGATATATATTGGAAACATTCAATAACCACAATTCTGGAGCAAAGAAATGTATATCACAATTGGTCTAAGTAAGACCCCAGCTCTCAGCATAAGGCTTTTGTGAGGGTCTCTGTCTTTGTGTCTCTGCTTTCCATCACCTGCGGTGTTATCAGTGAACTCGTAAAAGCAGTTCACACCTTCTGGTCTCAGGCGCCAGGCCTGATGGCCCATGTATCTTCCCCCCCGCTGTTCTTCCTGCCAGTACTCCCTCAGGCCGGTGCGGCCTTGGAAGTGTGATAGCCGCACCAGACTTCCTGGGATCCGTCTGATGTTTTGTATTATGCCAAGCTTGTAACTTCCCATAACAATAAGTGTGAACCCCAGTGCCCCAGTGCCCTGGAGTCAATATATTCTGTAAACCCGTATAGCCCCTCACTTGCAACTTTCTACCTGTGCCTGTCTCATCTCCTGAAGGCTTCAATAAATCTATTGTTTCTGTATCAACGTCTGAGCAACTGATTTGGAGAAGCAAACTCAGAGAGGGGGATCTCTCACATTAAGTTGCAAGTCATTGCCTCTCGGACTGCAGCTGTACCGCTTTGGACAGAATGTCAGCCGACGAGGACACCACCCCTAACCCCGATGCCCCCAAGGAACCGGACGAGCCGGAGAAGCCGGACCCGAAGGAGGAGGGAGCCAAGCCAAAGAAACCGAAGGATCGCGCCCCCGACCAAGATCGGGACGGACGTCCCCGGGGGCTTACTTATTGGCTGGACTCTCCCAAGGGCTGGTCGCTCTCGCGGACTGCGGCGAAGGATCGCCGGTTGGCCTTCCCCAGCACGGGACTCGAAGGGGACCCGGCCCGCAAAGAGGCCCTCATGGAGGAAGACCGAAAGCAGTGGCAGGAAGACCGCCGGGCTATGCAGGAGCAGATGGAGATCATGCAACGCGTAATGGGTGAGATGGCCACGACCCTAGATGCGCTGAAGTTGCAACCTCCAGCCGGTGCTCCCCCAGACGGGGCGCCGGTAGTTCCGCCCGCAACCCCTGCCCCCCCGGCCCGTCGGGACCTGAAAGTCACGTATGACGGGTCGGGGGACCAGTTGACCTTTTTTATGGTCCAAGTAGACATTTTTATGCGGGAACAAGGCCGAACCTTCGTTTCTGAGGAGTCCCGGGTGCAGTACGTGGCTTCCTTACTGCAAGGGGAGGCGGCTGCCTGGATGGTGTTGCAGTATGAACTCCGCTCGCCGGTGCTGCGAACCCTGGACGAGTTCATGGTAGCACTCCGAAACCGTTTTGAGGACCCGACTCTGGGTGAGCGGGCTAAAGCCTCCCTGATGCAACTGCGCCAAGGGACTAAGTCGGTGGCGCAGTATGCAAGTGAGTTCCAGTCACTGGCTAGCCGAATTCTGGACTGGAGTGAAGCTACCTTGGTACAATGTTTCAGGGAGGGTCTCAACCCAGACCTCCAACATTGGGCCTTCATGCAAGGGAACCCCCCGGATGTGGAAGGTTGGGTTCGCCATGCTGCTGACATCGAGAATCGCAAACAACTCCTGAACTTGTCCAAGCAACGGCTTGGGCGAGACCCCAGGCCCCGAGGTGACCGTGGCCGGGAACTCCGGCAAGGGGGTGGCGGGGGTCTCTCGGCCGCGGAACGCCGCAAGCGGTTCGAGGCCGGCGTCTGCCTGATCTGCGGGGGAAAGGGTCACTTTGCATCGCAATGCCCCTCTCGCTCAGACCGTCCGACCCCCCCCCGCCAAACCCAGGCCGAGCCGACGAAACCGGCCGCCGACAGCCAGCCTCGCCGCAGAAGTGGACCACTGAGCCGGCGCTCCGGCGCACCCTCCGCTCTCCACGCGCGCCCCCAGGATGGGGCATCCGACTCTACGGTCCCATCGGGGTCCCGGATTACAAATACCGTCTTTGATTCGGACGGCTCCCCGGAAGCCACCACCCCGTCCCCCTCTTCCAGCGAGGAGGAAGAGTGGGAACAGCCGGCAAAAAACGCCGTCGGTCTGCTGTAGAGGGGGCTCCGCAGCAGACCGTCCCTATCGTTGTGCAAGGAGCTCCACCGATGGTAAGCGCCCAAGAGGACAATGTATTTGTGCGTGTTCATCTGTCCCTACCCAAAGGGGGTCCCCCGTTAGAGGTCCCCGCGTTGGTCGACTCGGGGTGTGCCCGCACCATGATAAATGAGGAAACTGCCAAGAAGTTGGGTGTCCGGCGCAAGCGGCTTCCGGGACCCCTCCGTTTTTCCCAAATGGACGGGAGTGACTTTAAACGGGGCCCTGTGACCCACAGAACTGCAGCTGTGATTATGTCCGTGGGGGAACATTGGGAACGGTTGTATTTCACCATCGCCCCTATTGTAACCCCTGTGGTGTTAGGGATGAACTGGTTAAGGGGACACAATCCCTCCATTGATTGGGTAAAACGGGTGCTTTCCTTCCCCGAAAACCCCTGTGGGTTGCATGACAAGGAACGGGTACTCAGAACTCCAGCCGCCGCACTGGTAGGGTCCCCCGCCCCAGTCTCTCCTCAATTACCCTCTGAGTACTCGCAGTTTACTGATGTTTTCGATGTTAGAGAGTGCGACGAACTGCCTCCCCACAGAGAAACGGACTGTGCCATCGAGATTGTAGGGGAAGGCAAACTGTCTAAGGGAAAGGTTTACCCCATGAGCCCTAGTGAAAAGACTGTATTGCGAGACTATCTGGATGTCAATCTGGCGAGGGGTTTCATACGCCCCTCCAAGGCTCCTTATTCAGCCCCAGCTTTCTTTGTAAAGAAAAAGACGGGAGATTTAAGACTGTGTATTGACTTTCGCAGACTGAACGCAGTCACCCAGTCTAATGCTTACCCCCTCCCTCTTATTCCTGACCTTCTAGCACAATTAAAGGAGGGCCGAATCTTCACCAAACTGGACTTGGTAGAAGCCTACCACCGCATTCGCATCAAAGAAGGAGACGAACCCAAAACGGCCTTTTCCAGTTGTTTTGGGATGTTTGAGTACCTGGTCATGCCGTTCGGACTTTCGGGGGCTCCGAGTGTCTTTATGCAATTAATTAATGAAGTTTTGCATGATTTACTGTTTCGGGGGGTGGTGGTATTTCTCGATGACATTCTTATTTACTCTGAGACCATGGAAGAACATGTGCGCCTAGTGCGAGAAGTGCTCCAGCGGCTGCGGGAGCACAAACTATATGCTAAGGTGTCCAAGTGTGAATTCCACCAACCTTCTATTACATTTCTGGGGTATGTGATTTCCCACCAAGGGTTGGAAATGGACCCCGCCAAGGTCCAGGCGGTGCGGGACTGGGAAACCCCCACTACCCGCCGCCAACTTCAACAGTTTTTGGGGTTTGCCAACTTTTACCGGAATTTCATTCCCAACTTTGCCCAAGTTGCCCTTCCCCTCACTGCCCTGTTGCGTACCAAGGACAGGGGGGCTAGCGCCGCACTCCCCTCAGCCCGTCTGCAATGGTCTCCCCAGTGCCAGCAAGCTTTTGAACGTTTAAAGCTACTTTTTTCATCCGAACCCGTTTTGGCTCACCCGGATTGCACCAAGCCCTTCGTGGTGCAGGTGGATGCCTCGGATGTAGCCATGGGCGGGGCCCTATTGCAGAGGGATGAGGGGGGACGGTTGAGGCCATGCGCCTACTTCTCCAAGAAGTTTTCCCAGTCCGAAATCAACTGGGCCATTTGGGAGAAGGAGGCAGCAGCGGTCAAACATGCCCTTACCATATGGAGACACTTCTTAGAGGGGGCCGAGCTGCCGTTCGAAGTGTGCACAGATCACAAGAATCTTGAGGCTCTCAAGGGAGCTAGAAAACTCAATGCCAAACAAATTCGGTGGGCCCAATTTTTTGCAAAATTCCGGTTCACCCTCAATCATGTCCCTGGCAAAGAAAATGCCCTAGCTGATGCTTTGTCACGACTTCCCCAGTATCGCAACGATTTCGATCGCCCCGTCGACTCCCTGTTCACTCCCGAACAGCGAGGGGAAGTCCCTGGCTTGGCCGTCACCACCCGATCCCAAGCCCGCCAACCGGAGACCCCCCCTACGCTCAAAGGTATCCCGGAAGCATTCCAACAGCGACTCCGGGACGCCTTCTTACAGGAGGAGGAGCACCATCTCCTCCCCACTGGCTTGGAACGAACCAACACTTGGTGGGTGCAAGGGGGGAAACTATATGTCCCATCTTCCCTTCGCAAAGAAGTATTGGGACTTGTACATGGGGCCAGGCTAGCGGGTCATTTTAGTTTCATAAAAACGCTTCACCTGGTTCGAAGGCAATTCTGGTGGCCCGGTATGAGATCTGATGTAGAGTTGTATGTGCGCAGCTGCCCCACCTGCGCCACAGCCAAGAAACGGATGGGAAAACCCCCGGGGCTTCTCAAACCGCTTGAGAACCCCTCCCGTCCCTGGGAAGTCATCGCCATGGATTTTATCACCGACCTACCTCCAAGTCGGGGGAAAACGGTTCTCTGGGTTATCACAGACCTCTTTTCCAAACAGGTTCATTTCGTTCCATGTGCAGGTCTTCCTTCAGCCCAGGGCTTAGCTAAACTGTTCATCACGCACGTCCTCAGGCTACACTCGATCCCGAGGAAGGTCCTCTCCGACCGGGGGGTCCAGTTTGTTGCCAAATTCTGGCGGGCTTTCCTAAAGTTAATGGGAGTGGAGGAACAGGGCCTTTCTTCCGCCTATCACCCCCAAACGGATGGTCAAACGGAACGAGTAAATGCGGTAGTAGAATGTTATTTGCGTTGCTATGTAAATTTCCACCAGGACGACTGGGTCGACCTGCTGCCATTTGCCGAATATGCGTACAACAATGCGCCTCATTCCTCTACCGGCTTTAGTCCCTTCCAAGTTATATACGGGACGGATTTTGGCCCTTTCGGTTCTGCCCCCGTCTCGCCAGAGCTCCAGTCTACCCCTGATCTTCAGGAGTGGATTCAGGTGGTTAAATCCACCTGGCCATGGTTGCTCAAAAATCTGGAAAGGGCAAAAAGCAAGTACAAGGAACAAGCAGACAAACACCGGTCTCCGGGATGGGAACTCAAGGTGGGGGAGCAAGTTTATCTGTCCACCAAAAACCTCCGCTCTCTCCGCCCCTGCAAAAAACTGAGCGACCGTTATGTAGGACCTTTCCCCATTACCAGAGTAATCAACGAGGTTACCGTGGAACTGAGTCTCCCTAAGACTCTCAAGGGAGTTCATCCAGTCTTCCATATAAGCCTCCTCAAACCTTATGTAGCAGCTCCCCAGTTCCACCCCCCTCCCGCTCATGAGATTCCTACCGTAGTAGGAGGGGATACCCATTTGGAAATATCCAAGGTTTTAGATTCCAAATGGAAGAAAGGGAAACTGTTTTACTTTGTTCGCTGGAAAAACCTTGGCTCCGCTCATGACGAATGGGTAGCCGCACCCCACATGGCAGCTCCTCGCTTGGTCCGAGAATTCCACCTCGCTTATCCCGATAAGCCTCGTCCTCTCGGAGGGGGGCCTTAAGGGGGGCAGAATGTGAGGGTCTCTGTCTTTGTGTCTCTGCTTTCCATCACCTGCGGTGTTATCAGTGAACTCGTAAAAGCAGTTCACACCTTCTGGTCTCAGGCGCCAGGCCTGATGGCCCATGTATCTTCCCCCCCGCTGTTCTTCCTGCCAGTACTCCCTCAGGCCGGTGCGGCCTTGGAAGTGTGATAGCCGCACCAGACTTCCTGGGATCCGTCTGATGTTTTGTATTATGCCAAGCTTGTAACTTCCCATAACAATAAGTGTGAACCCCAGTGCCCCAGTGCCCTGGAGTCAATATATTCTGTAAACCCGTATAGCCCCTCACTTGCAACTTTCTACCTGTGCCTGTCTCATCTCCTGAAGGCTTCAATAAATCTATTGTTTCTGTATCAACGTCTGAGCAACTGATTTGGAGAAGCAAACTCAGAGAGGGGGATCTCTCACAGCTTTACAATACAAAATATAAGCCAAAATGCTCAGTCCTTATTCAGTCCGTATTAATAATTTCATAATAATAATTTCATAAAGTGCATCAGTAAACCACGGAAGCAGGATGTAGAGCAATGGAGATCCGGTATAATTCCATTTCGTGTAGACTTTTTCAAGCCTTCAATCTTTCCGTGCACTGTTCTTTCCTATGTATCTGGACGGCAAAGTAGGACTGAGCATTTTGGTTTCTTCATTTTAGAAACAATTGTCTTGTGCTATATTTTGAATTCCACACTGCCTGGAGGTTGGCAACCCTAGTGCTATTGGACTCCTGCTCCACCCCATTTTTAATAACCTAATGGGCTTGACTGATCAAGCTAAAGAACAGCATATACTGACTATACACTCTTTAGAAGCAATTCTCTGAAGGACTGAAGAAGGATTCTACACTATTGTGAATTTGAAACGGCCGTATCCTATTGAAGATTGTGGCTTCTTATTCATCTGAAAATTGAACTTGAACTTATACATACTTGGTACTCTGCTGAGACCTTTGAAAGATTTTTTGCTCCTTTATTGTATATTTTGTACATACTATGTGTTGGTTATAGTGCAGTTACTTGTATTTGTACATTGTATGTTTATAGGAATCTCAGTAGCTTATATAAAAATTGCACTTTGTTTGTAAATGTTTTTCGCTCCTATACTGTTTTCCTAACTTTTGGTATTAGTATAGAGGTGCCTGTTTCTCCTCCACCACCTGGAGGTTGGCAACCCCAGTGCTACTGGACTCTTGCTCGACCCTATTTTTAATAACCTAATGGGCTTGACTGATCAAGCTAAAGAACGACATGTACTGAAAGATGTGTTTCCCGACATCGCCGTGGAGGTGGCCAGATTTCTTAATAACGTCCTAAAGATTCGTCAAAAAGAGACCTGGGGGTAATCTGATGTATTTCACTATGCTTCTATGTTTGATATCTGAGTGAAATTTATATATTGTGTGTGTTAAGTGCTGTCAAGTCGCTTCCGACTCATGGCGACCCTATGAACGAAAGTCCTCCAAAAATGTCCTATCTTTGACAGCCCTGCTCAGATCCTGCAAATTGAAGGCTGTGGCTTCCTTTATCGAGTCCGTCCATCTCTTGTTGGGTCTTCCTCTTTTCCTGCTTTATATTAATTGCGATCTTATGCCATTAAAGGTTATTTGATTTGACTCTTTTCTACTGCCAGTTTCAGACTAACACCGCGACCCGTCGTGATCTACCCGGCAGGGTTGTTGTGATGATAAAAACAACGGGGAGGAGAAGGATATAAATTGCTTTGAGTCCCCCCTGGGGAGAAAGGTGGAGTATAAATGAATTATTATTATTTATTTATTTTGTAGCTGGAAATACACTGGGGCTACACCTGAGACCTCCTGCATGCAGGAAGCCCCACCTTTATTAAGGTGCATGGGGAACAGCCCCGCCCACTTGTACCAGAGCCTCCTCTAAGCCACGCCCCCTCTTTCAGCGCCGGCGAGCGCGAAAGAGCCCTTCGCCACCCGACACTTCCGGTCCAGAACGGAAGTTGCCCTCGCCTGCCACTCAAACGACAAACGGAAAGGCGCTATGGTTCCTAGCGCTATGGTGCTGGGTTTCAAAACCGGAAGTCGCGCGCCGCTCTAGGCTTTCCTCCGGGCATGCTCTCTTTTTCCCTTTCGGAGGCGGAAGTCTTCGGAGAAAGCGTGGAGGGTGGAGAGGCTGATGGTAGGAAGGGGTCCTCGGAGGGGAAGGAGCTGCTTTGAGTACGGGAAGTGGGGCTGGGGCTTGGAGGGAGGGATAATGTCGGTTTTAAGGCTTGGAAGGAAGGAAGACGGGTTTGTGCTGCGGAATAAGTTATGAATGGTGTTATGGATACGGGGAGGGGGGGAAGAAGCACAGGGCCTGTTGCAAATGAAATAGGCTGGGGGAGCATCATAACGTTTTGTGTGTGCTAAGTTGATTTCAATGGGGTCTCCTTCGGGACTACCCAGGGGCCATTTCTATATCCCAAATTAGATTTCACCTTCGCTTTAATCCAAATTTAAACACATTTGAAAATTTGAAAGGGAAGGGCTTCCCAGAGGTTTAGCTTGCATGTGAAAATTCTCAAATTTCGCCTTTGATGCTCCTATGTAAAACACACACACACACACAAATATTTAAAAAATCTGAATTGCAACGTAGTTTTAAGGTGGGTGTTCTTCAGACGAAATTAAGCACTTTTAAACTCCCCCGCTGATTTCAGTGGGACGTTTCCCCCCACATACACGCACCCTATGCTCGATGCCATTCCATTGAAATCATTCAAGTGTGTTAATCTGTAGCTGGATTATGCCCCATGGGTGTTTTCTCCCACAACAGCAAGCAAATACTGGAGATCTAGGGGGAAACCAAAGAGAAAGGGCATATCTTCATTTTCCAGTTGCTTCTCAGTGAATGTCAATTCTATTTCAGTCATCCCAATAATGTCAGGAAAAGTAATTATTTTTCTCCCCACCCCCCAACTGCAATTCTAAGTTGACTGGTGTGTGTTAAGTGCTGTCAAGTCACTTCTGACTCATGGCGACCCTATGAATCATGGCGACCCTATGAATCCTCCAAAATGTCCTATCTTTGACAGCCTTGCTCAGATCTTGCAAACTGAGGGCTGTAGCTTCCTTTATAGAGCCAATCCATCTCTTGTTGGGTCTTCCTCTTTTCTTGCTGCCTTCAACTATTCCTAGCATGACTGTCTTTTCCAGTGACTCTTGGCTTCTCATAATGTGACCAAAATACGATTGCCTCAGTTTAGTCATTTTAGCTTCTAGGGTCAGTTCAGGCCTGATTTGATCTAGAACCCACTGATTTGTCTTTTTGGGCAGTCCAGGGTATCTGTAATGCTCTCCTCCAACACCACATTTCAAAGGAGTCTACTTTCTTCCTGTCAACTTTCTTCATTGTCCAGCTTTCACACCCCCAGTGACCCCTACTCCATACCCAGAAACTGGCTAAGATGCCCTCCCTCTCATGATCTGCCTAAGGTCATAGAATCAGCATTGCTGACAGATGGCCATCCAGCCTCTGCTTAAAAACCTCTTCTTAAAAACCGTGGCTTCCATCGTTTTGACCTAACACACTGTTTGACGTATACACATCCTTAGAAGCCCGGCATGAAATACAAGGTGGGACATGGGAGCCATGTTCTAGTGTACAAGGAATACATAATTTTACAAGAAGCCTCATAATACTAGAAGGGCTTTTATGTATTTTCTACCGTGCATTATGATATTATATTGTTAGGATGTGTACTAGACTACAATTCTGTGTCTGACCACTGAGGAAGGCCTTTTTGAGGCCAAAATGCGTTTGGTCCTGCTTTGGTCATTGTACGATTTCACATCAAACGAGTATGAGCTTCATGTATTTATTGACTGTGAATGACTCGCCTATGATAGAGGCCTTATGTCTTTAGCTTTACTGTGCACCATATTAAAATGTATATATTGAATTTTAGTACTTTCTAGCTTAACCTTTTCAGTTTGGATTCAACGTTTTGGTTGAGTTTAATTTGTTGTGCCCCCCCTTTTGTTGTTGTTCCTTTCCCAGTGTGTCACAAACTCCTGTAACTTGTGGCACCTGTGGCCTATGCTAGATCGTGTATAGTGTAGGTTGAAAAGGCAATGGGTATGAAGGGAAGCCTTGTCTTTTGTGACCTCAGGAGGGCTTTTTCTTTCCACAACTGTCTCACTGAGTCTTTATACAGTAGAGAGCTTTTTTTCGGATTGAAAGAACGGTGTTTTGGTTGTCCACCTCATGTCCTGTCATTGTGTTTCCCCTCCTATACATCACACAGCCTTAATGATAAGAGCAACGCTCTGGAAGACGAGGGCAAATAGAAGTAGCAATTGACCCAAGATGTGTGAAGTAATGGAGAGTAAAGAAGGAGAAGCGGTAGAGAACAAGGAAGAGGAAGAAGAAGATGCTGAGTTGGGTCTTTCTGGCCAAGATGGCGCCAAAAAGGTTTTGCCTGGCATAATTTACCTTGGGCATATCCCTCCCCGCTTCAGGCCCCGGCATGTCCGCAACCTCCTTAGTGGCTATGGGGAGGTGGGACGAATTTTCCTGCAGCCTGAAGGTGAGTGTGTGATCTTAAGAGGGGGGTGGAGTGGTGAATCTTGGGCCAGCCAGAGCCAGGTGGGATTAATACTGTGGTGCAGATCTGTAAAGCATAACACCATGTTGGTGTAGACTGGGGGGTCCCCAGTGTGGTGTACGTGGGTGCCGAGGCACCCGCCGACACCTATTCTGGTGCCCGCCAAGTGTTTTAGGAAGTGGGTGGGGCCAGGTGGGGCTTTTGCCCTGCAAGGTTTCTGAACAGCTAGCAGAGATTTGATTGGCTGTGCAGATTTTTCAAAATGTTGCTTTGGCGGCTGCAGCCACCGCGGCACAAAAATCTTGACTGGCTGAAGTAAAGTGGTAATAGAAGAAAAAGTGGGGACTGAAACCCAACCTAGATTGTTTTACCAGGTTGATAATTGCACACATGTTATATGGGAGACATATACAGCCCAGTATAACAACTTCAAACAATCTTACCAGATGTTTGTATAATTGGTAATATATTATACAACCTATATACATGCGTGGTCTGATATATATTGTCTGTATATGTATATATATATCTGTAAATGTGTGTATGTTTTACATGGGTTTCAATTGACCGCTGAGGAAGGCCAAACAGGCCGAAATGCGCCTGGCGTGTGGTTATAGATATCAACCTTAGGAAATTCCATTGTGCTGTTTTAACGTTTTTTAAAATAATTTTTATCTTGACATAGTGCTTTAAATAAATTATATTTTCATTATCTATATATTTTATTTATCCCACCCAACCTTGGGTACCCAGCTGCTGAAGAGAAGCGGTGTCAATCCTTTTGTGGCTGGCTCCACCTCCTGCGGCAGCCATTTTGTGGCTGTGCCCACTATGCTGTGTCGAAATTCCAAAGGTGTCTGCAAGCTCAAATTGGTTGGGGACCCCTTGCGTAGACTGTCTCTAAGACTAGTGCTGGCATGTGTAAGGGGAGACAGATGAAGGACTGAGAGATCCATACAGGAAAATGTTTACAGTGAAACATATTGTTGGGAGTGCAGGGGGGTGGGGTGTCAAAACCCTGGCAGAGCCACCTGAGAGCAATAGCCGTATTTGGCTTGAGGGATTGCAATTTAGGAATGCCATAAGAAGAGCCATGCTGGATTAGGCCAGTGGTCCATCCAGTCCAACATCCTGTCTCGCACTGTGGCCAACCAGTTCCTCTGGAGGTCCAGCAACAGGGCATAGAGGCTGTGGTCTTCCCCTGACGTTGTCTTCTGTCACTTGTATTCAGAGTTTGACCGCCCCTGAATGTGGAGGTTTGCTTTAGTCACCATGGCTAGTAGCCACTGATAGAACTCTCCTCCGTGAAGATACCAACAAAAGGAGCTTTGACTCCCGAAAGCTTATACTCCAAAAATCTTGTTAGTTTCTAAGGTGCTATGGGACTGGAATCTAGCTGTCCTTCATAAATCTGTTTAGTTCTGTTTTAAAGCCATCTGCGCCTGAGCCCTTCGCTGATACTCTATCCATTGATACAGTGGTCCGTTGTAAGCTTGTGGGCAATTCTGTTACGGCTCTTTAAAAGTCCTTGCATCCAGGTTCTAGTATAACGTCTCTTTCTCTTCAAATGAGCCGCTTGCCTGGTTGCCCCGTTCTCGGCACAGCTCTGTTTTCGCGCCCGAGTTGCCAAGATTCTGTGCAGACGAGTAAAAAAATGATAGTGTTGTAAAAAGCAACGTTTAAACAAAAACAGCAGCAACACCAGGCTAAAGAATGGAACAGTATGTAATGAAATAGACAAGAAACATACACAAAATTCTACAATGTATAGCAATTTATATAGTGTCTAAGCACACATGTAAACAAACATTACAGTCCAACCTCACATGGGGGTAAATAAGACAGAGAAATCCGACAAGACGTGAAAAATACCGGTGGTCAGGTAAGTGTGGATGCTGAACAATGATCCAAAATGGATCCAAAAGAGATCAAAGAAGGAGACGGTCGTTCCGGATACAAATTAGGAGTCTGTTTCTGCCAAGGGCTTCATCAGTCATTCAATCCCAGAAGAGTCCATGCATAGTATTCAATTCTTTCATAGGACATTTAAGCCTCTTGCCATATTAGATTCAAAGCATCTCACTTGGCGTAATCAAGTCTTATTTACCCCCACGTGAGATTAGACTGTAATTTTTGTTTACATGTGTGCTTAGACACTATATAGATTGCTATACATTGCAGTATTTCGTGTATGTTTGTCTATTTCATTATATATTGTTCCATTCTTTAGCCTGGTGTTGTTTTCGTTTAAAGATTCTGTGCAGTGCAGCCATGTCTTTCTGTATCCTCCAGAGCCCTTTATCCGGAAGAAAAAGAAGAAAGCCGGAAGCAACGCCAAGAACTTCACAGAAGGCTGGGTGGAATTCCGGGACAAGCGTGTGGCGAAGCTGGTAGCTGCCAGTTTGCACAACACGCCGATGGGCGTCCGCAAGAGGAGCCGATTCCATCACGATCTGTGGAACATGAAGGTGGGAGTAATTCGGGATCTTATTTACTTTTAGGGCTGTTGAGCTTGGAAGGAAGGCAGTTGAGACATGATAGAGGTCTGTAAAATTATGTGTGGTATGGAAAGAGTGGGCAGGGAGAAGCTTTTCTCTGTCTCCCATAATACTAAAATGCGGGGTCATCTGCTGAAGCTGGAGGGCGAGAGATTCAAAACTGATAAAAGGAAGTATGACTTCGCACAACACATAGTTAAACTGTGGAACTCTCTGCCCCAGGATGTGGTGATGGCTGCCAACTTGGAAGGTTTGAAGAGGGGAGTGGACATGTTCATGGAGGAGAAGGCTATTTGTGACTACTAGTAAAACTGGATACTAGTCATGATGCATGCCTGTTCTCTCCAGGATCAGAGGAACATCCCTATTATCATAGGGGCCGTGGAACACAGGCAGGATGGTGCTGCTGCAGTCGTCTTGTTTGTGGGCTTCCGAGAGGCACCTGGTTGGCCGCTGTGCGAACAGACTGCTGGACTTGATGGGCCTTGGTCTGATCCAGCATGGCCTTTCTTATGTGCTTATTAATCATATCTGGCCCTCGTAACAATTGAGTTCGACACCCCTGATTTAACGTGTTAGTTTGCTAAACCGTGCCCTCTCACACTGCAGTTCTGTCCCTTCGGGGGTCTTTCAGAAGACACTTTCATTCCTCTGCCCATTCTCCCTTTCCACCACTCCAGTCAGTGACCCATCATGTGTGTGCTAGACCTGTGAAGATTTTATTGTTAGGTCATGCCAACTTTAGGATACAGCCTGCCTGATTTTGAGAGTGTCAGACTCTGATGACCCCCCTGGACTTGTGCCTGGAGAATAGCAAGGTCCCAGAGAACACGGAAGTTGGCCATCCCCGAGTTATGTGATTGTTGGGTCTTCTAAAGAGCTATTTCTACGGTACAGGGAAAGAGGAAACAAGGATTGTTATGCTGATGTTTGTTGAAACGTTAACGCGCTTCCTTGCCTTTCGGCTCCCAGTACCTGCATCGCTTCAAGTGGACTCACCTGAGCGAGCGGCTGGCGTACGAGCGCCAGGTGCGGCAGCAGCGCATGCGTGCCGAGGTCTCGCAGGCCAAGCGTGAGACGAACTTCTACCTGCAGAACGTGGAGAAGAGCAAGCGCTTCTCCAAGAGGGACAGCCGAGGGGAGCAGGAGGCCAAGAGCTGGGGCTTCGTGCAGCGCCGCACCGAGGAGGAGATTCAGACCAGCAAAGGGGGCAAGCTCCTCAAGCGGCAGCTGGCCCGGGCCGCCGAGATCCAGGAGAAATCCCAGTCGAACCGTTCTCTGCTAGCGAAGATCTTCAACGCCCAGCAGTAATCGCTAGCCCCCCAGGGATGCAGAACTTGCTCGTGATGCTGGTCCAGCTGTCGGCAGCCTTGCTCTTGCAAGCCGAATTGATGTGGGAGATTGCCAGGGCCAGCAAAGAAACAACTCTTGTATGTTGTGTGTTGACAGACATTTTAGGGATATGAAACTGAGGCCTTTTATGCATGGCTGTTTCCCTCGCTGTCAGCCCTCCGAGGGCTTCGGGTCTTTGTCCTGATCATGCGTGCCGTTTCCGACCATCAGAGGTCGCTTCGCTCTCCCCCTGCGATTGCCCGGGTTTTCAAATTCGTGATTTTTACTTGTTTATTTTATTTATACCCGCGCCCTCCCCCAGCCAGCGGCCAGGCTCAGAGCAGCTCGCAAAACAACATATTAAAATGGAACAAAAACATTTTAAACCACCATTAAAACTGCCCTATTAAAAAAATCCCTAAATAATGCAAAAAAGTCTGGTGGCGCCCCTTAAATTGTAACATGGAGTTACAGCGGGGCGAATGGATGGATAAGCCCCCATAAGGTAGTAAAAAGGGGGGATTGGCGTTGGAGGGTTAGGTGAGGTTAGCATTTATGGAGTGGAAAAAACGTAGCTGGCCTCAACTGTAAGCCTGGTGGAATAGCTCTGTCTTGCAGCCCATGTGGAACTCTTTAAGGTCCCGCAGGGCCCTGGTTTCACTAGAGAGGTTATTCCACCAGGCAGGGGCCAGGGCAGAGAAGGCCCTGGCCCTGGTCAATGCCAGCCAGATTCTCCTTGGGCCAGGGACCACCAGAAGAAATGGAAACGCGGAGGGGAGAGCGAGGCGACCTCTGACGGTCAGAAACGGTGTGCATAATCAACACAAAGACCCGAAGTCGTCAGAGGGGTTAAGGCGAGGGAAACAGCTGTGTATAAAAGGCCTGACTGATTTATTTTTCTGCTGTGCAGAGTCCCTCTTTAGGGAGCGGTCTGATTTCGCACGAGCAGTATAAAATCTTTCCCCTGTGGGGATTTGGGAGGAGTGTTAATTTTTTGGGTTCTCCCTTTGGTCACTGGGATTAGTGTTGGCTTTGTGGGGGGGGGGGAATGAGCTGACATTCTCTAGAATCCAGTTGCCAAAATCAAATAGAAACTCTTCTCTTTTGAAAAGTGTGGCGATTTAGAGGAACAGGCCTAGCTCTCAATTCTAGAATGTGGTATAGCCTGCGAAATGCCGAGCTGTTTTGGTCCCCTATGCTTGCTTGCTGTACTGATCCATGGTAGGAAGTATTAAGAGAGAATCTTGGATTCTTTGGAGGGTGGATAATAACTAAAAGATAACCTGTTCTAAAACTGTTGTGTTTGGGGTTGCATAACATCTTAAGGCGTTGTCCAGATCTTGTACTAAGCACCAAATCTTAAATAAAAAATGATTTGTAGCATTGGTTGTATGTGATGTTCATTATCCAGAAAGACTGGAAGTTAAGCAAATTAGGGAAAACTTTAAAGTGGCTTCTAGTTTCACTGTTTAGGTGAAGGAGGTGGTTGGCTTTGTCATCTGCTGAAGCTGGAGGGCGAGAGATTCAAAACGGATAAAAGGAAGTATGACTTCACACAACACATAGTTAAACTGTGGAACTCCCTGCCCCAGAATGGGGTGATGGCTGACCACTTGGAGGGCTTTAAGAGGGGAGTGGACATATTCATGGAGGAAAAGGGTATTCATGGCTATTAGTTAGAATGGATACTAGTCATGCTGCATACCTATTCTCTCCAGGATCAGAGGAGCATGCCTATTATATTAGGTGTTGTGGAACACAGGCAGGATGGTGCTGCTGCAGTTGTTTGTGGCTTCCTAGAGACACCTGGTTGGCCACTGTGTGAAGAGACTGCTGGACTTGATGGGCCTGGGTCTGATCCAGCAGGGCTTTCCTTGTGTTCATGCCTATTCTCTCCAGGATCAGAGGAGCATACCTATTATATTAGGTGCTGTGGAACACAGGCAGGATAATGCTGCTGCAGTCGTCTTGCTTGTGGCTTCCTAGAGGCACCTGGTTGGCCACTGTGGGAACAGACTGCTGGACTTGATGGGGCTTAGTCTGATCCAGCAGGGCCTTTCTTATGTTCTTTATGTTCTTATGTTGCGTCAGTGTTTGGCTCTCGTGGCCCTTTCTTGCACACCCAGGGTAGTGCTGATCGCCACTTTGGGGTCAGGAAGCAGTTTTTCTCCAGGCCAAATTGGCCAGGGATCCTGAAAGGTTTTTTCCCAACTTCTAGGCATGGAGTAAGGGTCACTGGGGTATGAGGGGGGGGGAGGTAGTTGTAAATTTCCTGCATTGTGCTGGGGGTTGGAGAGGGGCTGTGGCTCAGTGGTAGAGCATCTGCTTGGCACTCAGAAGGTCCCAGGTTCAATACCTGGCATCTCCAGTTAAAAGGGCTAGGCATGTAGGTGATGTGAAAGACCCTCTGCCTGAGACCCTGGAGAGCCGCTGCCGGTCTGAGTAGACAGTACTGGCTTTGATGGACCGAGGGTCTGATTCAGTATGAGGCAGCTTCATGTGTTCATGTGACCCTGGTGGTCCCTTCCAGCTCTATAATTCTATGTTCAGCATTTCTCTTGTGGACCAGATGGTGGTTGAATATTGGTAGCTAATGTAAGCAAAAGGTTGGAACATCTTCCCTACGTAGAACTAAGAAGAAGAGTTGGTTATTATATGCCGATTTTCTCTACCTTTTAAAGAGCATCAAACTGACTTACAATCTCCTTCCCTTCCTCTCCTCACAACAGACACCTTGTGAGGTAGGTGAGGCTGAGTGAGTTCAGAGAGAACTGTGACTAGCCCAAGGTCACCTAGCTGGCATCCTGTGTAGGAGTGGGGTGACCAGTCCGGTTCACCAGCTTAGAGTCCGCCGCTCACGTGGAGGAGTGGGGAAACCAATCCGGTTCGCCAGATTAGAGTCCACCGCTCTTAACCACTACACCACGCTGGCTCTCAAGCCTTGATCATGTGAGACTTTTTGGTGTCAAAACAAGACAACAAAGAGGGGGCATGACAGAGACTTCCAAAATTGTTAGCGGCATGGAAGCCTTTCTGTCTCATGACACTCAAATTGCTCAATGGAATTGGTGGGCGGTAGATTCTGGACAGATGTGGGAAGTGATTGACACGAGGCATTAACTAGCTTACAGAATGCGCTTCCACAAAATGCAGCCATGACCACTAGCTTTCCTGCCTTTAAAAGGAGACTAGACAAAGAGTCAACATGGTATCGTGATTAGGAGCGGTGGACTCTAATCTGAAAAACTGGGTTGGTTTCCCCCACACTACACATGAACACATGAAGCTGCCTTATACTGAATCAGACCCTTGGTCTGTCAAAGTCAGTATTGTCTACTCAGACCCGCAGCGGCTCTCCAGGGTCTCAGTCTGAGGTCTTTCACATAACCTACTTGCCTGGTCCCTTTAGCTGTAGATGCCAGGGATTGAACCTGGGACCTTCGGCATGCCAAGCAGATGCTCTACCACTGAACCACAGCCCCTCCCCAGCTCCAGGGTCACTGACTGGAGTGGTGGAAAGGGAGAATGGGCAGAGGAATGAAAGTGTCTTCTGAAAGACCCCCGAAGGGACAGAACTGCAGTGTGAGAGGGCACTGTTTAGCAAACTAACACGTTAAATCAGGGGTGTCGAACTCAATTGTTACGAGGGCCAGATATGATTAATAAGCACATAAGAAAGGCCCTGCTGGATCAGACCAAGGCCCATCAAGTCCAGCAGTCTGTTCGCACAGCGGCCAACCAGGTGCCTCTCGGAAGCCCACAAACAAGACGACTGCAGCAGCACCATCCTGCCTGTGTTCCACGGCCCCTATGATAATAGGTATGTTCCTCTGATCCTGGAGAGAACAGGCATGCATCATGACTAGTATCCAGTTTTACTAGTAGTCACAAATAGCCTTCTCCTCCATGAACATGTCCACTCCCCTCTTCAAACCTTCCAAGTTGGCAGCCATCACCACATCCTGGGGCAGGGAGTTCCACAATTTATGCGTTGTGTGAAGAAATGCTTCCTTTTATCTGTTTTTACCTTTCTTGGTCTGTCGCTGCCAGCACAGATCCCATCAGTGTACATGTGGTTGGGATTTTTGCCCCAATATGTGTCACTTTACACTTGCTCACATTGAGTCTCATTTGCCATTTTAATACCCATTCCTCCAGTTTGAAGAGATCCTTTTGGAGCTCTTCGCTGTCTGATTTTGTTTTAACCACCCTAAATAATTTGGTATCATCTGCCTTGTTTTCTGAGGCTACGTATAATATCCTCCTTGGCAGAGTGAGGAGTGTTAATCTCCATTAAGGTTCTTATCACCCCAGTGAGTAAAGACTTTTGCTAATAGGAAGGCCCAGGACCAAGAGGTGGGCTTTTAACTGTTCCAAACAAGGTATTGCCTCAGGTAAAACCCATTTACAAGTCCAGGGATTCATTGCCACTACTGTGCAGAAAAACCTCTTCGCACAAAATTTTAGCCGAGAGCTAACCTGTGAGCATGCCTCAAGTCCAAGGAAAACTGACTGCAATTGCTTTCCTGACTTTAGAAGGTGTTTGTCAGGCAATGTCCTTTTACCTTTAGGGAGAGGCTGTGGCTCAGTGGTAGAGCATCTGCTTGGCATGCAGAAGATCCCCAGTTCAAGCCCCGGCATCTCCAGTTAAAAGGTCCAGGCAGTGAGAGATGTGAAAGACCTCTGCCTGGGACTGTAGAGCTGCTGCCAGACTGAGAAGACAATACTGATGTTGATGCTCCAAGAGTCTGATTCAGTATAAGGCAGCTTCTTGTGTTCATGTGCATCTGGAAATGCAAGCATGCTCCTGTGTTCCGGACCACAGACTTAAACAGCCCATCTTCAAAACACCAGTTCAAGAAACTCAGGAGGAAAAACCCATTCACCGCTAATCATTGTCTTCAAGATGGAGATCCTAAATCAGGCTGGTTACAGGGCGGGAAGAACACAAAGTGTTAAGTAACCGATGATTCATGATTTATTGTGGCTGTCTCTTGGGGGTCACATTTCTGCCTGGAATTTTTTTTGGGGGGGAAGTAAGAACTGCTGCTTTATCCAACCCACTGTTCTGCTTTTCTCAGAAGACACAAGACTTCCCAGTCTCTGTTTTTTCTCAGAAGACACAAGACTTCCCAGTCTCTGTCGGTCTCCCTCTGTATAAATCTGATTAATAATCTAATGAGCCAACACCATTACCAACATTAAAAAAAATTTCCTTGTGGGTACTGTTCAGTGATCATACCATATTATAACAAAAGCACAAGTCCCCTTTCCATTCACAGTGAGTTTTTAGCTGCAGATTTGCATGAACCTTTCTTCCCAGGCAAGGTAGGATCATGTTGGTTCAGCACAGGGTTGCGATCCTCCAGGTACTAGCTGGAGGTCTCCTGCTGTTACAACTAATCTCCAGCCGATAGAGATCAGTTCCCCTGGAGAAAATGGCCGCTTTGGCAATTGGACTCTATGGCATTGAAGTCCCTCCTCTCCCCAAACCCTGCCCTCCTTAGGCTCCGTCCCAAAAATCTCCCGCCGGTGGTGAAGAGGGGCCTGGCAACCCTACTTTCTGAGTAGCTGGAACCCAGTTCTGGCAGACAAAGATGTAAACTGCTATGGAAGGGCTACTGGGTAGGGTTGCCAACTTCAGGTTGGGAAATGCCTGGAGTTTTGGGGTGGAACCTGGGGGGTGGGGTTTGGGGAAGGGTGGGACTTAGCAGAGTACAATGCCATAGAGTCCACCCTCCAAAGAAGTATTTTCCCCCCAGGGGAACTAATCTCTTTTTTAAAAAAAAATTATTAAGAGAAAATGAGAATATAACAATAAAAGAAAATGGAAATATAACCTTACTAAAATACACACGCTACAAATTCTTGAAAATAAACTAAAACCGTGCTGCTAATATAACTAAAATATCCATACCAGTGAACCAAACAATACTCTTTTTTATCTAAAATCCGATGATTATTGCATCACTCCCTCTGCGATTTACACATTGGAGTGTTTTTTCCAACCTTGTTACATTCCAGCTAGCGTCCAGTTCTGTATTTTTGTCTTTATTATAATATGCCAACTTAATTAAAGCATAGGTTTCTTTCACCTTATCAAGCCAAATATTTAAATCAGGTGGGGCCTGGCGATCTCCCAGAATAACAACCGATCTCAAGAGAACAGAGATCAGTTCCCCTGATTTAAATTCCCCGAATTCCAGGGGGACTGATCTCTGTTCTCTTGAGATCAGTTGTTATTCTGGGAGATTGCCAGGCCCCACCTGGAGGTGAGTAAGCATACCACTGGGAAAGTGTGGCCCATTGCTTCACTTGCACAAGAAAAGAGTCCCTCACAGTGTGGTGCAATTTTGGGAAATCCTTGTCTCATGCGCTGTGTTTGGAAAGGCCCTGGTGTTTTTTTTCATGAGGACTGCCAAGTTAAAAACTACATAAATATCTTCAACTTATACAATTCATAATATGTATGTATTTATTTATTTTTGATATTGGTAGAAGCTACGGATGTTGTATTTGTGCACAATAGTTATATACAGTCCACCAACGATTTCTGAGGAAGACGTTTTGTCGAAACAGGCGGATACCGGAGCCCTGTAAAAAAAAAGAGAGAGAGATAAGATGAACTTGGCAATTTATACTAAATTGAAATATTAGCTACAGATTTGATACAAGCTGTCAACCGACAATCGGAGTCGGATAAGGACTCAGCCAATTTCAAGGACTTGGCTTTCCGGAATTGTTTTCAGCTTGTTCATCACATTGTCTGCGAATGTAATTTTTTGCATTATTTTACATATCGTTATGGGATTCTTTCATGTGAATATTACAGAGACTCTTGGACCATGCCCTTCAATCAGGTAGCGCTCAGATTCATAAATATTCAACCATCTTGCAATACATCAAACCTTTCCACCCTGCAGACTACCTCGGATGCCTGGAAGTATCCAAATATTGAAGGGCCTTTACTCTTGCGGGTTTCAACGCCTTACCTTCAGCTCTCCGGGAAGGCAGGTATCTCCGTACTCCCTTTCATCAACGACTATGCCCATGCAAAACAGAGAAAGTGGAAATAATAGAACATGTTCTGCTGCAGTATCCCTTCTACAAAGACATAAGATCACAGTACATTCTCCCCGTATTGTCATCCTTTCCTGGGAGATTGGAAGAAGCTAAAGTTTCCCTTCTCTTAGCAGACTCCTCTCGGGAGATAACCACTCATGTAGCCCAATTCTGCCTCTGGTCTAGTGGGATTCGTAAATGGCTAATTGAAAAACCATTCCCCATAGCAGATCTTTCCTCCTCCTCTTCAAATCATCCTTCCCGGAATCATCAACTTTTATTGTTTTAATTTTTATCATTTTAAACCAAGCTTTGATTTTTATTCAGAGCTGATATTGTATTGAAATAAAACCTGATGGATTGATGTGAATATATTTCTTGGCCTTGTTAGGTAATAGCCTGAATTGCTGTTATTTTTTACAAACTTATGTGGTCAGCTGTTCTTCTTTATTTTGAAAGTGAAAAACGGCAGGCAGAAGTGAGAGGATTGTGCAAGAATTGTGCAAGACATGGGGTGTCTTGAGCGCCTGCTGTCCTCATGAGTCAACTCCTGAGGATCTCACATAAAAGCCGAAAGTGGGCAAGAGCTGTGCTCATCTGCTCAGCTCTGCCAAGATGAAGACCCTTTTTTTCCTGGCGCTCATCCTCCTCACGGCTCTAGCCCTTCCCGGGGCCGAGGGCAAAGTGTTTGAGAGATGCGAGCTGGCGAGGCTCCTAAAGCGGCAGGGCTTCAGCGGCTTTGTAGGACGCAAAGTGGCTGACTGTGAGTAGATGTGGGGATACACTTCTGGGCAGCAGTGTGTGCGAACAAGATTTCGGGGTATAGGTGGGCCGTAAGTCGAATATGAGCACCCAGTGTGATACAGCGGCAAAAAAAGCTAATGCGATCTCGGGGGTGCATCAACAGAGGCATAACATCCCAATCGCAAGATGTCGTAGTCCCGCTGTATACAGCATTGGTCCGGCCGCACTTGGAGTATTGTGTGCAGTTCTGGAGGCTTCATTTCAAACCGGGTGTGGACAGGATCGAGCAGGTGCAGAGGAGAGCGACGAGGATGATCGGGGGCCTGGAGACCAAGCCCTACTACAAGGAAAGGCTGAGGGAGTTGGGAATGTTCACTCTGGAGAAGAGGAGGTTGAGAGGGGACAGGATTGCTCTCTTGAAGTATTTGAAGGGCTGTTGCTTAGAGGAGGGCAGGGAGCTGTTCCTGTTGGCAGCAGAGGACAGGACTCCCAATAATGGGTTTAAATTGCGGGTGGAAAGGTACCGGCTGGATATTTGGGGAAAAGTTTTTTACAGTAAGAGCTGTTCGACAGTGGAATAGGCTACCTAGGGAGGTGGTGAGCCCCCCTCACTGGCAGTCTTTAAGCAGCGTCTGGACAAGCACTTGTCAGGGATGCTCTAGGGTAGGCTGATCCTGCATTGAGCAGGGGGTTGGACCAGATGGCCTCTATGGCTCCTTCCAACTCTATGTTCTATGAGACCCCTCATCCCTTTGCCCACTGCAAGATCAACTCAATCTCCTTCGCCTGATTATGCCCCTGGGGCTTTCTTGCCACTGCGGGCTTGGGGGGTTTCCTCCCGTTGTCCCAGATAACCTGCCCACGATCTCTTTCGGCAGGGGTCTGCCTGGTGCAACACGAGAGCGGCTACCGAACGGACGCCGTGCATGACAACGGCAGCAGCCGTGACTACGGGATCTTCCAGATCAACAGCTTGTACTGGTGCGACGACGGCAGGACTCCCGGTTCCAAGAACGCCTGCCGAATTTCCTGTAGCAGTAAGTGTGTGTGTATGTGTGTGTGAGCAGGAACCACAAACCAACCACAACTAGAGCTAGTGTGGTATAGTGGGTAAGAGCGGTGGTTTGGAGCGGTGGAGTCTGATCTGGAGAACCGGGTTCGATTCCCCTCCACATGAGCGGCGGAGGCTAATCTGGTGAACTGGATTTGTGTCCCCCACTCCTACACACGAAGCCAGCTGGGTGACCTTGGGCAAGTCACAGCTCTCTCAGCCCCTCTACCTCACAGGGTGTCTTGTGGGGAGAGGAAGGGAAGGTGATTGTAAGCCAGTTTTAGTCTCCCTTAAGTGGTAGAGAAAGCCGGCATATTTACAAACAAAAGTAAAGACTTAATAGCTAACAGCTATGTT
Organism: Euleptes europaea; assembly: GCF_029931775.1. Taxonomy (NCBI): domain Eukaryota; kingdom Metazoa; phylum Chordata; class Lepidosauria; order Squamata; family Sphaerodactylidae; genus Euleptes; species Euleptes europaea. The sequence continues at coordinate 175,330,505 of NC_079312.1, read as the reverse complement.
AAATTGTGGGAAGCAGTAAAAAAAAAAAAATGATATCACGGTCCAATAAAAATATTTCCTTTTTAGGCCGTATTTCAGTAATTCAAATGAACATTTTACCAAGACTGTTGTTTTTGTTTCAGAATCTACCAATAATTACACAAACAAAATATTTTGATATGTGAAGGATTTGTTGAATTTTGTTTGGCAAAGGAAAAAACCTAGAATTGCCTATAAATACTTGGTTGACTCTAAAGAAAGAGGAGGGTTTGCTCTTCCAAATTTTAAATTATATGCGGAAGCATCGGCTTTTGTATGGCTAAAAGACTGGATTCAACTGAAGTTTACTGGATTTAGAAGGTTTTGGCCACAGATTTGGGTGGCATAGTTACATGTGGTATGACAAACGTAAAAACCATACAACATTTCAACATCATATTGTTAAATCTTCTTTAATAAAAATTTGGCAAAGATATAAACATCTTTTAGAAACCAGAACGCCTTTATGGATCTCCCCACAAGAAATGTTAACATTACGACTACTGAGACCATCCCAATTTGTAACTTACCAGGACCTTTTAATATGGGATGATAACAAATGATAACCATGAAGACTTAAAAGAATATCTGACTTGGTTTCAATATTATCAAATAAAATCTGTATATATACAGGATATGAAGATAGGTTTTATCAAAGACAAATCAATTTTACAACAGACGTTATTGGATAATAATGATCATTTAATTTCAAAGATGTTAACAATATATACAGAACAAGATCAAATTAAATCTACGATGATTACCTGGGCACAGACATTGGGTCACTATTTTCCTTTGAACAGATGGGAAAGACTCTGGTCAAGAGACATGAAATATATACTTTCTCAATCGTTAAGAGAGAACATATATAAGATGATCTATAGATGGTATCTGGCACCAAAAAAGCAAGCTACAATGTATAAAACAATGTCACCAAACTGTTGGAAATGTAAAGATGAGATTGGCACCTTTCACCATGTTTGGTGGCTATGTGAAAAAGCAAAGAACTTTTGGGATATGATTTATAATGAACTAAGACTGATATTACAACAAAATATCCCCAAAACACCGGGAATGATGTTGTTAAGTATTATACCGGAATCTATATTGACTCAGAGATCTTTTTTGATATATGCCACTACAGCTGCAAGATTGGTTTATGCAGCAAAATGGAAAATGTTTGAGATACCTGATAAGACTGATTAGATACATAAAATGTTGGAACGGGCAGAAATGGCTAAACTTACTGCATTAGTAAATCAAAAGGAGAATACGGAATTTGTGGGAGAATGGGAGGCATGGACGACATACTGTGTAAATGAATTAAACATGGGAGACATCAAAGGATATGCATTGCTTAAATTCAGTTGTTTAAAGTAGTAACAGTAAAATTTATGTTTTAAGATAGCTGAATGATTATTTAAATTTACAATTAAAGTATTATAATGAATTCGAAATTAAATACAAAGGGGAGAATAGATATAATAAACAGATAGAGGAGCGGAGAGGAGAAGTTTATATAGTTAGAATTATTTACTTTGATTGAAAAGATAAAGTTCATGTTATAAATCTATGATATTTGAATGATTGAAATGAAAATGATGTAACTAGAAAATAATAAAATTTTATACTAAAAACAAAAAAGAGAAAGCCGGCATATAAAAACCAACAACAACTCCTCTTCTTCTTCTTCTTCTTCTTCTTCTTCTTCTTCTTCTTCTTCTTCTTCTTCTTCTTCTTCTTCTTCTTCTTCTTCTTCTTCTATCCTTTTGTTCCACCCTCTTCATTTTAATAGGCACCCATCCATCCACCTAGTTTCTGTATGTTTTGCAAGCCAAGGTACCATAGGAAAATGAGACCCATAAGGTTTAGGGTTTCCAGCTCCAGGTTGGGAAATACCTGGAGATTTTTGGGATGGACCCTGAGGAGGGCGGGGTTTGGGGAGGGTGGGAACTTCAATGCCATAGAGTCCGATGGTCAAAGCGGCCATTTTCTCCAGGCGAACTGATCTCTATTGGCTGGAGATCAGTTGTAATAGCAGGAGATCTCCAGGTAGTACCTGGAGGTTCCCTGTGTTGGGAAATTCCTGGAGATTTGGGGGGGTTGAGCCTGGGGAGGGCAGGGTTTGGGAAGGGGGCATAATGCCATAGAATCTACCCTTCCAAGCAGCCATTGTCTCTTGGGGGACAGATCTCTGTCATCTGGAGATCAGTTGTAATTCCAGGGGAACTCCAGGCCTAGCCTAGAGGTTGGCAGCCCTACCCGAGAAACGTGTGTTTGCTCAGCTTCAAACCTGTACTGGGGTGACCTGCGGTTGTTCACTATTTCTCAGCCCAACCTACTGTACAGGGTTGTCGTGAGGAAGAAGTAGGGATTAGGGAATCACGCGCCTGGAGAACTAGATGGGTGGAATAGCCAAGCAGTCACTGCATTTCTTCCTCACCTCCTTTCCTTCACCCTCCAGGACTTCTGGATGACAACATCGCAGATGACATCCGCTGTGCCAAGATGATAGCCCAGGAGGCCCGAGGCCTGACTCCCTGGTAAGAGGATAACCTAACACTCTGGGGAAAGCCAGGAGCATGCCGAATATATTGGGTGATGTAGCACAGGCAGGACAATGCTGCTGCAGTCGTCTTGCTTGTGGGCTTCCTGGAGGCACCTGGTTGACCACTGTGGGAACAGACTGCTGGACTTGATGGACCTTGGTCTGATCCAGCGGGGCTTTCCCTATGTTCTTATGGAGGATGGGGCTATCCATGGCTACTAGTCAAAACGGATACTACTCATGATGCATGCCTATAATCTCCAGTCTCAGGGGAGTATGCCTATCATATTAGGTTCTGTGGAACACAGGCAGGATAATGTTGCTGCAGTCGTCTTACTTGTGGGCTTCCTGGAGGCACCTGGTTGGCCACTGTGTGAACAGACAGCTGGACTTGATGGGCCTGGGTCTGATCCAGCAGGGCTTTCCTTATGTTGTTATGGAGGAGAGGGCTATCCATGCCTACTAGTCAAAATGAATACTAGCCATGATGCATACCTCTTCTCTCCAGGATCAGAGGAGCGTGCCTATTCTATTAGGTGCCAAGGAACACAGGTAGGGTAATGCTGCTGCAGTCATCTTGCTGGTGGGCTTCCTAAAGGCACCTGGTTGGCCACCGTGTGAACAGACTGCTGGACTTGATAGACCTTGGTCTGATCCAGCAGGGCTTTTCTTATGTCCTTATGTTGCTATGGGAAGGTAATGGGGTGTGTGCAGGAAAGTTAAACGTAATTCCCAAAAAGGACGTGGCAGGAGTCTTGCAGAGAATTTCGCAATGATGTTTTGTTACTAAGAATGGGGCGGGGTGGGGGAGTGGGGGGTGGGATCCCATCCATTCTGCCATTTCCCAGTGAAAAATGCTTCCCCCTAGCATAGGGTTAGAAAGCCCTTCCCCACCCACTGTGATGACTGGCTTTAATGGTGTGCACAGAAACCTAGCTACACAAATGTCTCGGTGGCAAATTCTGTTACTCTGTTGGTTGGAACACATCCCTGTCACTTGCAGTATCGGCTGCTTTACTCTCTCCTTGTCCCACTGCCCTCATGAAATAACCAGAGGGTGAAGTGCTGGGCATTACAGAAGAGCAATGAGGTTTTCTGAATATTAACAAATCGCTATTGTTGTTTTTTAAAATTCACATTAGGTATAATAAATAGGTGTAAGAATTAAGCAAACAGGTGTGTGTCTTCTTTGGGGTTTGTTTTTTCTTTGAAGAGTTAATGTCCAAATTAGGAGCCACGTGGCTCAGAGTGATGAGCTTCAGTACTGCAGTTCAAGCTCTGCTCACGACCTGAGTTCGATCCGGACGGAAGTTGGTTTCAGGTAGCCGGCTCAAGGTTGACTCAGCCTTCCATCCTTCCGAGGTCGGTAAAGTGAGTACCCAGCTTGCTGGGGGTAAAGGGAAGATGACTGGGGAAGGCACTGGCAAACCACCCCGTAAACAAAGTCTGCCTAGTCAACTTCAGGATGTGACGTCACCCCAAGGGTCAGGAATTACCCGGTGCTTACACAGGGGACCTTTACCTTTTTTAATGTCCAAATGCTCATTTGTCCACGAAAAGATTGTTTTCTTTACTGCCACCTTAAGGCGGTAACAAATGCAGATGTGATGTCTTTCATTCCCTATAGCAGAGTCTTCTTTCTTTTTCTTTCTTTCTTTCTTTCTTTCTTTCTTTCTTTCTTTCTTTCTTTCTTTCTTTCTTTCTTTCTTTCTTTCTTTCTCTTTCTTTTTCTTTCTTTCTTTCTTTCTTTCTTTCTTTCTTTCTTTCTTTCTTTCTCTCTCTCTCTCTCTCTCTCTCTCTCTCTCTCTCTCTCTCTCTTTCTTTCTTTCTTTCTTTCTCTCTCTCTCTCTCTCTCTCTCTCTCTCTCTCTCTCTCTCTCTCTCTCTCTCTCTCTCTCTCTCTCTCTCTCTCTCTCTCAAATATGCAATTTTTCTTAATGGTGAGGTTGAAAAGTCCAGTTCAAGTAGGATATCCAATGAATGGTATAATCCAAAAAAGAATGAGCTGGGGGACGGCCGTTTCAGGATGCTTTCTTCAGCCCCATGTTCAATTAAATACCATTGCAAAGTCCAAGGTCTGGTAATTTGTCATTAGTCTTCAATCCAATAGTACTTCAAGTCAAATTGAAGACTAATTTGCATCTATAGCATTGAGAATATGTGTACACCTGTGTGGTTGACATTGAATTTTGTATATATGTATCATAGTAGGATAGCATTTGTTGTTGTATAACACTTGTTGTAATTTGTCCTAATCACTAATAATAATTTTGTAATTTTGTACTTTGACTGTGCTGATTTCCAAACCTATTAGGTTCAGGCATAGTGATGCTCTTATTTGTTTAATCTATTACTTGGAGGTTGGCAACCCTATCCGGAGAGGAGACAGCTGTGGCCTTCAACCTTTCCTGAGCCGGCACCCAGCTTTAATTAATTAATAAATCCCTCCGGCAGCAGTGTGGGACCCACTTAGGGGCAAAGATGTCATGTGACAGGCAGTCATATGACATCACAGCCACATGTCAGGAAAAGGAACACCCTTGGGGGAAGAACCAGTGGGGGATGGCTCCAATTGTGCATGGAGCATGGGAGGATCGGCTGGGGTGGTGTGGGAAATACTTGGAGATTTTTGGGGTGGAGCCTGAGGAGGGCAGGGGTTGGGGCGGGGAGAGACTTCAATGCCATAGAGTCCGATTGCCAAAGCGACCGTTTTCTCCAGGTGATCTGATCTCTATCGGCTGCAGATCAATTGTAATAGCAGATCTCCAACTAGTACCTGGAGGTTGGCAACCCTAGTCATGATGCTTACCTATTCTCTCCAGTATCAGATTAGCATTCCCGTTGTATTAGGTGCTGTGGAACGCAGGCAGGATAACGCTGCTGCAGTCGTCTTGCTTGTGGGCTTCCTGGAGGCACCTGGTTGGCCACTGTGTGAACAGACTGCTGGTCGTGATGGGCCTTGGCCTGATCCAGCAAGGCTTTGCTTATATTCTTATGGAGGATAGGGCTATCCATGGCTACTAGCCAAAATGGATACTAGCCATGATGCACACCTATTCTCTCCAGTATCAGAGGAGCATGCCTATTGAATTAGGTGCAGGCAGGATAATGCTGCTGCAGTCATCTTGCTTGTGGGCTTCCTGGATGCCCCTGGTTGGCCCCTGTGTGGACAGACTGCTGGACTTGAGGGGCCTGGGTCTGATCCAGCAGGGCTTTCCTTATGGAGGATGGGGCTATCCGTGGCTACTAGTCCAAATACTAGCCATGATGCATACCTGTTCTCTCCAGTATTAGAGGAGCATACCTATTCAGTTAGGTGCTGTGGGACATAGGCAGGATGGTGCTGCTGCAGTTGTCTTGTTTGTGGGCTTCCTAGAGGCACCTTGTTGGGCACTATGTGAACAGACTGCTGGACTTTATGGGCCTGGGTCTGATCCAGCAGGGCCTTACTTATGTTCTCAAGGTGAGTTTCCCCAATGTACATCTGTCTGCAAGGCTGGTCGCACCCCGAGGTTCACAACCCATGAATTGGCAACCGCCGGTCTACAGCGAACGACACTTCATGTAAACTCTGTGAAAAGTTTAACCTGCACTTTTTCTTCTTCTTTCATTGGCAGGGTGGCCTGGAACAGGTTTTGCCAGGGAGATGTCGACCCCTACGTGAGGGGCTGCTGGTAGAGAGGTGTCTGAGGCTGAAGACCAACAGTGGGGGAAACGGCGCCAGAGGATGATTGCGTTGGTGATAGATTAGGGATTCAATTCGTCCTGCGTCTCCAGTGGGAACCTACTGATAATGCCTGTGCCCAAGCAGCAGAGTTAGTGTGGTTGAAGAAAATCTCCCCAAATGATTTTGTAGTGGGTTATTTGGGATTAATAAAGCAAATGTGAAGAAACAAAGCTGTTCTTTGTGTGTGTGTGTGGGGATTATCGATTTCGTGGTTGATTTCTGAAAGGTTAGGGTTGCCAGCCCCAGGCTGGGAATTACCTGGAGATTTTGGGGGCGGAGCCCGAGGCGGGCGGGGAGGGACTTCAATGCCATAGAGTCCAATGGCCAAAGCGGCCATTTTCTCCAGGGGAACTGATCTCTATCGGCTGGAGATGCGTTGTAATAGTGGGAGATCTCCAGCCACTACCTGCAGGTTGGCAACCCGAGGAAAGGTTGCAGGGTGCAGATCAATGCAAAAGAATTGTAACCAATCCATTACCGGAACTGGCAGTTTTGGGGGGGGGGTAAAGGGAAGATGACTGGGGAAGGCACTGGCAAACCACCCCATAAACAAAGTCTGCCTAGAAAACGTTGGGATGTGATGTCACCCCATGGGTCAGGAATGACCTGGTGCTTGCACAGGGGACCTTTACCTTAAAGGCTGTGACAGGAAGAAGGCTGTGTATCAGAAACAAAATTCTGTACTGGATTTCACAACTTGGGCAAAGGCAATTTAAGCAGCTGCTTTCCCTCCTCTTATTTTGCATGACGACTTCTGCTTTTACTTGCTCATTCTGGTTCTGCTAATAACAGGAAGGAACAACGAAGGGCATTGAAGACCCCTCTGAAGTACTGGAAATCACATTCAGCCATCCCTTTGAGTCCGGTGGTTCACCCGACATAGCCTAATGTCTTCTTTTAAATGTATAAATCTTTTATTTTATTTTTCAAAGTTAAGAGTTTTTATTAAAAGTAAAAAGTTTCCAAACATACTTTTAGCACAGCAACAGATTAAGCAAGGGATTCGAAAGAACGGAAATGCAATTCCTCTGCCCCTTTCTCTAGACATGCCCTATCAGGTGTTGGAATATAGGACAGGCTCTTAAGCTTAGGGTATTGTAAGCCTCTACCTAGTTTCCATTACCTGGAAGTCTTCAGCACCTGGGGCCAAATGGTCAAAATGGCTGCCTCCTCCAGGCCTCAGATGAGCTCTGTCTTCCCTGAGTGGCCTAGCCAAAAGGAGCCCTCTCTTCGGCTCTGCTTTTAAACCTTCCCTTTCTCCACCCACTGACCAGGTCAACCCGGGTCAAAGTTTTTCCTGGAGCCCCTTCTAGAAGAAGAGTTGGTTTTTATATGCCGACTTTCTCTACCACATAAGGGAGACTCGAACAGGCTTACAATCTCCTTCCCTTCCCCTCCCCACAACAGACACCCTGGGAGGTAGGTCGGGCTGAGAGAGCTCTTAATAGAACTGTAACTTGCCCAAGGTCTCTCAGCTGGCTTCATGTGTAGGAGTGGGGAAACAAACCCAGTTCACCAGATTAGCATCCATCGATCATGTGGGGAATCAAACCCAGTTCTCCAGATCAGAGTCCACCGCTCTTAACCACTACACCACGCTAGCTAGCATTTAAAAACCTCCAAGTCTCCAATATCTGCTTGGAAGGTGTGAAGGCTCACTCCTTTGGGCATTCCCAGGGGGATGGGAAATCCTACATCCCTCCCATGTCTTCGCTTGGTGCTGAGGCCCTCTCCCTTACTCCCTGGGTGGGGGTGTGTGTACCAAAAACCACGAGGCTCTCAAAAGCAGCCCACAGAACACTGCAGAGGAAAATGACCTGCCGTTCCTGACCGCAATTGTCCCGTTCCTTTTGCAGGAATTGCCCCATGGCGGCAGAAAGTGCCATCAGGTTGCAGCCGACTTACGGCGACCCCTCATGTTGGTTTTCCAGGCAAGAGATGCTTTGTCGTTGCCTGCCTCTGCGTAGCAACCCTGCACTTCTTCACCGGCCTTCGGTCCAAATAGTGACCAGGGCCAACCCTGCTTTGCTTTCAAGATCAGGCAAGCCTTGGCCATCCGGGTCACTGCCTTCAGGCAAGTAAAAACCACATATAGCCTTCTTTTCCAGCGATCTCTTTGCTGGGATTGTGCGGTGTACCGTTAGTGCTCTCGTAGTTTGATGTTGTTAAGAAAAACAAATGCTTAAATGTTTTCTGAAAAGTTTATTTAAGAAGAGGTTCTGCCACAAGTTTATTGATGGAATGGGATTGTGAGGCTCCATGCAGAGGCCAAGGGGGGGGGGTTGCTCCCCCGTCAAAGGACGCTCGCCTCTACAAAAGAATCAGAGGCATTTCCCGTCCCATGAAGTGCACAAACTCTGCTTGAAGAAGAAGATTTGGTTTTTACATGCAGACTTTCTCTACCTTTTAAAGGAAAATCAAAGCGGCTTACAATCGCCTTCCCTTTCTCTTCCCCACAACAGACACCTTGTGAGGTAGGTGAGGCCGAGAGAGCTCGAAGAGAACTGTGACTAGCCCAAGGTCTCCCAGCTGGCTTCAGGTGTAGGAGTGGAGAGACCAAGTCGGTTCACCAGATTAGAGCCCGACGCTCATGTGGAGGAGTGGGGAATCAAACCCGGTTCTCCAGATTAGAGTCCACCGCTCTTAACCACTTCCCCATGCTGGCTCTTGCTAAATTGCCATGAGGATTTGTGGCTAGGAAGCCTGCAATACATATACAGGACATCCATTCTCGGGACCTCATTCACAGTGCAGTCCTAAAAAGCCACACCTTTCCAAGCCTATTGACTTCACTGCTTAGGACTGTCCTTGTATCTTAGGTCTGACCCAGCCTGTGTGCCATAAGCTTGGAGACCCATCCAAGTTCAAAGGTTGCATTAATACCCCCTTCAGGGGTAACAGCCAGTGCAGATTCCTGAGAGCCATTGTTCGACGAAGAGGGATGCTGCTACTGCCCCAGAGGATCTGAAGTGACTTGCTGCCAATGTGAAGAAGGCACCCAACTCCACTTCTCCTTCACAGATGAGCTGGGTGGGGAAGTCCTGGACAGGTGCCTGGAAAAAGGTAATGGGATGGATGAGGGCCAATGAACTGAAGCTCCGTCCACACAAGCTGGGCCCCCGAAGATTGGGTGGAGAAAGGTAAAATAATGTTATGTAGAAATATATTTATTATAAGGTGCTTAAAAACATGAAAAACGATACAGCACTATGGCAGCTAATAAGGTTGATAAACTTAAGCCACACACCATATGCATTCCGGCCTACTGGCCTTCGTCAGTGGTCAGATAAAATCCCATATAACGCACACACAAACAAGATACAAATGCATCACAATATATAAACAGAATTATAAAAGCTCAGGCATTACATTAAAACTTTATTATGGTCCACGGCCAGCACAAAAACAGGTTCAGGGAATAAACAAAAGGAATAAGATCAGTATACAACCAAACTCATGTAGCCACCTGGAGTTTTTTAAAGCTTTTAAATTGGGTTTCATTGTTTAATTTTAGAATATTTACTTTTATTGTTAATATTTTATGTTTGATGATGTTCCCCGTCGTGAGCCTGGTCTTGGCCGGGGAGGGCGGGTTATAAATTGAACAAATAAAATAAATAAAATAAACTGCCCACAAACATCGTATATACCAAACACAAACTGCAGGATAAACATCACCTATAAACAAATGTACCATTTGAAATTCTTTTGGACAAATACTAAAAATTTAAATCCTACCCAGAAACTTTAAAACTTGATCACTCTTTATGTCAAAAGGCCCTTTTTACTTCTTCTAAAATTACAAACTTGGGTACAAAATCGAGCAACCAGCCTGATGATTCTTGTCTGAGAGAAAATATTCAGGCTTAATTTTATTAGATCTCCCAGGGAACCTTGCCAGCAACGGCCCAATAGTTTTGCTACGGATGTTATTATATAGAGTACAATTAAAAAACACACACGTGCTCAATCAATTGTCTCTTTAAGTGGCCATGCCCATAATCTGTTTGTAGGGTATTTTCTTGTATTTTCCCTCCAATACTGCAGAGGGTAAGGTGTTACTTCTCGCTAACGTAAACACCCTTCTGCCCTTATTAGATTCCAGAAAATGTAAATAGGCTGCCGAAGCTGCTCTATATCTAACATTTTCAGGCGAGATAATGCCTGGAAAAGCCCAGGTATATGTGTAGGGGTGTATATCAATTCTCAAATCTGAAAGCCCACTAAGGTGGAATACCTGCAAGTTGTTCTACTCTGGGCTATATTTTCTCCCATACAGAGTGTGCATGCAAGTATCAACCTGATACAAAAAAAGTAAAGATCCCCTGTGCAAGCATTGGGTCATTCCTGACCCATGGGGTGACGTCACATCCCGACGTTTACTAGGCAGACTTTGTTTTACGGGATGGTTTGCCAGTGCCTTCCCCAGTCATCATCCCTTTACCCCCAGCAAGCTGGGTACTCATTTTACCGACCTCGGAAGGATGGAAGGCTGAGTCGACCTTGAGCCGGCTACCTGAAACCAACTTCTGTCGGGATCAAACTCAGGTCATGAACAGAGCTTGAACTGCAGCTTACCCCTCTGCGCCACAGGGCTCATATTAGTCTCCCATGCAGAGTGTGCATGCAAGTATCAACCTGATATAAGCCCCTTATAATTTAATATATTTATACGTAACATTATTTTACCTTTCTCCACCCAACCTCTGGGTACCCAGCTTTTGGTTTTTCCGGTTGGGTCTTCCCTCCCCCACTTTTTTTGTTTATTGCTCAGTCCACACAAGACAGAGATGCTGCTGAAGGACTGAAGAGTCAGCCTGTCCTGGAGGGGGGTTTGCACTCCCCCTGGAAGGAGCAGGTTCGTAGCTTGGGGGTGCTACTGCATCCTGGCCTTGGGTTGGAGGGAAGAAAGAAAGAAACTACAGAGTTAAGACCTCTTGGCGGTTGGAGGGAAGAAAGAAACTACAGAGTTAACACCTTCATAAAATGTAAACAAAATAACCACCCATAAATATAATATGTACGTGTATTCACGTGGCAAACACAAAAATCAAATAATAAACATGCCATATGTAGTATGTGACAGTATCAAAAATACCACTTGAACACATCTTTTAAGATGAAGAGTTGGTTTTTATACCCTGCTTTTCTCTACCGTAAGGAGTCTCAAACCGGCGTACAATCACCTTCCCTGCCCCACAATAGACACCTCGTGAGGTAGTTGGGGCTGAGAGAGTTTGGAGAGGACTGTGACTGGCCCAAGGTCACCCAGAAGGCTTCATGTGGAGGAGTGGGGAATCGAACCCGGTTCTCCAGATTAGAGTCCGCCGCTCGTGTGGAGGAGCAGGCTGCTCTTAACCACTACTCCACGCTGGCTCTTAAGGTTACATAGGTTGCATAAGACGAGCTACCGGGTACTACTCTCTCGAAAAGTGGTCTTCTTCAGTTGGTTTTAAACCTTGCAACTAGAGACAAAAAATTGCACGAAACTCTTATGCAACTTATGTAACCTTCAGATTTATGTAACCATAAAACGTGTATTCAAGTGGTATTTTTTATACTGTCACATACTACATACGGCAGGGTTGTTATTTAGCCATTGATTTTACATTTTTGAAATGCCGACGGGGCTTATGTTATATTTTTATTTACGTTATTTATTTTTTGATTTCTATTCTACCCTCAATCCCCAACCAAGGCTGGTCTCAGGGCGGGTTGATACACGCTTGTGGATTTTTGTGTTCGTCACACAATGGAGCCCCATGGCGCAGAGGGGTAAGCTGCAGTACTGCAGTCCAAGCTCTGCTCAAGACCTGAGTTCGATCCTGACGGCAATCGGTTTGAGGTAGCTCAAGGTCGACTCAGCCTTCCATCCTTCCAAGGTCAGTAAAATGAGTACCCAGCTTGCTGGGGGTAAAGGGAAGATGACTGGGGAAGGCACTGGCAAACCACCCCGTAAATACAGTCTGCCTAAGAAATGTTGTGATGTGATGTTGCCCCATGAGTCGGTAATGACCCGGTGTTTGCACAGAGGACCTTTACCTTTTACCACGTACACATTATACTTATGTGTGGTTATTTTGTTTACATTTTGTAGAGGTCTTAACTTTGTAGTTTCTTTCTTTCTTACTACAGGGGGAGGGAGCAAGTCTCGGACATGGTACGCAATGCCTTTTGTCAGCTTCGGCTAATACGCCAGCTATGGCTGTTCCTCAAAAAGTGTCCGGCCACGGCAATCCATGCTTGATCCTATCCATGCTGGATCACCATCATGCGCTCTACCTGGAGCCGCCTTTGAAAACTGGAACCTTCAGCAGTTCCAAAATGCAGTAGGCAGACTATTGTTGAGCACAGGATACAGGAACTGCATTACGCACGTTGCGAGATCGGCACTGGCGACCTGTCTGCTTCCAGGGATCATTTAAAGTGCTAGTTTTTACCTTTAAGGCCCTAAACAGCCTGGGACCAGGGTACCTGAAGGACCGCTTCAGGTTGCTAAACGTTATTTTGTGATCCTGGTTAAATTATGTTGTCAGTTTATAGACTTTGTTTTTTTTTATTTTGCCGTTGACACTGAGCAGGTTTCTGGAGAGGTGGCATATAAATTCTCTAAATAAATAAAAGGGAGGTTTGAGGGCGGACACTAGGAAAGGAGCCACTAAAACTATTCCGGGGGAAGCTGCAGAACTTCACTTTGGTTGCAGCACAGTGAATTCTCTTAACCCCTCCCTCCGTATTTTTTTTGCCCACTGGCAACCAAATCCCTGGCTTTACTTACTTAATTTATACCATCATTCCCCCCAAAGACGATCCAAAGCAGCTTACATTGTTCTCACCTCTTTTGTTTTATCCTCACAATCACCCTATGAGGTAGGCTAGGCTGAAACTACATGACCGTCCCAAGCTCTCACAGCAGAGGGGGGGGGAAATCGGAACTCGGGTCTCCCAAATCCTAGCCCAACACGCCACACCGGCTGGTGTTTATCAAAGTGAAAAAGTAATAACTCGTTTCTCCAGCATCAAGTCAGGCTGATATTTTGTGGAAACTGGAGCAATGGCTGAAGGGGCTTTCCCGTGAGATTCTGGGCGGGGGCAAAGCATTTCCTGGGCAATTATTGCTGGAAGGTGGGCTAGGTAAGGGCAATACTATCAACTGCCAGCAGGTGGCTCCAGGGGTTCCCAACACAGTGCCCGTGGGCACCATGGCCCCCACCCACAACTTTCCTGCCCAGGGTTTTTAGCAAGGGGGGGGCAGGTGGGGTTTTTCCCCAGGAAGGTTTCTGATTGGCTGTGCTGATGTTTAAAAATGCTGCTTTGCCCCACAACACAAGGATCTTCACTGTGTGACTGAAGGTAAGCGGTGGCAGCCACTTTATGGCTGGCTCTGCTACTTGCGGCAGCCACCACGCTGGGCCAGAATTCCAAAGGTGCCCACAGGCTCAAAAAAGTTGGGGACCCCTGGTGTCAGGGGTCATCCAGTGGCATGGTTAGCATACAGGTGTGCACGCTTTCACCCCAGCTTAATGGTGTAATTTTAAAACCGATACCTACGTACGCTGAAGACCAAACCCAATGCGATCTTACCCAGAAAGGGCTAGCTTTCTTCTGTGGCACGGGCAGAGGTGCTGCTGCTAAATGAGCGCTCCCCCAAGGCCACATCGAACCCCCGCTTTAATTGAACTGGACCTCCTGCCCAGAAAGGCCACCTTGGGAATGACCAAACATACACAAAAGCCAGGAAGTACCTGAAGGGAAAGTCCGTTCTCAACTCCAGCCATGAAGTGAACTCCCTTCCAGGATCCAAAGTTCCTTTCCACCTGTCAAATAAAGTCATGTTAACATTCTAGCTCAGTGCTCGTATTGCCAGCAACATCTGACAACACAGAACACGGGGAGCGGGGGGGTGGGGAGTTAAACTTTATTGCACCAGGTTCTTTTCAACAATAGGCTAGATTAGCCCTTGACCCCTGGGACAGATGATTCACACATCCCTCTGATCCCTCTTTGGGAAAAACCAGTTCTTCTCACAAGAAAAGGGACGGTACAACTTGAGAAGGATCTCCTGTGATTCTATCGAACGCTTGTCAGGGATTCTCTGATCTTGCATTAAGCAGGAGGATTGGACTAGATGGCCTGTAGAGGTGGCCCTTCCACCTCTATGATTCCTCATGACTCTGCTTGCAGGTCACATTCCCCCACACGACTAGGTAACATGACCTTTCTGCCGACTCGATACCTACTGCATCATTTATCCTCTAGCTTGGCAAATATTTTTCTTCTCCTCTCAGCTGTACAGGGCCCAGTGTTACAAATAGCATGAAGAAGAGTTGGTTTTTATATGCCGACTTTCTCTACCTCTTAGGGAAGAATCAAATCGGCTTAAAATCACCTTCCCTTCCCGTCCACAGCGGACACCTTGTGAGGTAGGTGGGGCTGAGAGAGCTCTAAGAGAACTGTGACTAGCCCAAGGTCCCCCAGCAGGCTTCAGGTGTAGGAGTGGGGAAACCAACCCGGTTCATCAGATTAGAGACCTCTGCTCATGTGGAGGAGCGGGGAATTGAACCCGGTTCTCCAGATTAGAATCCGCCGCTCCTAACCACTGCTCTTAGCCACTACACCACGCTGGCTCTTCTGACCAGCTAGAATCTCTTTACATTTTCAAAAAGGCAGGGGCTCCACTTTGGTTTCCGGAGCCCAGCAGCCTCCAGCACCGGGCGACCCAATTAAGTCCGCAACACCTCCAGATCCTTAAAGAGAGCTACACACAGGCAGGTGATGGCAAACCACCTCTTGCCTTTAAAATTCCACCAGGGGTCACCATAAGTCAGATGTGACTTGACTGCAAAAAAATATTTTTTGGGATAGTTGGGACACTGAAATAACCAATTAGGGAAAGCAATCATAGACAAAAAAGATTTTTATGGGATTGGAGAGCTTCAAAGCAGCCTGAATAGCCCTTACAATGATCTCATAAGAGCTGGGAAGTTAAGCAGGTTTAGCCCTGGTCAGTATTTGGATGGGAGACCACCAAGGAAGCCCAGGGGTTGCTATGCAGGCACACAATGGCCAACCACTTCTGTTAGGCTCTTGCCTTGACCTGAATGGCCCGGGCTGGTCTACTTGTTAAGATCTCAAAAGCTACACACGGTCCACCCTGATTAGTACTCAGATGGGAGACCGCCAAGGCAGTCCTGGGTTGCTACGCAGAAGCAGGCAATGGCCAACCAGCTCTGCTCACCTCTTGAAAACCCCACGAGGGAGTCGCTGTAAGTCAATTGTGACCTGCCAGCACACAATGATTAAAGGGCTTCTTAGAGGCGCTTTACAGAAAGGGAAGTGGTAACATGGCAAAACAGTTGCAGCAATCCAAGTTGGAAAGGCAGATTTAGGCCAGAACAATGCAACAATCACACAGGGCTCTCCTGAGTGTATTTGTTACTTAATATGAGACTTCATGTGTGCCACTTCCGAATGATTCACAGCTGTTAGAGTTTGAGCTGTGGAAACTTCATGCACTTTCCCATCCCTTGTATCGCCTGCTGTCAGTTAACCATGAGGTTCTCTTATACTGGCCCCTCCCCTTCTCTCAATTTTGATGCAATTTGGGTTTTAATTATAAAAGACCACTGAGCCCTGGGATACTGACCTCATGCTGGCTTAACTGGCAAACAGACAAAAAAACCTGCAAATGTTTTTTGGGAAATTTACTTATTAAATATTTCCCCCTTGCACCATCTGTTTTTTGCCTCCATTTGATTTGGTGCAGCCCTCTTTTGTTAACTGGCAAACAACCAGCAGTTTCCCACTTCACGGGGCACCAAGTATTCTACACATTAGCTCTAGTCGAGTCTTTATGGCTAGGTGGGAAACTGTTAGAATCATAGAATTGGAAGGGACCACAAGGGTCATCTAGTCCAACCCCCTGCAAATGCAGGAAATTCACAACTACCTCCCTCCCACACCCCCCGTGACCCCTACTCCATGCCCAGATGGCCAAGATGCCCTCCCTCTCATGATCTGCCTACCGTTATAGAATCAGCATTGCTGATTCTATAATGGGTTATTTTTGCTGATTCCATCTAGCCTCTGCTTAAAAACCTCCAGGGAAGAAGAGCTCACCACCTCGAGGAAGCCTGTTCCACTGAGGAACCAGTTAGAAAATTCTTCCTAATGTCTAGATGGAAGCACTTTTGATTTAATTTCAACCCATTGTTTCTGGTCTGACCTTCTGGGGCACCATCCTCTATGTGACAGCCCAAGGACTTGAAGATGGTTATCACATCCCCTCTGTTGTCTCCTCTCCGGGCTAAACAAACCCAGCTCCTTCAACCTTTCCTCATAGGACTTGGTCCCATGTTCTGCCAGATTATCTGTGAAGCATTGGGCTGGATACCACAGAGCAAGCCCACAGATGGAAAGCGATTACTTGCCAACTGCCCCCTCCTGCCACTGACCTCCAGCTCCCCACGCTGTTCTTGGGGGGGGGGGGCGGGAGAACCCTCTGGAGGCATTTGGAGCTGCACAGGGAGATGGGAAAGCAAGGGCGTTGCGCTGCACAGATGGAAATGTGTGCGCAGGAATGTTTGGCAGGATCCAAGCCACTGTTTGCCATTTACACAGTGGAATGCCTTGTTTATTTCCATCTTGGGAAGTGCTTAAACCGTGAAGCAGAAGCTTGCTTCAGGCAGCCAGAAAACCCGTGCTTGTGCTGGGGACATGGGGCAGGGGGAGAAAAGAGGCCTGCCCACCTAATCGACGCTTAAAAGAAACCACTTGAAGCTCTCCCAAAGCCACACCAGTCAGATTGCTCTCGCCAGCCACAGTACAAGCCTGAAGCAGCCTTACAGAACACAAGGGTTTGAACATTACCTGAGGCAGCGCCGGAGCCTGCAAACTCTTCAGCATCCGCAGAAATTTCTCTCTTGCACAGGATGCCAGGAACCACAGCAGGAAATCCTTTCTACACCCAGTTTTGTCCCCATTCACACATGAGAGCTCCCTTTTGATACAAAATAAGCCTTACTGTAGATGAGAAAGGAGCAGGTTGGCTATCACTGCACGAGCCACACAACAGATGACTCGGTATTCACTACCCTGCAAAAAAGAATCCAGTGCCAAAAGATGGCATTCAGCAACCAGTTAAGATTGTCAGAATTGAGCAGATTTGGATGTTGTAGGAGCGCTCGATACCTCAAGCTTTGTGGCATTTATTCTGGTTTTGAGTCACTGCAAAGTGCAAAGGAGCACTGCAGAACCTCTGAAATCCTGTCCCCAAATGGTGGGAAACTTGCAATTAGATCTCTCCAAATCTCCTCTGCACTCACTGCAGGGATTCACAGAATGGAACAGGAGCACTAAAGAGTTTCTCCAATCTCATTTTCTTGATCTAATTCACCCTTTCCCTATTGCTATTAATCCTGCAGTAGGAAAACTGCACAAGGACCGAGTTATCCGTGTTGTTCTTTTGCCCCCTCCTCTGGAGTTCACGGCAAGCAGGACGAAGCATCAGGACTTGGAAATTCATATGAGAAGAGCGGGTGCTCCCCACAGACAGGGAAAGGGAGTCAGACCACCTTGGGTAGCCTAAGCCACCTCTCCAACCTGTCATGTACTTTTGAGCATCTCTTTGCGTGCTTTGCTTTCTTTCACGTCGACCAGAGACCGTGGGCAAGCTTCCCGGTACGAGAGCTTGCCCGCTATTAATGACATTCCTTTGCAAAGTGCCAGCGCAGGAGGACTGATTATATCCCAAGATGTATTCAGTTTGCAGGGTGGACAAACGGGCCCGATTTGGGCCGTGTGAACACCGTGCACCTTAGACTATACATGCTCCAGAACTATGGCTGCCAGATCTGGGTTGGGAAATACCCAGAGCTTTGGGGGGTGGAGACTGGGGAGGGATCTCAACAGGGTATAATGCCGTGGACTCCGCCCTCCAAAAGCCGCCATTTTCTCCAGGGGAACTGATCTTGGTCATCTGGAGATCAGCGGCAATGGTGGGAGATCTCCAGGTGCCACCTGGAGGCTGGCAACCCTATCTAGAACCCACTACAGTGACCAGCTAAGTGCAGAAACGACTCCCTCAAATATGAAGGTTTCATAAGACTACCTGTGCACTCGAACTCCTCAAGTGCCTACCATCCGAGAAGATTCGTGTTAAATCCATTGCCTGACATCTTGCGGCCTCGTGTTGTGCCACAAAACCAGCAACGTCGAAGTGTTAAAAGGTCAAGAACAGAATTCATTTTCAGAAGGGTATTTAATAGGCTTCGTGAAGCCAAAGAACTGAATACAGGAAATCCTTAACCACTTTTAGTACAATATCGAGTTACATGTGTGTCTTCCAGTTTAAAAAAAAATATAAACAAACGGGTTTTGTTTTTTCAAGAACTACTTGCCAGGTCTGCAAGCTTCGGTTCTAGGTACATCATACAGTATAAATTTCTGATTTCTGAAGATCAAACACACGAGTCTCCCTTTACAATCAAGGGGGTCTGCCTTCCACCGTACCCCTTCCTTTACTACACCATAGGACTTTTACAAAACTACAAGGTATTAATGCATTTATAAAAACAAGGAGGATCTTTTACACCTTGCTCAAGACTCTGGGGATTTATAGGCAAAACGTAGGCTGGAGCCCCAATCTTAGCTTGTTAAAAGAAATCTGGGGAAGTGGTGGGAGGAAAAAAAAATCAATAAAAGTTATTAAAAAAATGCTGAAACACACCTGTAAAAAAAAAAAAGGCAAATTAAAATGTTTTTTTCCTCCAGAAAGCTCTTAACAGGCCATCTTGTAGCAGAAGCTGTTGGGCTGCATGTGATAAGACTACAAAAACGGGAAGGGGGGGAATACAGGTCGAGAACTAAACAAGATTCAGCGAAGCTCCAAAAATCTTTATAAATACGGCCATTTGGAAGGACGATCTTGATTCAGGAAGGATTTATGCTCGGTGCAAGCTGAGGACAAGAAGCAGGTACAAATCGTAAAGCATGCTGAAGAACACGGATTGCAATTCAACTAACGTCGTCTCCCTCCTCCCTGCCCGGGGCAAACTCTTTCCAGCCTCAGAAATGATGCTATGGACTAATCTTAACGTAAAAAAAAATTGCTCTAAACAACAAGACTTTGCTTCCTGGTTTTCATTCTTCTTTTAGGGCACTGTCTGTTGCCGGGTGAACATCCGCACGCACTTTTCCCTTTTTTTTTTTAAAATAGCAAGAGCCTATTAGGAACGTGGAGGTTTAATTCCCACAAACTTACGGTTCAGAGGAAGTCCCCTGTGCGTAAAAAGCCACGGTCATGAATTTTATAGGCTTGGCCCAACAGTATCCCTTAAAAAAAAAAGTTTGTGGATGGATGTAACTGTCTCAGCTTTGTATCCGGGCTGTGGGGCTAACTCACCACATGCATTGACTTTAGGCTGCCGACGAGGACAGGAAACCTTCTGGCAACGTTAAGACCAGGGCAGCTAAGAGGCTCTGAATGCTACGCTTCGCGGGTAGCTGCCACAGACCAGGAACGGATGCCAATTAAACCCCCACCAGGCCTACGCAAGGCACGCACATACCTAGTTATCGTAGTTGTCTCTGTAGGAGCCCCCAGAGTAACGGTCTCCATAGCCTCCCTGATTCCTACAGCAAAAGTACAGAAGATTGGTTTAGGCTGCTGCCGAGGTCCAGCGTTTCCTTACCATATGCAAAAGGCTGGCCACAGAACCTCAGTAAGTAGAACATTATTTCTGGATTTTTTTTATACAAGCTGCTTCCTCCTGTTACAAGAGTTTCATCTTTGTTGTCTTACATAATCAGTGAGACTGTGAGAAGGCTAAACATGAAAAACTAGGATCCGCTCCTAGCGATGTCTGTTTTGGGGGAAAGCGTTGTCACGGTACTCCGTATTCACCACTGTCTAAGATGGAAGAGCAGCAATTATGCCCCTATTTCTTGGAAGTATTCATTAACGTTGTGACGTTCTGAGTAGCACACACATCGGCTTGCCCTTGGTTTCTCAAGCACCGTTAACAGGGCCTACACAAAGCAGCAGTCATTTGTTTCCGGTGCAAACTTATTACAGGCTACCACGGCCTTCCAGCGGTGGCCAAGCAAGCATCAAGAAAATGTATACAAATTAGGGTGAGGCAATAGAAATGTCAGGAACCACCGGTGTTCAAGGCAGCTTTGAGCAATCTTCAATGGCCCCAAGGAAATGAAGAGGGATTTTTTTTCCAATGGCCAGCTGTAGCCTGAAAACCACGGGTGCACAGAAGCGATGGGCAACTTCTGCACACAATACTTATATTCCTGTGGCACACATAAGGGCAAGAATGTAAGACAGGGGTGTGCCTCCCGCCAGAGGGGACAGGTTCAGAAATATTTGCACGGCCTTGCCTCTGGAACACCATGGGAAGGAATATGCTCCAGGGAAAGGACTACCATGCCCCACTGATGAAGAATGACAAGATCAGTGTGTGCCTACGAAGTTCACACATTCTCAGAAAGACTGCAAGCGTTGCTTGCTGACAACCCCTGGCAGCTAAGTCACTGCGGTAGACAAAGGATATGGGATCTACAGTAGCACTGTAATCTAAGGTGCGCCCTCCCCCATGCTAAAAATCCTGTCAACACAAAGGACGCTAATTTCCGCCAACAGAAATGCTTTCCATTAATGGAATTTCCCTGCTTCCCTCCCACCACCGCCTCCCTGAAATGCTGCTCCTGCGGGATGACAGGGAAAACGATGAGGGAAACAACTGGAGGCCTGCGGCAACAAGAGACAAGCCACTCCTTAGAAGAGTTGGTTTTTATATGCCGACTTTCTCTATTCCTTAAGAAAGAATCAAACTGGCTTACTATCACCTCCCCCTCCCCTCCCCACAAGACACCCTGTGTGGTAAATGTGGCTGAGAGAGTTCGAAGATTGTGACTGGCCCAAGGTCACCCAGCTGGCTTCGTGTGTAGGAGTAGGGAAACAAATCCAGTTCACCAGATTAGCCGTTCATGTGGCAGAGTGGGGAATCAAATCCAGTTCTCCAGATCAGAGTCCACCGCTCCAAATCACTGCTCTTAACCACTACACCACGCTGGCTCTCCACACACACTCACACACCAGCTAGTAGAAGTTATTGCTGGAATCCATCCTAAGGAGTGCCAGGAGGACAAGCGGATCAGAAAACGGCTAAGCATACCTAAGGCATACTTAGCTAAAGTACACCTCCCCCGTGGTACCCTCCCTTTAGGTAAGGCGGAAATTCAACACGGCAGCTTCAAGGCTCCAAGAGAAAATCCTTAAAACAAAGCCCAAGGCTTTATGGCCAAAACTGGAATCTTTAAAAAGCCACAGATAGCACAAACATTTTAAATACTACAGGTTGCTGGAGGGAAAAAGTGCCTCACACTCGTGTCATGGTGCGTTGTCTGGTCCCTGCAACCAAAGTCCAATTTTTCTACCAGTCCCCATTTGCCCAGACTGCAAATGCCGCCAGGTGGGGCTTACCTGCTGCCATAGTAGTCTCTTGATCCTCCATAGCCACCGCTCCTGTTGTCGTAACGACCACCTCCATATCCTCCACCTCCTGGAACAAAAGGCACAAGGGTTTATTGAGCCTTGCAGTTCCGGGGTGGCTGAATGACCGACACTGAACAGCATGTGCCAAAGGCAAACTCACCTCTAGAGAATCCACGTCCACGGCCTCTGCCTCCAGAAGAGCCACGGGATGATTTCCCAGCCTGGTCAACCCTGATCTGACGGCCATCCACAGACTTGGAAAGAGAAAGAGTGAGTTAGTGCTTCTAGCCATGATGATCATACCCCTCCCCTCTCGTATGTTTCCCCATGATGATCGTACTGCTTGTATGTTTCCAAAATAAAGGCTGGTGGTAAAGCAACTGGTTTTCCTTTTATCGTAGAAAATTTAAGGGAGGTTCTTAAATGGGACCTCTCTGATGGGGAGAGGCTGTGGCTCAGAGGTAGAGCATCTGCTTGGCATGCAGAAGGTGCCAGGTTCAATCCCCGGCATCTCCAGCTAAAGGGGCTAGGCGAGCAGGTGATGTGAAAGACCTCTGCCTGAGACCCTGGAGAGCTGCTGCCGGTCTGAGTAGACAATATTGACTTTGATGGACCAAGGGTCTGGTTCAGCATAAGGCAGCTTCATGGGTATTTGGGGAAGCATGGCTCAGTGGTAGAGCATCTGCTTGGCATGCAGAAGGTGCCAGGTTCAATCCATGGCATCTTCAGTTAAAGGGACTAGGCGAGTAGGTGATGTGAAAGACCTCTGCCTGAGACCCTGGAGAGCTGCCGATCTGAGCAGACAAGACTGACTTTGATGGACCCAGGGTCTGATTCAATATAAGGCAGCTTCACGTGTTCAAAGAACGATTCCACCTCTGTTGAATGCTTCCCAACAGAAAATACGGAACCGCTCCCTCACTAAAGGTGGCCTGCTTGGCACTGATGAGGGCCCATACTTTATCTGCGGTTACCCACACCATGGAATGGGCCTCCCCAAGGTGAGCTGGGCACCCCCTGTGGAAACTTCCAGGAGGTGCTTTAAGGCCGTTTTACTCACCAGAACCTTTCATGAAATACATGTTTCGGGCATTTTATTAGGCCGAGGGTGAACTGGGGTTTCATTTTAGGGGTTTTTAATTATGTATTGTAAATTGCCTTGTGCCATAGGGTATAAATGCTTTAAGAAATACAGACGGGAAATAATTCTCCAACTCTTGACTTTTCTATACAGCCCTGTTGCTTGGTGTAGTGGGTTAAGAGCAGTGGTTTCCACGCTGGACTCTGATTTGGAGAACTGTGGGACTGCACAGAAGCCACCAAGATGAACTGGATTTATTTCCCCACTCCTCCACATGAAGCCAGCTGGGTGACCTTGGGCAAGTCACAGCTCTCTCAGCCACACCTGCCTCACTGGGTGTCTGTTGTGGGGAGGGGAAGGTTATTGTAAGCCAGTTAGATTTTTCCTTAAGTGCTAGAGAAAGTCGGCATATACAAACCAACTCTTCTCCTCTACCGGGGAGGGCAGTGGCAAATCACCCTGTAAACATAGTCTGCCTAGTAAACATCAGGATGTGACGTCACTCCATAGATCAGTAATAACCCAGTGCTTGCACCTTTACCTTTAAGGAGTCTGAAAGCGGCTTAAAATCTCCTTCCCTTCCTCTCCTCACCTTGTGAGTTAGATGGGGCTGAGAGCGTTTGGGGAGAGCTGTGACTGGCCCAAGGTCACCCAGCAGGCTTCACGTGGAGTAGGTAATCTAGCCCGGTTCTCCAGGATTAGAGTCCGCCACTCTTAAACCATTACGCCACACTGGCTGAAGGAGGGGGATGCACAACAGAGCACAAGCAACCCATGACGCAAGTTTGTGAGCCTCACTGTGGAAGGGAGAGGGGATCCCGCTCACCTCGCCGTTCATGGCCCTCATGGCATCCTTGGCATCCTCAGGACGGCAGTAGGTTATAAAGCCAAAGCCTCTGGACCGCTGGGTTTCCCGGTCTTTCACTACCACCACTGCAAAGGGGGAAAGCGAACAAGTTATCAGCCAGGCATTTTAATGAATCAAAATCATAAGAATATCTTGATGTCAACATTTTCTAAGAGCAGTTCCTCGGTGGAACAGCTTTCTCGGGAGGTGGTGAGCTCTCCTTCCCTGGAGCTTTTAAAGAGGCTAGATGGCCATCTGTCAGCAAGGCTTATTCTATTACCTTAGGCAGATCATGAGAGGGAGGGCATCTTGGCCATCTTCTGGGAATGGAGGAGGGGTTACTGGGGGTATGTGTGGGGGAGGTACTTGTGAATTTCCTGCATTGTGCAGGGGGTTGGACTAGATGATCCTGGTGGTCCCTTCCAACTCTATGATTAAGCTATACACCGGTGTCAGAATTACCACCGACTTCAGAAGTCCTTGGAAGACCTCAGATGCAACCAAGAAACAAGATTCACTCATCAATCCTTAATACTACAGAAGAGTCACCCACTGTTCGGATTAGTGAAACAGAGCACCACTACTTATGCGCACAAGAAGCTTGTTTATTAACCCAATTGCTCATTTAGTAGAGCTGCTTCCAGGAAGCGCTGGCTTACGCACTAGGCAGTCTTCCATGAAATGAATGGATGCACTCTATGGTGGTCCCTGGCCGAAGAGTGTGCAGCTGTCCTCGACGAGAGCCAGGGCCTTTTCAGCCCTGGCCCCAATGAATGCTCTGTCTGGTGACATCAGGGCCCTGTGGGACTTTGGGCCTGCAAGACAGAGCTATCCCGCCAGGCCTATGGTTGAGGACAGCTGTGAAATGTCATCTGCTGGCCTCCCGATCCCCCCTCCTGTTATATTATTGATGTCAGCTGAGGAGTAACCTGCTGCTTATATCTGGCAATATGAGTAGTATTTAGGCACCATCTGTAGTTTCTGTAGTTTTTAAGTTGGGATTTCATTGTTTTAAATTTAAATTATTTTGGTTAATTTTATTATTGATTATATTAATGTATCTTATATGATGTTACCCACTCTGAGCCTGGCTTCGGCTGGGGAGGGCAGGCTATAAATCACATAAATAAATATTTGCTTTCTGTATATTTTGAAAAGCAACGATCACTTTGAAAACGAAGGAGCGCGCAGTCTGGTGAGAAAGCTGGTTGCTTAGGAATCCTCAGCGCCGTCGGGCTTGATGTGCTGCATGAATGGACACTCAAGTTTTAGTTCTGGACATCCAGAGATGAGAATGACAAGCAGGTGGCAAAAGGGGAAGCAGACAAGCAGCTGTAAGTAACAGTTTGAGGGTTTTCGTTTGACCTTCCGCACAATCTGGCAGGCTGTCTGGATTAACTTTAAGGGACTTCCAATTTCCCCAGAGCCGGTTTTCAAATTACTTCTCACATGTATAAAAGGGCCAAAATTATTGTGGGCCTGGGCTGTTAGATCATATTAGGGACAGCCTATGTGGTTAACAGTGGTGTTTATAGTGTCAGATTAGGATCTGTGAGGCCCGGGTTTGAAGCTCCACTGTGGCATGGAAGCTTACTAGGCAGATCACACACTCTCAGCTTAACCTACCTCACAGGGTTGTTGAGGATAAAATGGCAAAGAGGATGGCGTAAACCACTTTGGATCCCCAGCTAGGCAGAAAGGTAAAGGAAGTAAATAATCCTTCCCTGGAGGTTTTTAAGCAGAGGCTAGATGGCCATCTGTCAGCAATGCTGATTCTACGACCATAGGCAGATCATGAGGAGGGCATCTTGGCCATCTTCTTGGCACGGAGTAGGGGATCACTGGGGGTGTGTGGGGGGAGGTAGTTGTGGATTTCCCGCATTGTGCAGGGGGTTGGACTAGATGACCCTGGTGGCTTTCTTCCAACTCTGTGATTCTAAGTAATAATGTTAGTCTTGGGAGTAGGAATTTCAACAGGCTTGAACAAGCTATGAGGTAAGTGGGAAGAGTTGTGGAGGACAATCCGTTAGAATGGAGACAAGACAGAGCAAAAAGGTTTTAGCACATCCCAGAGCTGCTATACATTTTGCACTCATCTATGGCAACTAGTAATGGCCCCTCAGGTGACCTAACTTTGCTCCCAGCACAGAAGCCCCACACGCAGATTTGTTACCGGAGACCTCGCAAAGGTAATTTCTTCCGCACTCTTTGCTCGTCTTGGTATGTGCTGAGCTGCAAGCCTGGTTTTAGCTGCCATTTTAGCTGGAGTTGGGCTATCAATAATCTGGGTTTTATTGTGCTGTGAGTCGCTTTCAAATCAACATCACGAGTTAGGGTATAATTTTTTAAAATAAACACACAAGATGATACTGCTGTTGGGACTGACTGACTCTTACATACAGTGAGAAAGAACGTTAAGAGCTAGAAGTGAAAGCAAGTTGAGAAAGACAGGAGGAAGTAAAAAGTCAATGGAGCTCAAGTGAGCAACTCTCTTGGGCAGGTTACTTATATGGCTATTGAAGTGGTATTGGTGCAATGATTTGGTGTGCTTGGTGAACAAGTTGCCACTAAGTGAGCTATGGGATTAGTGGCTTGTGAACTATAACTGAAAACACCAAGCATTTTGCATTATTTGGAGGGGACAGGCTGTGGCCCAGTGGCAGAGCATCTGCTTGGCATGCAGAAGGTCCCAGGTTCAATCCCCGACATCTCCCGTCAAAGGGACTAGGGCAAGCAGGTGATGTGAAAGACCCTCGCCTGAGACCCCGGAGAGCCACTGCTGGTCTGAGCATACAATACTGACTTTGATGGACCAAGGGTCTTATTCAGTAGAAGGCAGCTTCATGTGTGATTAATCTAAAACCAAGACTAGAAAATGATGGTTTTTGTAACTGTTAACTAGCAATACAACTTTGGGAAATCAGGTCATTGTACACTTTATTTTTGTCTCATAGTATGTGTACACTATTTCTGACCTAACGCTTCAGAATGAGAGGGTCAAACGTTCCCTTTATTTTTAAAAACCAAACAAAAGCCTCCTTACGTGCCGAGGAGGCTTTCTTTCTAAGAGGAGAAAAAAATGAATTTGAACTTTCCCTTTATGCTATTGTTTTGTATGTACTGGGATTTTTTTAAAAAAAGTGGTGCAGCCTACTAAACGATACAGAAAGTTGACCGATCGTGTACAGCAGCCATACCACACTAAGTAGTGTCCAGTTATCCACTGTGGCCCCCCACCTGGTGCAATAGTGGAACACAGGTTCCTGATCCCTCATTCTGGCATTATGATGATGCATGACTGACAAGCCTTTACACTTCTGACCGTAACATGCCTGAAAGTGTGTAGTACTTAGCTTAGTCATGTGATGTATGCAAACACTAAGCTTTAAGCCTAGCCACTTAAGTGTCATGAACACTGAAACGTTGGCAAACACAGCCACCATGATCCCTCAGATACAGGCAAGACTGCCATCTTTCCTCACCTTCTGCAATGTCTCCATAGGGGGAGAACAACTGCTCCAGATTCTGCTCGTTGGTGTCAAAACTGAGCCCTCCAATGAAGAGCTTTCCTTCATCCGATGCCATTTTGGAATAATCTGCAGACAAAAGAATTGCTCGTTTAAATCTGGGCATCCTGAACGGCATCCCAACACACCATTTTAATATCAAGGCAAAAATATCACCATAATTCATCTTCTCTCATTTGAACATCTGAAAGCTCTTTCAGAGGTCAAGTTTCTTTGGATGCACACTGATGTACTGGATCAGCGTTTAATTTGGTGTACGGCCAAAGTTATCATTAACTGGTTGTCTGGCCATTCCTGATTAGAAACTACCCTGCCTACACACAAATGATCAGGGTCAAATCCCCCCTCTCATGCAGCTCAATGGGGATCTACCCCTTGATAAAGACAAAAAAATCACTACGTGCTCATACCCACAGGGATAAAGAACACGTACTTTCACTTTCATGTCTGAACCGTACTTTAGTTTCTCAACAGCACTGCTCAGTATTTCAAGTTTATGCTGTTTACCTTCTTTAACTTTCATCATGTGACTGGTTATCTGTAGATGTTGATGTATTTTACTAACGGGCTCCCTGTTCCTATGCATGTTTACATGGGAGAAAAATCTTGCTATGATCAGGGCATTCCCGGTTAAAGATGCATGGGGGCTTACAGCTTGGTGCAAACCTGGGTGTACTTTCCTAGCATTAAACAGGAAATAAAATGTTACTACACACATTTTATCTTTTTCACTAGCATGTGCTCAAGGTCCCCAATCATGTTTCAAGACAAGGTGGTGATCAGATCCAGTCTCCCTGGCCATGATCTAATACTTTCTAAAGGAGTTATTTCTGTGTAAACTTCTGTAGAATCAGGTTACAAAGAACCTTTTTCGAAAAGGAGGATTGCTCTACCAGTTACCTCAGATTAAAAACATTCCTTCTTTTGCATTCTTCCTTCCATAGAACTCCCAAGTATATGTCTATTTTCATGGTATTATTTTGAAGTTATTACTTTTAATGTTTATTTATTTTTTTTAAATCCAGACATGCATAGGCAATATTGCAGGCTCATAATTTTTGTGGATTTGCAAGGCTAGACAAAGGTCTTTCAGGGGCAGGAAATCCTCAGCATCGCTAGCCAACCTTGTAGGGTGCATCTACTGCCTTCTCAGCTCTGCGGAGTGTGCTTATAAGGCACTTTTCCTTCACAGGACATTCATCGCCTCACCAATAAACATGGGTAAAACTCTTTCACCCTCCCAGCACTAGCTAGAAATATTGTTTGGCCAGGGACCGATACTTATTGTGAAATCCTGTTATGATCAGGCAGGAAGTGAACCCTGCCGCCATTTGGAAGGGTCTGCCCGAGGGAGGAGTTTGGGAAATTTAAGGGACGGGGATACCCCAAGGGGCCTTTTACAGCACATGCAGCCAAACCGCATTGGGGCAGGCGTAATTGAACTGGCTGCAATAGTTGCAATTCCATTTTGTGTAACGCAAGCCCCAAGAGTAGCTCAACCGGTAACACAGCTTGGCGTCTCCTTTGTGGCTCCTGGCAACAGGATTCGAATCATCCCCCACAACCTTGGGACGCACCAATGTTATCCCAAAGCGTATGGGAGTTAAGGTGGTAATCTCGCACCCATGCATGCTTGTAAATCTTACTAAGCTCGGGAGGGCGGGGAGAGAGGAGACTTCCAAGCAAACGTGCCTTTGATCCAGTGGTGCGCACAAGGCACAATAGCCTTCCAAATGAACCCGAGGGGTATTATTATTGAGAAATCCCGTTATGGTCAGGCAGGAAGTGAACTCTGCCACAGCCATTCGGAAGGGTCTGTCCAAGGGGGGAACCTGAGAAATTTAAGGGATGGGGATACTACAGGGAAGCCAGGCATCTACTTCCAGGCATCCACTCCCCTGCGAGACTTTTATTAACGTGATGATAAAGCCTCAGTATTTCAAATTAAATAAAAATTGGGAGGTAATGTTATTGTAATCTGCTGAGGATTTTAGCCCAGGGCCACAGGAAAAAATAATTCTATTGTGCTTCATGGTCGTCTGGCAGCAAGAACTGGCGGGAAAAAAGGCGCCCCTGCAGGCTGCAAAGATGGGGGGAGAGAAACGATACGGCAAGGATGGGCCGTGGCTCAGTAGTAGAGCATCTGCTCGGCATGCAGAAGGTCCCAAATTCAACCCCCAGAATCTCCAGTTAAAGGGACCGGGCAAGTAGGTGATGTGAAAGACCCCTGCTTGAGACCCTGGAGAGCCACTGCCGGTATGAGTAGGCAACATTGACTTTGATGGACCGAGGGTTTGATTCAGTATAAGGCAGTCTAATGTGTTCAATTCTAGCTGTATTGTAGGGGAGGGGCCGTGGCTCAGTGGTAGAGCATGTGCTTGGCATGCAGAGGGTCCCAGGTCCAATCCCCCGCCATCACCAGTTAAAGGGACTTGGCAAGTAGGTGAAGTGAAAGACCTATGCTGGAGAGCCATGGAGTGGGGCTGTGGCTCAGTGGCAGAGCATCTGCTTGGCATGCAGAAGGTCCCAGGTTCAATCCCCGACATTTACAATAAAAGGGACTAGGCAAGAGGGTGATGTGAAAGACCCCTGCCTGAGACCCTGGAGAGCCGCTGCCAGTCTGAGTAGACAATACTGACTTCGATGGACCGAGGGTCTGATTCAGCAGAAGGCAGCTTCATGTGTTCAAGGATCCCTTCCACCCCCCCCCAGGGTAAAATGGCCGCGACCACGTGGTCTGAGCAGAATGCGGGAAGGCGAGCGCAGCGTTCCTCCGGCGAGGGGGACCCCTTCGCCCACACGCATGCGCGCAAGAGCCCCGCTGGCCTCCCGCGCTCAGCCGACGGACCTCGCGCAGGCGCAGTAGCGCGGGCCCTCCCCGCCTGCCTCAACCCAACTCCGCCGCCGCAAAGCTCTCCTTAACTTTCCCCGGCCGTTAGCGATTGCCTTCGCCCGGCGCACGCGCACTGAGCCCTCGAGGGGCCGCGGCGGGCTTTCCCCCCCCTTTCCCCCGCGGGCGCATGCGCGCGGGGGCCCGCCCGTTCTTTATGGGCAACCGCCGCCGACGCCATTTTGTGTCGCGTCTCTCCCTTCTCCCAGCTCGGGGGGGGGGGGGAAGAAAGGCCCTTCTCTCCGCCGCGGCTCCGTCCCCCGCCGGACCCCCTTCCCCTCCTGGTCGCGGCCTCGGCGCCCCCCTGGAGGGAAAGAGGGGCCCCGTGGGGAGGCACTCACCGAAAAAAGGGGTCTCTGAGGAAGAGATGCGCGGAGACCCGTTAGCCGCTGAAGCAGGAGGCTTTCGCGATGGCGGCAAGAGAAAGAGGCGAGGGGGGAATGAGAGCGAGGCTGCGCTCGGGCCCCGCCCACCGCCGCGCGGAGCCCGGGCCGCGATTGGCTGGGGGGCGGAGGGAGCGGGGCGACGCCACAATGGAGGCCACGCCCACTCCTCCCCTCCCCATCTGTGGCATGCGGGGAAGGGGGTTTGCAGGGCTCGCCACGATGAATGGGGGGGGGGGACCATTCATTGCCAGACCCCCCCCAGTCTGAAATTCAGACCCAGGAATGTAACCCCCACCCCCCATTCACATGCAATGCAATGCACGGATAAGATTGGGTGCAAACAGCAAGGCTGCAACCCTCTTTGCGCGTTTACAGGGGGGGGGGGAAACGGTGCAAAGCAAGGCGCCGATCCCACGAGACGCGCCCGAGACCCCATAGATTGGGGGTCCATTGTCCCTTCTTTCCACGTCATTGTTAGGGAGGAGGGGGGAGAGGGAGGGAGAGACCCTTCGGAGCTTTTCTCTGCCTTCTCCTAGGACGCATCACGTATGCAAAAGGGGCCTGGCTGTTTGTTCGAAGGCAACACCAGTAAGCCATTTTGGACACGTGTCTGCTGCATCCTGCCGGTCGCTCACTAGCTTCGCTTTTTCCCCCCCCAGTTCGGTAAATGGTGACGGCCGGCTTTGCAAAAGTGCTTGGCGGGTCTGTTCCGAAAAATGAGTTGCTAAAATGTTAAGGCGAAAAGGAGGGAGAGTGGAAGGAGAGGAGTTGGCTTTTATAGGCTGACTTTCTCTACCTTTTAAGGGAGACACAAACCGGCTTGCATTCACCTTCCCTTCCTCTCCCCACAACAGACGCCTTGTGAGATAGGTGGGGCTGAGAGAGTTCAGAGAGAACTGTGATTAGCCCAAGGTCACCCGGCAGGCTTCATGTGGAGGAGTGGGGAAATGAGTCTGCCTCTCATGTGTAGGAGTGGGGAATCCAACCCGGTTCCCCAGATTAGAGTCCCCCACTCGTGTAGGAATGGGAAAACCAACCGGTAACCAGATCAGAGTCCACCGCTGATGTGTAGGAGTGGGGAAGCCAACCCGGTTCTGCAGATTAGAGTCCGCCGCTCATGTGGAGGAGTGGGGAATCAACCCCGGTTCTCCAGATGAGAGCCCACCGCTCTTCACTGCTTCACCATGCTGGTGTTTCTTGGCATGGAATGGCCCCTGCTGAGATTCTTCGCTTGCGGGCCCTGGAGGTGCTGCGGCCTTTAGATAACTAATGGCAAGCACGCAAGCTTTCAGGTTCTGCAGAACTCTTCATCAGGCAGAGGGGGGGAAAAAACCTCTCAAAGGTTTGCACACCTCTTCGTGGCAGGTATACGCACAGAGTATAGGCCTGATTTAAAGTGACACAGGCAGGCAAACAAAATTTAACCATGTCACGTTGCAGATGGTCAGTTACTCAGATGCCCAATGTTGCTGGGCAGTTAGCCTGTAGTGGTTAGAGTCTCAGATTAGGATCTGGGAATGCGTGTGTGCATTAAGTGCTGTCAATTCACTTCTGATTTATGGCGACCCTATGAATTAACGTCCTCCGAAACGTCTTGCGAAATGAGGGTTGGGGCTTCCTTGGTAGAAGAAGAAGAGTTGGTTTTTGTATGCCGACTTTCTCTACCTTTCGAGGAGCCAGTGTGGTGTAGTGGCTATGAGCGGTGGTTTGGGGCAGTGGAGTCTGATCTGGAGAACCGGGTTTGATTCCCCACTTCTCCGCATGAGTGGCGGAGGCTAATCTGGTGAACAGTATTTGTTTCCCCACTCCTACACACAAAGCCAGCTGGGTGATCTTGGGCAAGTCACATTCACTCAGCCCCACCTACTTCACAGGGTGTCTGTTGTGGGGAGGGGAAGGGAAAGGTGATTGTAAGCCGGTTTGAGTCTCCCTTAAGTGGTAGAGAAAGTTGCATATAAAAATAAACTCTTCTTCTAAAACCGGCTTACAATCTCCTTCCTTTCCCCACAACAGACGCCTTGTGAGGTAGGTGAGAGAGCTGTAAGAGAACTGTGACTGGCCCAAGGTCATCCAGCTGGCTTCATGTGGAGGAGTGGGGAAGCCAACCCGGTTCACCAGATTAGAGTCAATCCTTCTCATGTTGGGTCTTCCACTTTTCCTAGCGGTGTTGCCTTTACCCAGGATTAGATCCACACCCTGCCATGGAAGCACCAGTCACATATTCAGCCCAGCCTACCTAACAGGGTTGTGGAGAGAATAAAATGCAGGAGACAGCAACGATGTAAGCCGCTTGGGGTGCTCACCGGGGATAAAGACAGGGCATAAATGAAGAAAATAAGTCTAAATAGAGCTGCTGCATGTGTAGTGTTAGGACTTGTGCAGCTTGTGGAGTGTGCGGCTGTCCTCAACAAGGGCCAGGGCCTTCTTGGCCCTGGCCCTGGCCTGGTGGAACAGTCTACCAAGTAACATCAGGGTCCTGCGGCACCTAAATGAGTTCCGCAGGGCCTGCAAAACAGAACTGTTCCGCCAGGCCTACACCTGAGGATAGCCGCAAGCCATTATCATAAATTGCTGGCCTCCCCATCCTCCCCCAACTGGTTTTGAGGCTCACTGGCTGGTCAGAACTGCCCGGCAGCTGAAGTCATGCCATCTTGTTTTTTAATATGTGGTATGAATTTTAAGGTACGTTTTAATATTGATTTTAATTGGTGTTTTATATTCTGTTGTGAGCCGCCCTGAGCCTGGCTTGCTGGGAATAAGGGTGGGATATAAATGTAACTAACAAATAAATAAATGCCTGTGTTGGCTATGGAGCTCTGGTGTGTTAGGACCAGATGTAAAGCCAGTTTGGTGGCCCAGTTTAAATGAGTCGCTGGGCGTATACAAAGTAATAGGAAAAAGGTACCACTATGTAAATGTCTAAGCTAGGAAAAGAGACCTGTTCTCCTTAGTCTGTATATGTTAAGTTGCTTACATCTTTTCTAGTGACTCTTGTGTTCTTATAACGGGATCGGAGTATGATAGCCTCCGTTTAGTCATTTTGGCTTCTAGGGACAGTTCAGGCGTGATCTAGAACCCATTGATTTGTCTTTTTGGCGGTCCACGGTAACCGTAACACTCTCCTCCAATGCAGCTTTTAGAGGCAGCTGCGCACATTTCAGATGAAAGCATAGCTTCTAAAAAAAATTTAAGCCATAAACAAATGAAGTTATGAAAGAAGAGGTGCCTGCAGAGGCATGGAGGCAAATAGCAGGTATTTCACAAGGCCCCAAGAATGACAGTTGTAGGTGAGTGTTAGCCGTAATGAGCTCCTGGCTCTTGGGGAACAAGATCATCCCCATGAGGCTCTTGGGGAACAACTTAAACATAAGAAAGGCCCTGCTGGATCAGACCAAGGTCCATCAAGGCCAGCAGTGTGTTCACACAGTGGCCAACCAGGTGCCTCTAGGAAGCCCACAAACAAGACGACTGCAGCAGCATTATCCTCCTGACTGCTCCACAGCACCTAATATAATAGGCATTCTCCTCTGCTCCTGGAGAGAATAGGTATACATCATGACTAGTATCCATTTTGACTAGTAGCCATGGATAGCCCTCTCCTCCATGAACGTCCACTCCCCTCTTAAAGCCTTCCTGTGGCAGGGAGTTCCACAATTTAATGCCATAGAGTCCACCTTGCAAAGCGGCCATTTTATCCAGGTGAACTGATCTGTCACCTGGAAACCAGCTGTAATAGCAGATCTCCAGCCACTACCTGGAGGCTGGCAACCATACTCCTGTGTCATATGTTGTTTGCCTATTAGGTGCCAAAAACATGTGAGCCCGCACTGTTTTGTCCTCCCTGTAGTATTTGTTCCACAGCCCCTAATAAAATAGGCATGCTCCTCTGGTGCTGGAGAGAATAGGTATGCATCATGACTAGTATCCATTTTTACTAGTACTCTTGGGGAACAAGTTAAACATAAGAAAGTCCCTGCTGGATCAGACCAAGGCCCATCAAGTCCAGCAGTCTGTTCACACAGTGGCCAACCAGGTGCCTCTAGGAAGCCCACAAGCAAGACAACTGCAGCAGCATTATCCTCCTGCCTGTGTTCCACAACACCTAATAGAATAGGCATGCTCCTCTGGTCCTGGAGAGAATAGGTATGCATCAAGACCAGTATCCATTTTTACTAGTAGCCAAGAAATCAGAAGGAGATTGAGACTGGGAAGGACAGCCATGAAGGAGCTAGAAAAGATTCTGAAGTGTAAGGATGTGTCACTGGCTACCAGGATCCAGTTAATTCATGACATCGTATTTTCTATTACTATGTAGGGGTGTGAAAGCTGGACAATGAAGAAAGCTGATAGGAAGAAAGTAGATTCCTTTGAAATGTGATGTTGGAGGAGAGTGTTACGGATACTGTGGACTGCCAAAAAAACAAATCAGTGCGTTATAGATCAAATCAAGCCGGAACTGACCCTAGAAGCTAAAATGACTAAACTGAGTCTGTCGTATTTTGGTCACATCATGAGAAGACAAGAGTCACTGGAAAAAACAGTCATGCTAGGAAAAGTTGAGGGCAGCAGGAAAAGAGGGAAGACCCAACAAGAGATGGATTGACTCTATGAAGGAAGCCATGGTCTTCAATTTGCAAGATCTGAGCAAGGCTGTCAAGGATAGGACATTTTGGAGGACTTGGGACACCATGAGTCGGAAGCTACTTGACGGCACTTAACACACACACACATGGATAGCCCTACCCTCCGCGAAGATAGCTCAGCTCCCCTTGGAGATGTGTCCCATAGGTGTTTATCCCAACATTGCTACAAGCTCAGAATGGCACCTACAGTCTCTCTTCCTCATTTTATCCTCTTAGCAACCGTATGAGGTCGGTTGGAATGACTGCAAGTGACAATGATAAACCACTATCCTGCACTGAGGGCATCGGGGTGTGTGTGTCTCACTCTTGGTTTATTTGAAAGCACAGAGGTGAATTTGTGATGGACATGTTGACTGTTTAATGTAGAAGATGCAGATGTTCTACTCTGGCTAGCTAGGCCAGAAGAGAGTGTAGAATAAAAGTTGGTGCGCATGTACACTGTAACCACTAATGACATTAGAAAATGTAACTAAGAGGTCATGGAAAAGAGCAGTGGTTCCCAAAGTGGGCAGTACCACCTCCTGGGGGGGGGGCAGTGGGATTACCTAGGGGGGCACTAAGAGGAAAGGGGGCAGCAGGGGGCGCTAGAGGTGGGGCCCTTCAACTACGTGGTTCACTAATTTACAACAGATCTAGCTATGGCACCATGCTGGCAAATTTGGTGGAAACTATCAGAATTTTCCCCCAGACTTTGAAGAGCTGGTACCACTGGATCAAGTTCATTAATTTTGTTGAATAAATTTCAACTTAAAAGGTTTAATTTAATTTTGAATATATGTGCTATTAATTTTTACTGTTTTGAAATTTTATTATCATCTTTAGTGCATAATGAAAACCCCTATTTTGAAGAATGTTTTTATAGGATGGGGCGCTGAGGTTGAGTTTTGGAACCAAGGGGGTGGTGCCTCGAAAAGTTTGGGAACCACTGGCCTAGACTAGAGGATGCTCTTTGTTCCACAGGCAAGGACAGACAACAGATCTGAGTGGTCTCAATGGATGGTTGAAACAGCAGTGTTGGTAGGATTTTAGAATTTTTAGACACTCTTAAAACATTTTGGGGCAAGCTTGGCCCATACAAGCGGAAAAGGACTGCATTTAAACTACAAAGAAACCAGGATGATGGAACGTCATACCAGAAAGATTAACAGCAGCTTTACCACTAGGCCTCTGGGAGGAAAGGGGAACAGGAACATCCTTTTTAGGACAATGCATTCCTCGGGAATTGTAGTTTGTGGATGACACATTCCTTAGGGATGATAGCGTGTCTGATTTCAAAACAGGGCTCGGGCCAAACTCTGCTACAAGTACGTGGATTACGTGTACGCTATTACAACTGATCCCCAGCCGATAGAGATCAGTTCCCCTGGAGAAAATGGCCACTTTGGCAATTGGACTCTATGGCATTGAAGTCCCTCCCCTCTCCAAACCCCACCCCCAAAACCACCCACAGGTGGCGAAGAGGGACCTGGCAACCCTAAATATACCTCAACAGCCTGGGACCCACTTATCTAATGGACCTTTCCCCATGATTCCATGCGCCAACTAAGGTCACCAGGCGCCTCTATGTTGACCATTTCCCCTGTTCAGGAAGTACATTGAGCAGCAACCACAAGTGCTCATTTTCAGTGATTATGCACACATTAGACACAGAAAACTCCTGTCCTCCTCCTTCCATAAAAGGTGCAGATTTTTTACACACTTTAGCTGAAAGAACTGACGAATAGCTCTGGCAGCTAGTTTTAAGTTGATGCATTTTTGTGGGTTTTGTTTTGTATTGGATATTGGGGAAAGGCAAGATGTCAGTGTTTTAAATAAATTAACCTGCACACCTTTACTTACAAGAAAAATGCATAGATTGCTCAGTGTAAGCTAGAAGCCTCAAAACCACGTGGACAACTGGAGTGCTTGGTAACAAAAGAGAACATGGAGCCAGCTTTTCAGACTTGGTAGAAGAGAACATCTGGTTGGCCACTGTGTGAACAGAGTGCTGGACTTGATGGACCTTGGTCTGATCCAGCAGGGCTTTCGTTATGTTCTTATGGAGGATGGGGCTATCCATGGCTACTAGTCATGATGCATACCTACTATCTACAGTATCACAGGAGCATGCCTACTATATTAGGGGCTGTGTAACACAGGCAGGATAATGCTGCTGCAGCCATCTTGCTTGTGGGCTTCCTGGAGGTACCTAGATGGCCATTGTGTGAACAGACGGCTGGACTTGCCGGGCCTTGGACTGATCCAGCAGAGCTTTTATGTTCTTCATGTAGAAAACAATGGAATACATATATAGTTACAGAAAGGACTGGTGTTGCCTTAGTAAACTCTGCATTTTTCATGCTTTTGCAGAGATCTGAAGAGGAGGGGCCATGGCTAAGTGGTAGCATCTGCTTGGTATGCAGAAGGTCCTAGGTTCAATCCCCACATCTCCAGTTAAAGGGACTAGGCAAGTAGGTGATGTGAAAGACCTCTGCCTGAGACCCTGGAGAGCTGCCGCCGGTCTGAGTAGACAATACTGACTGATGGATCAAAGGTCTGATTCAGTATAAGGCAGCTTCATGTGTTCAAGCCTTGCTCTTCACCCAAGCATCCACTGATGGCCTCATCTCAGAGGACCCTTGAAACTTTCACATGCTTGCTGCACTGGACAGGTCCTATCTTGTTTCAAGTCATAGTGGTGGTTTCCCAAATCCTGCTTTCACACAACTGTTTACAGTTGAGATACCAAGTATTGTGCAAGGGACCTCCCATACACAAAACGCATAGTCTACTGCCGAGAAACGGCGTCCTCACTCACAAGAAAAAAGACGAGAAAAATCCAGGAGGGGCACAAGTCAAGGGCAGAGACTTTAAGTACAAGCAGTTTCTAGTCAACATCTTTTATTTTTTCATTTTTCAAAAAGATCAGCGGATTCCCCTCATGCACTCCTCTTGCTGTTAGGTATTAATAACCTGATGGAAGCAAAAAAAAAGACCATTTTAATGCCTCCTATTAGAGAAGACTTTACTTTGCTGCGCTTCCAAACTATGCCCATGGAACTTCTCGGCAGGTATTAATAATCTGATGGAAGCAAAAAAAGACCATGAGCAGGTCATGAGCACATCTTTGACTGCAGCCTACCACTCTGTGCCAAGGAGCTTGTAAAATTCATTTTACCACTTGTTAAAAATTTTATAAGCTAGCAGTCTTCCTGGGTAGCCCATTTTTAGGTGAGGTTTCCCACAAATCTAGCCCAGATTACAGATAAAATGAAGTGGGAAATTCTACCCTACGTAACTGAACACCGAGGCGCTGGATCACTAGACTCACCTAACGGCACATACAATCATAAGCAAGTTCAAAACAAGTTGGCTTTTTCTAGTTTCACTTGGATCACTGCTTAAGACTAGCCAGTCTCTCTCAAATGTTCCCGTCTCATAAGCACTGCTATTCTTCAGCCTTCTTGTTCCGTTGGTTTCATCAGTCTGGGCAAAGGGAACAGCCATTCCAAAAAGTGGCACCAATCTGAAAAATAAAGCAAAATGGGTATTTCAGTGCACGAGTTCACGGCACTTGTAACCTTTTTTTTTTTTGTAGCGGAAACCTCGACCACCCACCCAACTAGGTAGCTACTATTTCTACGTAAGTGCTGCAACAAACCTGTTTGGGCAACTGAGCTGGTGTCTCCACAGGTTTCCCTTAGGGACCATGCCAGAAGCCACAGGCAGCCCTGGAAAAAAAAAATCACTGCTGGTGAGTATGCATAGAAGCTACTGCAGTAACATGTGGCTTTAAGCAATACACAAGGGCTTCTAATGCTAGACAAACTAGGGTGACTTCAGTGATGCTTATTTACGCACCAAATTTAGAAGAATTGTTTTTTGTGGTGTGCCCAGTCAGAAAGCAGTCTTGGTATTAAAACAGAAGCATCCCCCCGTAAAGTAATTTAGAACATCAACATTCTCTCCTTTTCCGAAGGAACTTAAGGCTGGCCTCCCTTATTCACATGAAGACATGAAGCTGCCTTCTACTGAATCAGACCCTTGGTCCATCAAAACCAGTATTGTCTACAGCAGCGGCTCTCCAGGGTCTCAGGCAGTGGTCGTTCACATCACCTGCCTGCCTAGTCCCTTTAACTGGAGATGCCGGGGATTGAACCTGGGACCTTCTGCATGCCAAGCAGAGGCTCTACCACTGAGCTACAGCCCCTCCCCCTAAGGCTCCGTACATAGGCCTCTTTCGCTTCCATTTTTATTCTCACCATTTTATTCCATCTAGACATTAGGAAGAATTTTCTAACAGTTAGAGCGGTTCCTCAGTGGAACTGGCTTCCTCGGGAGGTGGTAAGCGCTCCTTCCATGGAGGTTTTTAAGCAGAGGCTGAATGGCCATCTGTCAGCAATGCTGATCCTATGACCTTAGGCAGATCATGAGAGGGAGGGCATCTTGGCCGTCTTTTGGGTATGGAGTAGGGATCACTGGGGTGTGTGGTGGGGAGGTAGTTGTGAATTTCCTGCATTGTGCAGGGGGTTGTACTAGATGACCCTGGTGGTCCCTTCCATCTCTACGGTCCTATGAACCATCCTGTGAAGCAGGCCAGGCTGAGAAAGACTACGGGTCATGCTCCTGGCCAACCACAAAGATCACACGGCTAGTAGGGATGTGAACCTTGACCTCCCCAATTCCTAGCCACCCTGACCACTACTCCTGACAGGCCATGGCCCGCTTAATTTCTTCAGCGAGCTTCCAAATGATGGACTAAGCTTGGGGGGGGGGGGGGCAGCGGCACAAGGCATAACCATGGCTCTCAGGGCTTCACTGCCATCAATTCTTCTCAACATCAACAAGCCATGAAGTTTAGCTATACAGTGCTCGTGCACTCGGGGGCCAGGCTCCTCCCCACCATGGGAGATTCTCTTCCACGAACTGCAGCTAGATCACCATATTGCTTCTATAGTTTGTTTAAGCAAAACCCACTTACTCCACAGCATGGATTCAGGAGCTGGAGAAGCAGTTCCATTCCTATTCTGATGCTTCACTGCAGGATGGAGTAGGTACCGCCTCTTCTCACCTGCCAAAAACAGGTCAGTGTCACTAACCCAAGCTCATTCAAATTCACTTTTATTTTACACAGATTATAGGTCTAACAGGATACTCCAGGACTAGGTGATGCTGTTCACCTAGTCCTGAGATTCCCCAAGTTAATATGGTCAATTTGTTTTCTCCCATGTTTAGATCCTCATCCAAAACCACATACTACAATGGAAAAGTTGGCTTATCGAGTGGGATCAGAAGCCTCCCACACCCAAACCAGGCTGCTCTGGGAGAAGCCTTCCCCAAAGTCCAAGTTCTGCACAAGGCCCGATTAGAAAGTCCTTGGACGAGACAGCTGGACGAATCAAAGTATTGTATGGTTCGTTGCTTTCCCCCCCTGGTTTTTTGAAAGCGGAATCAGTCACAGCAGCCAGCCAGGCCCTCCCCCAGGACAAAACTGCAGATTCAGACAAAGTTCTCCTGGGGTCCATGAAGACCCCCAGGATTCGCCCAGTGAGTTTGTCAAAAGCAGTAAAGAACCAGTAGTTTGCTGTGGCCGTAAAAAATGGAGCTCTGCGGGAGAGAAGATGCAGACATGAGCAAAAGAGTTACCTCGAAATACAGGACTATTTCCACAAATGAACTAGCCAAGAGCAGCTTTCGTCTCACATGGATCGCACTGAAGGAGGCACAACACACTTCGGGGGTCTCCAAGGACACTGGCTTCCACACGCTAGCAGAGAATTCTCACAGTGTAAGAACAGGACAGAGCTAACTACAGGCAGGCCCCATCTAGGCTCCAACATCCATTCCGCCTCAACCCTGAAGAAGCCTCAAGTCCCCCAGATTGTGAGCGCTTCTTT
Source organism: Euleptes europaea (assembly GCF_029931775.1). NCBI lineage: Eukaryota > Metazoa > Chordata > Lepidosauria > Squamata > Sphaerodactylidae > Euleptes > Euleptes europaea. The sequence goes on along the minus strand of NC_079312.1, from coordinate 175,289,458 downwards.
CTCTACCAGCTCATCTGCCAAAGCTTGAGTTTCTCCAAATCAAGCAGGGGATGCCATCCAACTCTAGGAAGCGTTTGTATAAACCAAGAGGCGCCCCTTCCTTCCCAGGTTCTCCTCCCTAGCAACAATACCACAGTATTACATTTGTGGCGAGGGACGCCAACATGTGATGTTATTAACTGGGCTTGTTCGTAGGCTGAAGCCTTAAGAGCTCCAGGTATTATGATACGCCACAGGGCGTTTTACCACTATACATGTTTGTGCTTAGCATCCCACCTCTTATTCCCTCTGTAGCACCAGCTCCCAAGCCAAAAATAGAGTTGGGAACCTTCAAAAGCCAAGCCAGTTAATTCACTGTTTGAAGGGCAAACCAGGACCACTTCGGCCCCCAATGTCTTGAGGAACACCACTGGGATCAATGTTTGCAAAAACCACCACCACCACCTCAATCGTTTAAGCCACTACCCATTAAAGAGATGAAACCAACTCAATTCCCCAGGACAGAACTGTAGTGTAGATAAACCTCCCAACATCCTAGGAAATCAAATCATAGAATCATAGAGTTGGAAGGTACCACCAGGGTCATCTAGTCCAACCCCCTGCACAATGCAGGACATTCACAACTACCTCCCCCCTCCACACCCCCAGTGACCCCCTACTCCACAACCAGAAGATGGCCAAGATGCCCTCCCTCTTATGATCTGCCTAAGGTCATTGAATTAGCATTGCTGTCAGATGTCCATCTAACCGCTGCTTAAAAACCTCCAGGGAAGGAGAGCTCACCACCTCCCAAGGAAGCCTGTTCCACTGACGAACCGCTCTATTAGAAAATATTGGCAGAGGCACATGGGGAGGGTCATCTTTGGTCATATCCATTTTGAACTCAAGAGTGGTTTGTTACAAGGTTATTCAGATACAATAGGATCATTGACATTAATCTTTAGAGTATAGCGTAAGCCATGCTACAAAGAGCAGGCAGATGTTTCCAGTTGTTCTGCCTTGTATGGCAGTATTCTTTTTAATTCCTATCAGCTTTTCAGGAATTGGCATCTGTCATGCTCTTTACTTGGTAAACCAACCCTGAGCGTTTTTGCTTTACTTGCTGCTAAAGCTATCTAAGTTGTGCGGTGCAGTGCGATGTCAAAGGTCACGAGCAGAGAATTGTTTCAGATGGGATTTTAATGGGCTTCGTAAAGCCAAAAACTCAATACAGGAACTTCCTTATCCACTTCAAATACAATGTCAATGGAATTATATGCACGCGTCTTCCAGTAAAAAAAGGACAATATAAACAAACATTTTCAAGAACCTCTCAAAGCGTCAGAGTCTTAGGTGTACTATACAGTAAAACAGATTTTATTCTGATCAATATGAACCATTTAATCCTTTCAGTAACACCAAGGTGGCTTTTTGCCTTTATCACCCTCCCTTGTGATGCTAAGAGTCGAACTCCAAAAAGTGCATTGCACTTTTCAAAAGTAAATTTTACTCGGCTTCCAGTTTACTATAATCTTTTAGGGCTCCATTTAAGTCAAGTTAAAAAGAAAACCTTGGGTTGCGAAAGACAAATAAAACTGGACTTCAAAAATGCTTTAAAAAATCACTCTTGAAAAAAGAAACTCTTGAGCAAAGTCTAAACAGGCCATCTTGTAGAGGAAGCTTTCGGGCTGCATTGTGACAAAAAAACTATATAGGGGAAGATACAAGTAGGTAACTAAAGATTCAGCGAAGCTCCAAAAATCTTTATAAATACGGCCATTGGAAGGACGATCTTGATTCAGGAAGGATTTTTACTCGGTGTGAGCTGAGGACAAGAAGCAGGTACAATCATAAAGGCACAAGCATATGGACATGTTTGCAGCATTTTCACCACTCCTAGACTTTTTTTAGCAGTATTTTCACCACTCCTAGACTTTTTTAGATTAGTGAGACTAGGAATCTCAAGGCCCTCCCCCAATTAAGCACTCCACAGCTGGGCTGTACAATTTGATGTTAACAGTTCTTAAAGGTCCAACATGCATTTAAAGTAACGTATCTGCATTGATGCCTGCAAAGTTTAGATTGAGTCAATGGCAGGTGCTCGAAAACCATCTTTTGAGTCTAGCTACTCAAGTAGTGAGCTACGGCTACAGCCACTACCCAGCGCAAGTTGGAACACTGTAACTTAAAGGGTGTTTGGACAAGTAGGAAGTCCGCAATCCCTTTCCAAGAGCCACCTACCTCAGTTGTCGTAGCTGTCTCTGTAAGAGCCTCCTGAAGAGTAGCGGTCGCTATAGCTTCCCTGACTTCTGGAAAAAAAGGATTTGTGTTTTGCGCCCGCTCGCTGAAAAGTTACAAATCTTTGAAGCACCGCCCATCACCACAATTACCTGCCGTAATCCCGGGAACCACCGTAACCTCCGCTTCTGTTGTCATAGCGTCCACCATAGCTTCTGTCTCCACCACCTACAATTAGAAAAAAAGGTTGCCAGTGAGCAACCCATCAATGAATCAACCCTTCCCTCGATTAATCCACAGCCGGTCAACAATCACCACCACCTCCTGATACTCACCTCTGGAATAGCCACGGCCTCGCCCCCTTCCACCAAAATAGCCGCCTCTGGATCCTCGCGAAGATTTCCCTGCGTGGTCAACTCTGATCTGGCGCCCATCTACAGACTAATCACACACACAAGTATTTTAATGATGGCTTCCTAGATATCATGGGACAGTTGCAGCTAAGCCCCCCCACCATCATCAACTGCAATGAGTGGACTAGGACAGGGTTATTTGGACCAGGACTTCAGCACCGGGGTGTGGGTTAATTCACACCCTCGGTAGCTATTTACAGTTAACTCTAGATTATGTCTACGTAACCCCTTAGCTGATCAACTATACCTGCACGTGCTGCTTGAGAACAGTGGATTAAAGGGCATGCAGAGTTTAATGGATTTGCTTCTGAGTAGGCATGCATATAATTATACTGGCAGCCTCATTTCCACCTTGCAAGGCAAAATCAGGCCCAAATAGGTGGTTTTAGGCAAAATGCTATGCATCATCAGATTAAAACCCAGATTCTAGCTCTGGAATTCAATATTCCAGTTGCTGAACAGCACTGGAGCCAAGTAGTCTTTTACACAGAATACAAATTCACAGCGAATCTAAAAATGCTTTGAGATCTAAACATCTGCCACAGGGCCACAAAGAGTCTCAGTTTCAGGTTGTATTCCTTCCAGTGACCCCATCCGCATTATCCAGGGATAGGGAACTCACTTTCCACCTTACAAAATTATTCTAACCTTTATTGGTTTGCCAGTCTAGCTACAAGAATTTTCCATTTTCAAACACGGCTGTTTCTCAATACAGAGCCCATTTTCTCATTGGCCAGGTTGATTTTTAATTTTTTTTAAAAAACAACCAGAAAGCATTAGACCAGAAGTACAGTCATTCTAAGTACCAGAAGAGCAGGGGACAGGGGAAGAGCACAACCCACATGATCTCCTTGTCTGAGATGTGATGGGCAAGTGGAAACTCTCTCCATTATCTAGTATGCCCAGAAGTGCTTTTGGAGGGATGGGCTTTTTGAAATGCCTGAAAGGGCACAGCTTGGACCATTCAATAAATTTCAGTAGAGGGATGGGACAGAAGAATGAGTGTCCCACGGTGGCATGTGCAGTCTCTGACACAGGTTCAGTAAGGGGACTCACAAAATTAACTGTTGAGGGAGGAAGAGAGAGGAGACAATCCAACCGTTAGGACAGGACTACAGAAAGAAGCCCCATACTGGTTTAATGTTTTCCTGATGCTTTTACTTTTTAATTTGAAGACATGAGAAAGCAGCCTCTCTCCCAAAAATAGAGCAAGTTCAGTGTCCAGGTATGCACACTCTGCAACTCATTCCATTTCTTCCACCAGCTGAACCCTGTAAGTACTATTTTAAGACAGGTGGTTTGACAATATCAGTTTGATTCATTTTCAGCTACTAAAATTAACACGGGCCAATCCAGACCGAAAAATTGGGAAGCAATCTCTTTTATGGAAGGCTTGGACTGACGGGGATTTTTTTTTTTACGTTCGACCAACTGATAGACTACAGTGAGTTTTCATCAACTTCTCATCTGAGGTCTAGATGACTTGTAAATACTACCATTCTACGGAAGCTGACAACTGTAATATCTGTTGGTGTGTAAAATATGGCATAAGTGTCTAAAGAACCTCCTTTGTTCCTGGAAACTCTTAACTGAATTGAGGCAGAAAATGAATCCTACAATATTTTTTCCTAAATATTTGATGTCAATAAATACAACTTGCAGTCTCAGGAATGAATGGAATCAGGAGCACGATCGCCCTATTAGGCCAAAGCAAGGGGATACCTGCTCTATGCCAGCAAGCATGGTGTAGTGGTTAAGAGCGGTGGTTTGAAGCGGTGGACTCTGATCTGGAGAGCCGGGTTTGATTCCCCACTCCTCCACATGAGTGGCAGAGGCTAATCTGGTGAACTGGATTTGTTTCCCCACTCCTACACATGAAGCCAGCTGGGTGACCTTAGGCTAGTCACACTCTTCTCAGCCCCACCTACCTCACAGGGTGTCTGTTGTGGGGAGGGGAAGGTGATTGTAAGCCGGTTTGATTCTCCCTTAAGTGGTAGAGTCAGCATATAAAAACCAACTCTTCTATGGGTATTAAGTTGTGACCCCTTCAGCAAAAAATTATGTTTGGAATATAGCGGACACCACAGCGACTCTTTAGTAAAGCGTTAGGTCAAGTGTCTAATTGTTGGGTGTTGTAACTCACAGGATGCATCCTTTAAACATACGCTTTGGGCATGTCCAGTCATCCAGTTTTTCTGGGCAGATGTCATTACTCGCATCAATTTTGTATTAGAATGTTCACTGATTTTTGAGGATGCTTACGTACTTTTAAAATAACTCCTAGCAGTCTGGTGTGCTAATTACTTTTAAACCACTGAAGGCAAATACGCCTAAACGCATATGGTCTACATGTGACTGTGTTTATGGTGTGTGTAGGATTGTTTGTCTAATTGTATATTATGCCAATTGCAAGGCCATATAAGAGTCATTAGCATCATTTGGTTTTAACTTGTATTAAACTTATATGTACTTAGACAACTTTTTAATGGTTTAGCTTTTAATTATATTGTTGGCCTCATTAGCTGTTTTTTTGCTTGACCCTTTAAACTATCTGCCTCTCTTGGAGGCTAACCCACGGTCAATGCAAATGGATACCCTTACAGCAGCTTTGTTTTACAACATTAGCGATATAAACACCCACCTCCAGTAAATCAAAGGATCGAGGAACTTAGAACTTTATCAATATTTGAACACATGACATACAGACAACAATTGCGTATGGACTTATTTTTACATTTTTTGCCTCTTCTAAAGTTGATCGTATTAACCAGCTCTATTTTAAACACCTTGTCATGAGCTGACTGTGCCAAGATTTTAAAAATAACTGTCACACCAACAGGAAAGGAACCTTTACCTCTCCATTCATGGCTCTCATGGCATCTGACGCATGCTCAGGATTGGCAAAGGTGATAAAGCCAAAGCCTCGTGATCTCTGGGTTTCTTTGTCCTTGATCACTACAACTAGAAGCAAGACAGGAAATAAAGTTACAAAATTACCCGCAAAAGAGCTAGGTTAGAGTCCAGTAGCGCTTCAGAGACCAACAAGACTTTTCAGGGCGTAAGCTTTTGAGTCATTGCTTTGAATGAATCTTGAGAGCCACAGAGCAGGTTAATATTCTTACCTTCAGAAATTGGACCAAAAGAGCTGAAATGCTGCTCCAGACCTTGCTCATCAGTGTCAAAGTTCAGCCCCCCAACAAACAACTTTCCTTCTTCAGAAGACATGATGGTGAAAAGGTGTCTACGGAATAGTAAAAAAAGAGAGATAAGAATCAGAAGTATGTGTTGATTGATCCTCTCCTCTAAGCGTAAGGAAGAGGCACATGGCACCTACCTACGTACGAGAGAAGAGGCTTCTGATTCAGTGGCAAGCAGAGTGTGTTTACAGGCAGTCAACTCAGTGGCAGCCCTCGCCACAAAAAACGAGTCTATTTCTGTAACCTGCCACAACACAGAACTGAGCCCTCAGGTGTCACATGGCTGGAGCAGCAGCCACATTGGTTACCAAGTCTCATCAAGGCAACGGGACCCATCGTGTTGGTACCACTAGAGTGATAATTCTTTCCACAGCCTAGTCGTCTTTATTTTTAGCCCTTTCCTACGAACTATGCCCACATTCTGTTTCTATTCATTAAGAAGAGAGTGGGCGGAAAGGGGTTGTTTAACATTTAAGCATAGTCACTCAAAGAGGAGAGCTCTGCCTGCTACCCTAGAGAGAGCTGGCACTATGACAAGCTGTCCTACTTAAGGTATAGGGTAAAATGGAGATAACTTGTGTAGCAACTAGCACCTGAGATCCTGGTTCAAACCTCCACTGGCCATAAAACTCATCGGGAGTCCATAAGCCAGCTCTTCTTAGCCTAGCCTACCTCGTAGAGTTGTCGTGAGGATATGCAAGCCAGAGCTCCTTGGCAGAAGGGTAGTGTCAAAGCACACTAAGCAATCTAGAGTGCAAGCTGGCACCTGTGATCATAAATCGAACGCAGTAGTTCCGATTCTAAGGCTTTTCCCTTTGTCTTTAGTCACCACAGGGATGTCCCACACCTTCAGCCCAGTGCAGGGCTGCCAATGTCCAGGTGGGGCTCAGAGATCACCTGGGATTGCAACTGATCTCCAGGTGGCAGAGATCAGCTCTTCTGGAGAAAATGGCAGCATAAAAGGGTGGATTCCAATGCGTTATATCCCTGCTGAGCTCTTTCCCCTCCCCAAACTCAACTTTCCCCAAGCCCCACCCTCAAAATCTCCAAGTATTTCTCAATCTAGAGTTGGCAACCCTATATTCCAGTGTGCTATATATGTATTTGTTAAGATTTTATTCCACCCCTTCCTGGCCAAGGCCAGGCTTGGGGCGGCTCACAACCTTCAATAATACAGTTCAGTTATAAAACAATGCATCACCGTGACTTTTTATTTTTAGATTTATAACCCGCCCTCCCCAGCAAGCTGGCTTAGTAATCAGCTGTCACCCCAATGCTATTAAACCCCCAGTTCGTACATTCAAATGTCTCAGGTGCCAATCAGAACCAATTAATGACCCTTCAGTCAGGAGGAGGAGGAGGTGGGTGGGCAGGATGGAACAAGACTGAATGTATACTACATAAGGAACAGGGAGGCCAGTATTGATGGGAACCGTCGCCGTCCCTCAGGACCGGGCATTCTGCATCCACTTCCTTTTGTCACATAGTAAGGGATCCTTTTAAATCTCCCTTCTTCCAGTTATTACGTGCCTGTGGGTGGGGGGGAAGGTGGCATTCACGCCCCCACCCTTTTTATTACAAGGTAGTCGAAACTCCCGCGCTTGTGGGGGAGGGGAGAAAGGGCGGGAAGAAGCGTTTTTTTTTTGCTGCCCACGCAACGAGTTAAGGGGGCCGCCTCCATTTCCCCGCCTCGAGCGCCATCTTGTCCACCCCGAGCTCTCCGCGGAGGAGCGTCTGGAGAGCCGAAGATGGCGGCCGAGGCATGGCCCCAGAGGGCGACGCGCTTCCCGCCAACTTCCGAGGAAACGCCCGGCCTGTTCCTTTCTCCGCGCGTTCCGAGGCGCTCACCGCGCATGCGCGCGACGCGCGCCCCCCCCCACTTCCTTCCTCAGCCGCGCTAGGCCGCATGCGCGGAGCCGTTAACGTCCTCGAGGCCTCCTCTCCGACCGCGCGTGCGCTCTCGGGACACCCCCCCCCTACCACCACACACTCTCAATCTTACGACGTCACTATTCACGAACGGCTGCTGAGGGGCAGACTTTATCAACCCGTTTTCTTCTAGCCTGAATGAAATAACCAAATTTAAAAAAAAACCAAAATCTTATCGCTCGTTTCTTCTTCCACTCACCAAAACACGTTCTCCGGGGCTGGAGCTGCTGAAAATGCGGGCCGAGGAACCGCCCGCGAGACGCTTATATAGAGGACCGCCCACCGCGGAGGGTCACGTGACAGCCGCCGCGGTTTCCTCCGAGACTCATTGGTTGTTACTACGCATGCGCTGAGGAGTGGAAGCGGGGGAGGGGGAGGAGAGAAGGGAAAAAGGACACACGCAAAAAAATCGTTCACATCCGGGCATCAATTCAACTTTCTCCCTCCAAAAAGACTCCCTTGTGTATCATCCGGGGACTTGCTCGGGCGGCCCAGGCTTCCGCCTCCTCCCACTTCCCTAGAAGAGAGCTCCGCGCGGCCGCTGCTTCCGGTTCCTGTTAGAGTCCTCCGCGTGGGTAGCGGAGAGGGTGGAAGTCGTAGCAATCAATTAAAATAATAATAATAATAATAATAATAAAACTCAACAAAGCTGGTCGAAAAGGCCGTCACATATTGGGATAAACTGGCAAAAATGGATTTTACTATTTTAGTTAGTGAGTTATAGAAACAAGTTTTATTACTTTATTATATTGTTAATGGAAATTTTTTAAAACTGTTAAGACACTTCTTCGGAAGTCTGGTGATGGGTCACTTTTTAAGGTGGGTGGTGGGTCAAAAGGGTATTTTTTTGATTTTGAATTTTACAATTTTGTAACTATGACTGTATTAATAAGAGCATATGAATGATACTCTTTTGTATTTTCTTGTTTTTTTATTATTATTGTACTTGTTTGTTTTGTTTAATGTTATAATTAAAAAAAAACAAAGCTGGTCGGGTTCGCATCTTCTTTTGATGCAGTCCTTTGCAATAATCCGTTGTATCCCCAACATTTCTTTTTTGTAGTCAAAAAGGGCAAGAGTCCAGTAGCACCTTAAAGACTAACACAAATATTTTCTGGTAGGGTATGAGCTTTCGTGAGCCACAGCTCACTTCTTCAGATACTGGACTCTTGCCCTTTTTGACTACTGCAAACAGACTAACACGGCTACCCACTGGGAATTTCTTTTTTGCTTCCTGGAGCAGCCCGCTCCCTCGCTGGGTGATGGAATAGACCTGGGGGGGGAGGGGTTTAAGAAAACAAAGGTGTTGGTGAGAGTGGGAAAGGGAGAAGTTAAACGTGGCTCTTTAATGCCTTTCGTTTCCCGTTTATGCCTGGGAGGTTTTGCCTTGGGTCTGCTGCTCTCTCGATGCGCATTTTCCCCACCCAAATTCTCAAAGCTCTGCATGGAGGCGTGTTGTTGAGTTTTGAGAATCCGGATGGGAAAAATGCGCATCGAGAGAGCAGCAAATCAAAGGCAAAAGCTCCCATGCATAATGGCATGTCTTGTGGAAATGCGCATCTCGGGCTTCTTGTGCACCCGAATAAAGCGTGTAATTCATTGGTTCTTGTGGGTTATCCGGGCTGTGTAACTGTGGTCTTGGTATTTTCTTTCCTGACGTTTCGCCAGCAGCTGTGGCAGGCATCTTCAGAGGAGTAACACTGAAGGACAGTGTCTCTCAGTGTCAAGTGTGTAGGAAGAGTAATATATAGTCAGAAAGGGGTTGGGTTTGAGCTGAATCGTTGGCCTGCAAAATAATTGTCCTGAGCACATTACCTTTGATACTTTTTGCAGGACAATGATTCAGCTCAAACCCAACCCCTTTCTGACTATATATTACTCTTCCTACACACTTGACACTGAGAGACACTGTCCTTCAGTGTTACTCCTCTGAAGATGCCGGCCACAGCTGCTGGCAAAACATCAGGAAAGAAAATACCAAGATAACCCACAAGAACCAAAGCGTGTAATTGGCAACAGGATGTGGCCATTTATGCACGGGGTTTTTTGCCTTGGATTTGCCACTCTTTCGGTGCACATTTTCCCCCATCCAATTTCTCAAAACTCAACAATAAGCCCACATGCAGAGTTTTGAGAATTCGGATGGGGAAAATGTGCACCTAAAAAGTGGCAAACAAAGCCCCCCCAAACCCCGCCCTCCCCAGTCTCCGCCCCCAAACCTCCCGCCGGTAGCGAAGAGGGACCTGGCAACCCTAGGGCCAGCGTAAGTCACCCTGCACCAGTGTCCGTGCCAGTAAGGGATAAAACAAAGCAGTATAGAGCCAGAATCTTTTTTGGGGGGAGGGGGAACATGTGGGCCATTTATGCAGGCTCGATTTTGATCCTCGCTCAAAGCTCCTTTTTAAAATGACTATTCACTGTCCCGATGCAAGGGGAGAAAGTAAAAAAAATTCCACCCCCTACTTGCCTGCTGCTTTGTCCCTTCGACTGCATAGCCATTAGCAATCATCATTTGCATAGCTAAGCATAGCTAAGCCGTGGCTGTGATTCTTCATGCTTTCTTGAGTGGATGCTTCAAGGCGGGGCGGGACAAATACAAAAGGTCGCGTTAAAGGAGCTCTTAAGAAATGCGAAGCAGGTATGCGCTGTCTTCGCAGTGAAGTCTGGAATGACGGTTCAGCGTGAAGAAATTTTTAAAAATAGGCGGGGCACTTCAGCCTGGAACATGCTGCTAATTACCAAGCATACACTGCCGTGGAAAAGCTCCAGGTCTCAAAAAGCACAGTGGGTTTTAGAAAGGGGTTACGCTTCCAAGAGTTTGAGAACCATTGTTATCATACATTATTGTTAATAGTTCAAAACAAACCTGACCTTTTGCAGCATACGGAATGGTAGGAAATGCAGTTTATATGTTTGTTTAATTGCATTACACTACAGGTCGAGAGATGTATGTTTTAATTATTTTTATTATCAGGGACACTGCGTTTTAAGGTCTCTCGCCTGAAAAAAAAGACTGTTCCTGATTTGCTTGTTGGCAATGCCTTTCTAAAATGTTACTATGCTGCACTCACATAATGCATTAGATCATAACTCTTCCCGTTTTAACTCCCTTCTCCACCTAACCTAAAAGTGAAGTCTTTGTGTGGGTGAGCGGATTCATCTTGATGGATGACTATGTCTAAGGCTTGTATGTAAAGCCCTTGACATAAATTGCCAGAACAGTATTCATCTTTCAACCCACAGTCCCAATTACCCAGAAAGATGTGACTATTGAATGTGTTAAACCGATTTTATAACAAGAACAGGAATAAATATTCTAGTAAAGATGGTTAAAATTTAACAAAAGTAAACCTGTCATTTAAGAAAAAATTAACAAAAGTAAACCTGCAGGTGGAACCTAGAGATCTCCCGGAATTACAACTGATCTCCATGTCAGGTCCCCTGGAGAAAATGGCCATGAATGGTAGACTATGGCATAATATTCCGCTGAGGTGGATAAAGTCACATTTTTAATGCTCTCTCTGTAAAAATGCCCTGCAAACTAAAAATTAGCACATCAGAGTGAAAGGTTCCAGCCTAGTTCTTTGCATGCCGTGTTAGTTTTCTGCATATAGGGAATTCATGTATGGGAATATTTAAAAATGTCATCTTTCCCCTACAAACAGAAGAGGTAAAGTCAATTCTGCCACCTCATTACCTCTGCCACACTGAAGAAGAGTTGGTTTTTATACCCTGATTTTCTCTACCAAAAAGAGTCTCAAAGCGGCTTACAATCACCTCCCCTTCCTCTTCCCACAACAGGCACCTTGTGAGGTAGGTGGGGCTGAAAGAGTTCAGAGAGAACTGTGACTCGTCCAAGGTCACCCACCAGTAGGGTTGCCATCCTCCAGGTGGTGGCTGGAGATCTGCTATAACAATTGATCTCCAGCCGATAGAGATCAGTTTCCCTAGAGAAAATGGCCACTTTGGCAGTTGGACTCTATGGCATTGAAGTCCCTCTGCCCTCCTTAGCTTCCACCCCCCAAATCTCCAGGTATTTCCCAACCCGGAGATGGCAACCCTAAGTAGGAGATAGACGACCTCCCCCCGTACCACACCATTGCCCATTGAGGAAACTTGTGTAGCCTGTCAGCAAACATGTAGCCTGTAAGTATAATCTGATTTTTTGAGCAAAGAGCAAAGAGCAGCTTCCGGGGGCCATTTCGGGTTGGAAAATGGCACGGTGCCATGGTCCCAATCCAAACTGAGCCCATGGTCAACTGGGAATTAAGTTCCGAGCTCAGAACTCCGACTCCGAGACCAGCTCTGTTGACAGGACACGTATGGGTCGTGAGTATTTTGTATTGTGAATTTCTTCAAAAGGAAGCTCAAACCTAGGCTACCTCTGCAGGTGATAAAGTGGGGGTAGAGTCCTGCGGTAATAGAATGAGCTGTACCGCTTCAGGTTCCGGAAGTGGGATTACCTTTTTCATAGTTCCCCGACTTTAACACTAGCTCAGCGTGCAAAGAGCCAGGCTAGACAATTCTTGCTTTGGGAATTTTTTATTTGCAGAAATGCTTACATGGTGTAGGCTTATGAAGTTACCTGCCTGCCGTCTGAAGTGGTACCACCAGATTGCCACCTCTAGGTTGAGAGGTTCCTGGAGATTCGAGGGTAGATCCTGGTGAGGACAGGGTATCACGCCACGGAGTCCACCCTCCAAAGCAGACATTTTCTTCAGGGGAACTGATCTCCATCGTCTGGAGATCAGATGCAATTAGGGTTGCCAACCTCCAGGTAATAGCTGGAAATCTCCTGCTATTACAACTGATCTCCAACCAACAGAGATCAGATCACCTGGAGAAAATGGCCGCTTTGGCCACTGGACTCCGTCCTCCTCAGGCTCTGCCCCAAAAACCTCCCGCCAGTGGCGAAGAGAGACCTGGCAACCCTAGATGTAATTCTGGGCGATCCTCAGGCTCCACCTGGAGATTGGCAACCCTAGGTACAGCACATTCTACAGAATTCTACCACCTGTGGGCCAGGGTTCAGTCATGTAGGGTGAAGGTAAGACTCAACAGGTCCAGCCTAAATGCATAAAATATAATTCAGAATTGTTGTGCCCATGCATAAGGGCTAATATAACACACACACACGCACACACACACACACATGCCATGAATGTTTGGGGAAGTTGGCATCAGAAGATTGTAAGCCGCAATGCCTTTTCTTTGTTATAGGGCCCCTCGCCTATTAAGCGAAGCCTCCTTGAGTTAGCGAGTAGATTCTTTTATCTGTAGTTAGGAATGTAGTTTCTGTTTCCTGCTTGCGAACGTGAAGCGCTTTCTAAGAACGCCTGTGGGCTACATTATAGGCTCTGCTAATTAATGTATTCAAGTATCTAATTATGTATTGGCTCTTTTGTCTTTATGATGTAATGTACCTGCCCCATCCTAAGGCATAAAGGAGCCTTCCTTTCCTTTGTTCTCTCATGGTGACTCTCTGCTCCTGCATTGGCGGTAGCCCACCCAGCTCCTTATTTGGCTAAATAAAGAACTGACTGCTTTAACTCTAACCTCTTCCTAATTGTCTGTTTATTGGACTCTACAGACAATCAGGCACTTCAGAATCCCCTAAAAAACGCAGGGGCTCTTTGCCAGCCAAATTAGTGTGAAAAAGGATCTTCACAATAGAAGCTTTGCAAACCATTGTCTTGGAGAATAGGGTCTACATTCTAGATAAGCATCTCATACATTTTAATTTCAGAGCGTAGTTATGTTGGTCCAGTGACGGACCTACATTTTGGGGGCCCTGAAGCTTGAACTGTTATGGGGCCCCCTTCGCAACCAGCAACGATAGAGCAACATCCAACAAGGTCTAAAGGGCCTTGCTGCCCTTGCAAGGACCTCTCGAGGCCGAAATGGTGGAGAATAGGGTGGTGGGGTGGCATCCTTGAAAATGGGCCATACAGTGACGAAATAAAACTACAGAACTATTAAGCCATGCACCAACAAAGGATCTGAGGATCCAGCTGCCAAAATGTAGGCTGTGAATAGATTCTGGCGAGCTCAGTGCGCCCTTACAGCTGGGGGTTCGAGCACTGCAAGCCCCCAAGAAAATTTTGAAATTTGACCAATTACAGGGACATTTTCAGGACACATGAAATGGATATTAGAGCATATTCTAAAATCAATATTAAGTACTTCAACCCATTGGCTTATGATTCGATCGCTAAAAAACTCCATCGATTTTGTTGAGAAATTAACTCATTGAAAAAGTTGCTTCAGGGGGGGGGCCCTTCTGGGATTAGGAGCCCTGAAGCTTAAGCTTCATTAGTTTCACAGTAGATCCGCCTCTGTGTTGGTCTGCAGTAGAACAGGAAGAATCAAGTCCAGTAGCACCTTAGAATATAAGAACATAAGAATATAAGAAAAGCCCTGCTGGATCAGACCCAGGCCCATCAAGTCCAGCAGTCTGCTCACACAGCAGCCAACCAGGTGCCTCTAGGAAGCCCCCAAACAAGACGACTGCAGCAGCACCATCCTGCCTTAGAGACCAACAAGATTTTGGGGGTATAAGCTTTCGAGAGTCAAGGCCCCCTTTGTCAGATACCCTTTGTCATACATTAATATATTGAAAAACCTGGACCTCTCGTAGGAAGCTGGGCTGTTTCCTTGGATACTAAATAGCTCCTGCATTTCCATTTAATACAGCAAATCAGTTCCAGTAATTATTGTATTTTATGTTCTGTGTGTCTCTAGCTAGAGACTTTGTCACTTTACACATGGCTGTTTCGCTTGTGGTTAGGGTTGCCAACCTCCAGGTACTAGCAGAAGATCTTCTGCTATTACAACTGATCTTGTATCAACAGAAGTAATAGAGTCTAGATCACACGAAGTGACAGTATCGCTTTACTCTGCTGTGGTTAGACCTTACCTAGAGTACTGTGTTCAGTTTTGGGCGCCGCAATTTAAGAAGGATGTAGTCAAGCTGGAACGTGTCCAGAGGAGGGCAACAAAGATAGTGAGGGGTCTGGAGACCAAGTCCTGTGAGGAAAGGTTGAAGGAGCTGGGTATGTTTAGCCTGAAGACTGGGAGATATAATAACCATCTTCAAGTACTTGAAGGGCTGTCATATAGAGGATGGTGCCGAGTTGTTTTCTGTTGCCCCAGAAGGTCAGGCCAGAACCAACTGGTTGAAATTAAATCATAGAATCATAGAGTTGGAAGGGACCACCAGGGTCATTTAGTCCAACCCACTGAAAAATTCAACAATTTCACAACTACCTCCCAAACACACCCAGCGACCCCTACTCCATGCCCAGAAGATGGCCAAGATGCCCTCCCTCTCATGAACTGCCTAAGGTCGTAGAATCAGCATTGCTGACAGATGGCCATCTAGCCTCTGCTTAAAAACCTCCAGGGAAGGAGAGCTCACCACCTCCCAAGGAAGCCTGCTCCACTGAGGAACCGCTCTGTTAGAAAATTCTTCCTAATGTCTAGATGGAAACTCTTTTGATTTAATTTTTGGTTCTGGTCTGACCTTCTGGGGCAACAGAAAACAACTTGGCACCCTCCTCTATACGACAGCCCTTCAAGTACTTGAAGATGGTTATCATCTCCCCTCTCAGTCTCCTCTTCAGGCTAAACAGACCCAGCTCCTTCAACCTTTCCTCACAGGACTTGGTCTCCAGACCCCTCACCATCTTTCTTGCCCTCCTCTGGACATGTTCCAGCTTGTCAAAAGAGTTTCCGTCTAGACATCAGGAAGATTTTTCTAACAGAGCGGTTCCTCAGTGGAACAGGCTTCCCCGGGAGGTGGTGAGCTCTCCTTCCCCGGAGGTTTTTAAGCAGAGGCTAGATGGCCATCTGTCAGCAGTGCTGATTCTATGAGCTTAGGCAGATCACGAGAGGGAGGGCATCTTGGCCATCTTCTGGGCATGGAGTAGGGGTCACTGGGTGTGTGTGTGGGGGGGAGGCAGTTATGCATTTCCTGTATTGTGCAGGAGGTTGGTCTAGATGACCCTGGTGGTCCCTTCCAACTCTACGACTGTATAACTGTCTTGCTGGATCCTGTCTATCCCCTGTGGCCCAAGAGCTCAGTTCCAGTGGGTGCTGGGGTCGAGACTCAGCGAAATCACGGAAGGCGGTGGAGGGGCTGTGGGGGAACCCACGGCACGCAAGGGGCTGTACCAGCCGTTGTGAGCACGGGAAGCTTGAGGGTGGTGAGAGGCGGGGCAGGGAAACTGGGCAGCGGTGGTCGCGGGCAGCGGGGGTGGCAGAGTGTAGGTGGCAGGGAAGCGGGGCAGGGGGTGATGCGGCGCAAGAGCGGGAGGGTACTGGTACTGCCGCGGCGGTGGCGTGGGCATCGGACAGACGGACAGGATGCCGGAGGCGCCCGGTTTCAGCAGGGCCCGTTCCTGCTTTCGTTGCTTTGCCCGTCGGTTCTGGAACCAAACCTGTGAAAGGAACGAGAAAAGGGAAGAATACACGCCTTGAATTTTATTACTGGGTAGGGTTGCTAGCCTCCACGTGGAACACACACATACATAAAGTACCACTGATGCACTGAATGTAACGGTTTATGCGGTTTCAAAAATGTGATTTCCAACAAAAGATTCCAGTTATGCAACAAAACAATTTATACAAGTTGCAACTAATCTACGAAAGTTTACAAAGTTTCGAGAAACAGACCAGCGGAACAGAGGCGTGAGCACAAAACAGCACGGTCTGCTGATGTAAATTTAACTAATCTGCTTGGAAGTAGCGGCTCCCCCAGGCTGTCTGCACATGCAAAAGCAGCAGGCAGGAAGCTCGTTCTTCCTGCCTGCTTTGGTCGTAAGCAGAAAACAGCAAGGAAATAGCACCTTGTGAGGTAGGTGGGGCTGAGAGAGCTCAGAGAGAGCTGTGACTAGCCCGAGGTCACCCAGCTGGCTTCATGTGGAGGTCCATTCAACCAATGGGTTGAAATTAAATCAAAAGAGTTTCCATCTAGACATTAGGAAGAATTTTCTAACAGTTAGAGCGGTTCCTCGGGAGGTGGTGAGCTTTCCTTCCCTGGAGGTTTCTAAGCAGAGGCTAGATGGCCATCTGTCAGCAATGCTGATTCTGTGACCTTGGGCAGATGATGAGAGGGAGGGCATCTTGGCCATCTTCTGGGCATGGAGTGGGGTGTCACTGGGGGTGTAGGGGTGGTGGTTGTGGGTTTCCTGCATTGTGCAGGGGGTTGGACTAGATGACCCTGGTGGTCCCTTCCAACTCTATGATTCTATGATCCTATGAGTGGGGAATCCAACCCGGTTCTCCAGATTAGAGCCCGCCGCTCATGTGGAGCAGTGGGGACTCAAACCCTGTTGCCCACTGCTCTTAACCTCTACACCACGCTGATGGCCTCTTCCGGATCCCCCTGCTCCATGTTCAGCACCCCTCAATTCTAGCCCTCTCGTACCTGGATGCGCGCCTCATTGAGTTTGGTAGCCTTGGCCAGCTCCTCCCGGCAGTAGATATCCGGGTAGTGGTTTTTCGTGAACGCGGCCTCCAGCTGATCCAGCTGCTCTTGGCTGAAGGTGGTCCGGTGACGTCGACGGGTGGGGGCGCCCGCTGTGTGCAAGGAGGAGGGGGCCGTGGGAGAGATTAATGAGCCCCCCGCCAGTCCAGGAACATGGGGGAACTTCCTGTACAGAGACACTTCGACATCTGAAAGAAAAGAAGGTCGGCTGATACCCCTCTATTCTGGCCCCAACTCAAGTCCTTGGAACAGAAAAAGTTTTTAACTATTATCAGAAGAGGAGGAGGAGGAGGAGAAGAAGAAGAAGAAGAAAAAGGAGGAGGAGGAGGAGAGGAGGAGAAGGAGAAGAAGAAGAACAAGTAGAGGAGGAGGAGGAGTTGGTTTTTATATGCCAACTTTCTCTACCACTTAAAGCAGACTCAAACCGGCTTACAGTCACCTTCCCTTCCCCACAACAGACACCCTGTGAGGTAAGTGGGGCTGAGAGAGCTCTAAGAGAACTGTGACTAGCCCAAGGTCACCCAGCTGGCTTTGTGTGTAGGTCTGGGGAAACAAATCCAGTTCACCAGATTAGAGTCTGCTGCTCCTGTGGAGGAGTGGGGGAATCAAACCTGGTTCTCCAGACCAGAGTCCGCCTCTCCAAACCACTGCTCTTAACCACTACATCACGCTGGCTCTCAATGGAGGAGACATATCTGGTGGTCAAGCTCCCCCCACCCCGCCACGCATACCAATTTTATCTTCAGCTCCGTGAAGTGTTAGGCCAGGGGTCCCCAATGGTTTTCAGCCTGTGGGCACCTTCTTAATTCTGAAATATGGCGGGCGCGGCCACAAACTGGCTGCCAGGGGAGGTGGCGCCAGCCCCCAAATGTTAAAAGGACTAGGCAAGTAGGCGATGTGAAAGACCTCTGCCTGAGACCCTGGAGAGCCATGGAGAGGGGCTGTGGCTCAGTGGCAGAGCATCTGCTTGGCACTCAGAAGGTCCCAAGTTCAATACCCGGCATCTCCAGTTAAAAGGGCTAGGCATGTAGGTGATGGGAAAGACCCTCTGCCTGAGACCCTGGAGAGCCGCTGCCGGTCTGAGTAAACAATACTGACTTTGATGGACCCAGGGTCTGATTCGGTACAAGGCAGCTTCATGTGTTCACGTGACCTCAAAATGCTGCTGCTGGTCAGAGTGCGAAAGGGAGGGAGGTTTTGGGGGTGGAGCCTGAGGATAGGGTTGCCAACCTCCAGGTAGTAGCTGGAGATCTCCTGCTATTTCAACTGATCTCCAGCCGATAGAGGTCAGTTCCCCTGGAGAAAATGGCCACTTTGGCCATTGGACTCTATGGCATTGAAGTCCCTCCCCCAACCCCCATTCTCCTCAGGTAGGGTTGCCAGGTCCCTCTTTGCCACCAGTGGGAGGTTTTTGGGGCGGAGCCTGAGGAGGGCAGGGTTTGGGGTGGGGCGGGGCTTCAATGCCATAGAGTCCAATGGCCAAAGTGGCCATTTTCTCCAGGGGAACTGATCTCTGTCGGCTGGAGATCAGTTGAAATAGCAGGAGATCTCCAGCTAGTACCTGGAGGTTGGCAACCCTATCCTCAGGCTCCACCCCCAAAACCTCCCTCCGGTGGTGAAGAGGGACCTGGCAACCCTCAAATAGGCACACTTCTTTCTCCCATCCCGATAATTAAGCACCACAAAGGTAACTTTTTCTTTCTTTTTTTGCAATTCCTTCCCGCAATCCCCAGGATTAACTTTGGGGAACATGATGCAGCAGCCCCCACCCCTTTGGAGAACCTGAGATCGTGAGAGCAAGGGGCACACAATGGGCCAGCCGGGGAAACTAATTAATTTGGGACCCTCGGGTTGGGGAACTTGAGCCCCCAGGGTCTGAGCCAAACCGCTTTCAAATTAACACGTGTGGCATTTGGTGTTTGGGGACAGCCGGACCGGAGGGAGTGCGTGCGACTACCGGTCTCTTTTCGCCTGTTTCAGTCTCCCAGGACTCAGCAATATCGTCCAGCTTCTTGCAGGCTCTCATGTGGAAACAAATCCCCCCCCAACCCCAACCCCCCAAAGCGCCGCTCTTGTGAAGTCGGTGGCAAAAATGACTCTTATCGAAGGAACTCCCGGCCAAGGCTGAAGAAGAGTTGGTTTTTATATGCCGACATTCTCTACCTTTTAAAGGAGAATCAAAGCGGCTGACAATCGCCTTCCCCTCCCCACAACAGACACCCTGGGAGGTGGGTGGGGCTGAGAGAGCTGTGACTAGCCCAAGGTCACCCAGCAGGCTTCATGTGGAGGAGCGGGGAATCGAACCTGGTTTTCCAGATTAGAGTCTGCCGCTCTTAACCGCTAAACCACACAGACAAGGGTCAGTGTTGTGAGATTTTTACATGAATCCCTGATTGGATATCCTTCCTCTCTTACATCTAGGGGGAAACCTCTTCCAGGAAACATGGAGATATTCCTGGAACTATAGGTACAGCTTCCCATTTCTGCAGCAAGTATTTAAAGAAGAAGAAGAAGAAGAGTTGGTTTTTATATGCCGACTTTGTCTACCTTTTCAGGAGAATCAAACAGGCTTACAATCCCTTCCTCTCCCTACAACGGACACCTTGTGAGGTAGGTGGGGCTGAGAGAGTTCGGAAGAACTGCGACTGGCCCAAGGTCACCCAGCTGGCTTCATCTGAAGGAATGGGGAATCAAACCCGGTTCACCAGATTAGAGTCCACCGCTCATGTGGAGGAGCGGGGGATCGAACCCGGTTCTCCAGGTTAGAGTCCCCCACTCTTAACCACAACACCACGCTGGCTCACACTGGAAGGGGAGAATGAACCAGGGAAAGAGGTACCTCCGGCAGGTGGATCTATGAAATTTGCTTTGTAAGAGTAACAGCGTGTCAACATTATGTCTGTGAACACCCATGGGAAGGGCAGATGAGAGAGAGAGAGAGATTAAAAAACCACAGGCAATACCCCTGGTCACCCCATTAAACTCCACTCCCATCTCAAAGCTATGTATATAATAATCGCTATCTACCTGGCTTCTTTCCGAGACACAAGGCAGTCGGAAATGTAATATAATTCCCCCCCAGTATGATCATGAGTAATGAAATATAGAGACCCAAAACTACCTGTCGTCTGCTCAGTTCCAGCTGTTAGAAACAAGCTGGAGTAAGAAAAACTTGCATTGCTTCTAGAAGGCTTTGGTGAACATCTATCCTCTAGTCCAGGGCTTCTTAAACCTTTGCCACTCGCGACCCCTTTTCGCCCGAGAAACTTTTACTCCACCCCGGGTAGACAGGTATGTAAAATAGGTATACAAATCAAACATTTACTGATAATAAATCATAAAGAAATTCATTTTAAAACAATTCTTTGGTATACATATGATTTTACCATTTATTAAAGACGAAAGCAAGTTTGCATACTAACGAGATGGATGTGCTTGTTTCGTGACCCCCTGCATTCAGTTACGCGACCCCGTATGGGGTCGCAAGCCACAGTTTAAGAAGCTTTGCTCTAGACTCCTGTCTCTTCCAGAGCAGGGAACTGATGTGCCGGCATGCTGAAACCCGAAATGTTTCAGCCCATTCTCACTGATTCCTTTTGCCACCCGAAGCAACCTCTTCTCCCCCAAATGTTCCATTCACCGGAACCTCCCTTCTATCTAGATGCCCTCTGGGTGCCCCTTCTACCCCTCTAGGTAAGAACTCACCGGCTGTGGAGCTGACTGTCTCAGGGTACGTCTCGGCAAACCCCGCCGTCTTCCTCTTGCCTGCTCGTCCCCCCTCCATCTCCCTGGATCCCTCCCGCACTTCCCCCCCAAACTTTTTAAGCCTGTTCTGACGTCAGTCTTCTCTCTTGGGGGGTGTCTGCTTGTATAGGGTGGGGCATCTTTGCCAATCACCTCCCACTAGCTAGCCTCCTGTGGCTGGAGATGGACACCGAGAGGGAGGGTCAGACCAGAGGAAGGCGGGAGACAGCACTACAGAGGGTGGGGAGAAGGGGTGTCAGGATTTAGGGTACGGGTGTGGTTTTCTGCGGCAGGGTTGCGCCGAAACACGCTTGTCCTGCCGGCCGGCGATGGATGTGCAAAAATCCTGTCCGCGTGTCATCTTGCATGGATATGTGTTAAACTGTACAATTGTGTTGTTATGCTTAGGCATAAATACAGATGTTGGAAGGCCGAACTGTTTTTAAAAAAATAACAGGATAGTGTATTCAGAGTTTAAACTAATACACTAATTGGTACAAAACGGTGGAATTTATATTTTTCTTTAGCAATATTTTTTTAACGTTGATAGAAAATATCTAAGTAGTAAATATAGCAGGGATTCTAATCATGATGCTTCAGGTGGTTGTTCTACCTTGCTTATATTTATGGTTTTTCTTTTTTCCTCCCTCTTCCCCCCCTAATATCCCTTTTTTAATTTTTGTACCCCACATTTAAAAAAATCAATAATTTTTTTTATTAAAAAAGCAAAGCTGTACAATTGTGTGTTTCGAGCGCAAGTCGCCCTGCTTCCCTGTGGTTCTGCACAGGAGGTGGGCGTACCTGCTAGGGTGGGGTTATGACCATTTCATAGCTCTCTTGGATGGCTGTTTGCATGCGGAGCTCCTAAAGCATGCCAGGGCTTTAGGGGGGGGATGACTGCGGTGTAACACTGAAGAGGCCTTCTGTGGGTGGCAGCCCGGAGCCCCCGTCTCCTGGGATAATGTTCCCGTAATCACGGCTGCCTATTGTCACGGCAAATCCCCTCCAAATGCAGGAATCGACCAATCCATGCTGGACTCTCAGCCGCCTCACCGGCTCTTCCAAGTGTGCCTGGATCCGCAGACCCTCCCTCATGCTATCCAAGCTAGGGTTGCCAACCCTGAGTTTGGAAATACCTGGAGATTTGAGGGTGGAGTTTGGGAGAACAGAGTTTGGGGAGGGACTTTGGTAGGGTATAATGCCGTGCCATCCACTTTCCAAAGCAGCCACTTTTTCCAGGAGCAGTGTAATAAATAATAATAATAATAATAATAATAATAATAATAATAATAATAATATGCCAACTTTCTCTACCACTTAAGGAAGAATCAAACCGGCTTACAATCACCTTCCCTTCACCTCCCCGCAACAGACACCCTGGGAGGTAGGTGGGGCTGAGAGAGCTGTGACTAGCTCAAGGTCACCCAGCTGGCTTCATGTGGAGGAGTGGGGAAACAAATCCAGTTCACCAGTTGGTTCTTGTAGGTTACAAGAACTCTGACCATGAAAGCCTTCGACAATATCCAGTTCACCAGATTAGCCTCCACTGCTCAAGTGGAGGAGTGGGGAATCCAACCCGGTTCTCCAGATCAGAGTCCACTGCTCCAAACCACCGTTTTTAGCCACTACACCATGCTGGCTTTTTCAAATAAGTAAATAAGCAATTTATGTAGAAGTAGAGTTGGTTTTTATACCCAGCTTTTCTCTACCTTTAAGGAGTCTCAAAGCGGCTTACAATCACCTTCCCTTCCTCTTCCCATGACAGAAACCTTGTGAGGTAGGTATGGCTGAGAGAGTTTGGAGAGAACTGTGACTAGCCCAAGGTCACTCAGTAGGCTTCATGTACAGGGGTAGGGAATTGAACCTGGTCCTCCAGATTCGAGTCCGCCACTCATATGGAGGAGTGGGGAATCAAGCTCGGTTCTCCATATTAGAGTCTGCTGCTCTTACCCACTACACCGCGCCGGTTCTCAGTCTGGAGATCAGTTGTAATTCCAGGAGATCTCCAGTCCCCACCTGGAGGTTGGTAGCCCTAACACGGGGGTCATCCGAGGCCATTGCTTGTTGTTTTCCCGGGCTTTCCTTGTTGGACTTTTGGAGCAAATTGTAGAGCTTAAGAGAAAAGCCGGAGGGACAAAAGAGAAAGCCGGTCGCAAACTGGTCTGGCAGGTGGGGCAGATTCCAAAGCTGGCTTGGCGTTGGCTGTGGAGGAAGCAGAGCTGGTTCAAGGTATTTCGTCACCCAAGAGTCCAGTTGCCCAAGCGGCCCTTTTCTCCAGGGGAACTGATCTCTATCGGCTGGAGATCATTTGTAATCGCAGGAGATCTCCAGCTACTGTGTGTGTGTTAATGGGGAAAAAAACTGCCCGATGGGCTCTATAAATGAACACAATATCCACTTATCCAAATTTATGCAATAAAACTGTACTATTCAATTCACCAAATAACTGTAATTCACCACTATAAATCCTACAATAACACGCAGAAACATATGCAAGTAACAACACTAACAACAACTGAGAAATTAACCAAAGCCTAACCGGCTATTTGAAGGAGACACGTGGCGCAGAGTGGTAAGCTGTAGTACTGCAGTCCAAGCTCTGCTCACGACCTGAGTTCAATCCCAATGGAAGTTGGTTTCAGGTAGCCCGCTCAAGGTGGACTCAGCCTTCCGTCCTTCTGAGGTCGGTAAAATGAGTACCCAGCTTGCTGGAGGTAAAGGGAAGACGACTGGGGAAGGCACTGGCAAACCACCCCGTAAAACAAAGTCTACGTAATAAACGTCAGGATGTGACGTCTCCCCATGGGTCAGGAATGACCCGGTGCTTGCACAGGGGACCTTTGCCTTTTTTTTAAAAACCGGCTATTACCTAAACTTAAAACGAAAAGGATGCACAATTTTACAAGCCTGACCGGCTTTTGCCTAAAATTAAGGCAAGAAGATGCGCAATTCGGCCAAAGGCCACTAACTTGTACAAATAGGCTAAACCAAGCAATAATGTAATGCGCTCAAGGTGCTAGAATGGATGCCGAGTGTCCCAACCGCAATAGCAAAGACAGTTCATTCCCCGAAGAAAACGGCGCCCACACTGTCGGCAGCCCTGCCCCACCAAAATCTTAGGCCATGCCTGTGCTTTTTAAGCACATGCTTGCATTTGAGCAGGAAAACAGAAAGGATGTTGTGGAGAACGATGTACATTGGGGTGGTTTCTGGCCGCCTCTTCCTGTGGTACTTGTTACGGAGTACACTTAAGTTGGGTCCAGGGTCCCCATTCTGTGTCCTTTTTTTTTTTTTTTTTAATTTTATTGGATTTTATAATACAAATTTTCCATATGAACAAACAACAATAATGGTAACATGTAATTCTAAATCCTAACTAGATGTTGTTATAATTTCTTATATACGTTATAAACTACCAAATAACGGAAAATTCTTCGACTTCCCCATCACCTCCGTTCGCCTCTTAATAAAGTATTCTAACCCGTCGTGATTGGTCTGATCTTAATTATTCTTATAACTCAGTTAAATTTCATATAACATATCCTATTAATATAATTAATTATAATTCTTAATATTAATAGTATCATTTAGATCAGATTAAAAGGTAATCTTCCATTTTCCCCAGTCCTGATTCATATTCACAATATTTCATCCAAGCCTCCCATTCCCCCGTAAATCGTGCATTGTCTTTTTGATTTAAAATGGCTGTAAGTTTTGCCATTTCCACCAGTTCAAACATTTTCAAAAATGTTTGAACTGGTGGAAATGGCAGTCTTTTTTCCCTGGGATTTCTGCCCCTTTCCATTTTGCTGCGAAGAGCAATCTTGCCGCTGTTGTAGCAGCCCCCATCCTGTGTCCTGTGTGAGAGTCACCCGTGAGTTGCGGGTTCTCCTCCGCTCCTGCACGCCTGGCACCCGATCGGTATCGTTCCTGCAGCATGCGTGAAGAAGGGGCTTCGGCTCCCCCACCCAGCTTCTCCACACAGGCCACAGTCACAATCCGAAGTGGGCAGCGGGTGCTGGGAAAGCGAGGAGAAGCCACAACTCACGGGTGACTGATCCACGAGACAGAGCGTGGGGTCCCTTCACCCAGCCTGTGTCCTCTGTAATGTGCGAATCAGCCCCGGTCCCATCTGCAGCTCAGAGGGCTGTGAGACAGGAGGGCGCTTTTTGGCCTCTCGGTCCTGCGACTTCCCCCCTGCGGAAACCGAATCCCAGAATCCGAACTTTCAGCACCGTTGCAAAAAGACAACGGTTTTTTCCCTTTCACAAAAATTTGGGGTGGGGGACCTTTTTCCCACCAAGGGCCGTCTGGATATTTATAACATCATCCGCGGGCCATACGAAATTATCAACTTAAAAATTAGCCGACCAAGCCCCAAGCAGGCAGCAGAGGGCGGATCGCCAGTCTTAGATCCTTCCGAGCTAGAGATCTGCCAAGACCCATGAAGGGCCAGACCGAATGATTTCGCGGGCCTTAAACGGCCACCGGGCCTGACGTTCCCCACCCCTGGTAGGGGATGCAGCCGACTAACACAATACTCAGGAAGGTAATTCTCGCAGAGAAAGTTAGGGTTGCCAACCTCCAGGTTGGGGCTAGAGATCTACCGGAATTACAACGGATCTCCAGGTTACATGTTGAAAAGAGCAAGAGTCCAGTAGCACCTTAAAGACTAACAACGTTTCTGGCAGCGTGTGAGCTTTCCTGAGCCACAGCTCACTTCTTCAGAAGTGTGCCGTGGCTCACAAAAGCTCATACCCTGCCAGAGGTTTTGTTAGTCTTGAAGGTGCTACTGGACTCTTGCTCTTTTCTACTGCTATTGACAGACTAACACGGCTACCCATCATGATCTATCTCCAGACTACATAAATCGCTTGTTTGTTTATTCCCAAGGTCCCTCCCCTCCCTAAACTCCACTCTCCCAGGCTCCACCCTCCAATCTCCAGGTATTTCTGACCCCGGAGTTTGCAACTCTAAGGAGAATCACAGAATCATATAGGGTTGGAAGGGACCACCAGGGTCATCTAGTCCAACCCCTGCGCAATGCAGGAAATTCATGCTTCATAACAAGTACTTCATAAACTAAAAGGAAAAAAAAGTATTTCATGGTGAACTAACAGGATAGAATTAACCGGAACAAGTTTTGGCGATAGGCGCTTGCTCAGGCTGCAGAACGAGGCAGAAGAATGATCAGGTTGTAAAAGGGATGATACCACTTCATTCTGCTGGGGGTGGGAATTACGTTTTTCCAAGTTCACCTACATTAGTAGGGGAAGTGGGAAACTATCACAGCATGCAAAGCTAGAATGGTCTAATGTGCTTTTATTTTTTTAATTTGCAGGGAGCTGTTCATGGAGGAACATTAATACTGAGCCCCGTGGCACAGAGTGTTAAGCTGCAATACTGCAGTCAAAAGCTCTGGTCATGACCTGAATTTGATCCCAATGGAAGTCCGTTTCAGGTCGCCGGCTCAAGGTTGACTCAGCCTTCCACCCTTCTGAGGTCAGTAAAATGAGTACCCATCTTGCTAGAGGTAAAGTGTGGATGACTGGGGAAGACAATGGCAAACCACCCCATAAAATGTAGTCTGCCTAGTAAACGTCGGGATTTTGACATCACCCCATGGGTCAGTAATGACCCAGTGCTTGCACAGGGGGCTACCTTTACCTTTATCCTACACCTACCTTGTGGGCATTGAACACATGAACACATGAAGCTGCCTTCTACTGAATCCGACCCTTGGTCCATCAAAGTCAGTATTGTCTACTCAGACCGGCAGCGGCTCTCCAGGGTCTCAGGCAGGGATCTTTCACATCACCTGCCTGCCTAGTCCCTTTAACTGGAGATGCCAGGGACTGAACTTGGGAACTTCTGCATGCCAAGCAGATGCTCTGCCACCGAGCCACGGCCCCTCCCCATTATGTCATCTTAAGGTTCTACCACCTCGTTCTGCTGCATGTGTGTAGACCAGGCCTTTGACGGCTTTCACAAAGGATTTGGCAAATTCATGGAGGACAGTTCTGATCGACAGCTGTTTGCTGTAATAGCTCAATAGAACCTCCACGTTCGGAGGCAGTGTACCTCTGTGGGATGCTAGGAACCTTGGGTAATTTGTCTTGGGTAGTGCTTCTGCTTACGGCCGGTGTCCTTTCCCCCCTCCCCATATTTCAGCCGCTGGGAAACGAGTAGAAGGGAGAGCTGAGGGGCTTGAAATTGTCCATCGACCGGGCCGCTGTGTTGATTGCCCTTCGATCGTTCTTAATGCGATTAAGGCCCCTGTGATTGCTAAGAATTCCTCCGAGTCCTGGCGGGCAGTCCTCATTATTCTTAACTGAGAACGTTATGGGCAGAGGCGAGGTTGTGCCCTCAGGACATGGCATTAGGTCCGTGCGGGGGCGGGGGCGGCAGATGGCCGCTAAGGATGTCCCCCCCTTGCTCTCCACATGTCAATAAGCTTTTAAAAGTCATAGTTAAATCTTGACCACCGCATTGATCCCAGATCTGAACTCAATGAAAACCGCCCGATCGAAGGGCTCCAGTCCGTTTGCATGGCTCAGAGAAGAATCCAAGATTTCTGATTGCTAGCCTCCTTCTCCTTTAGCATAACTTGTGAGTTTAATTCAAGGCCCTGGTTACGACCTCTGAAGCCCTTCACGGTAAGCATGCCAGCTCTGGGTTGGGAAATATCTGGAGATTGAGCATCTGTTCAAAATAGCAGCCCAACGTTCCTTATATAAACTTTGCATATTTCTAAAAATTGTATTTGGTGCGGTTTGGGTTACTCCAATTATCTTCACAGCACTGAGCCTTTGTTTGTTCCAACCACCTGCAGGTTGGCTACCTTATCTGTAGCATTATACCCCATTGAGGTCCTGCCCCTCCCAAACCTCAGGCCAGGAAGGCCATCCCCCACCAGGCAATGGTAGCACGTGGACTGGACCTGAGTCCGTGACAGGCTGTGATGTCACAGGACGACCTCAGAGATGAGGTTCTAGAATCCAGGAGAAGTTCTGCCTCTGGGTGGGATGTGCTTGTTGGGTGTAGCTTTGGCTGGTTGAGAACTTTGTTGGGGCCTTGGAGAGGTTCAAGCCGACTTGAGGTGAAGGTAGGAGCCATGCTCTGTTAGTCTCCGCTACAAGGCATCTGTAGATGGAAATGCAGCACCCTGAATGAAAAGATGACTCCCAAGTAGAGTTGCCAACCTCTAGGTACTAGCTGGAGATCTCCCGCTATTACAACTGATCTCCAGCCGATAGAGATCAGTTCACCTGGAGAAAATGGCCCCTTTGGCCATTGGACTCCCTCCCCAAACCCTGCCCTCCTCAGGCTCCGCCCCAAAAACCTGGCGAAGAGGGACCTAGCAACCCTACTCCCAAGTCATGTCTATGCTATGAGCTTACTAGTAAGTCAAGTCAAGTTTATTGTATAAGGCCGTAGGCCATTACAATCTAAAACAGTATAGTAGCAGGTTAAAACAGGATGAGCTTACTATGCTCAATTGAAACTGGCTTGGACTGTACCTAGGATTGCCAGGTTCCTCTTCACCACTGACGGGAGGTTTTTGGGGTGGAGCCTGAGGAGAGTGGGGTTTGGGGAGGGGAGGGACTTCAATGCCATAGAGTCCAATTGCCAAAGCAGCCATTTTCTTCAGGTGAACTGATCTCTATCGGCTGGAGATCAGTTGTAATAGCAGGAGATCTCCAGCTAGTACCTGGAGGCTGGCAACCCTAACTTTACCCACCCGAGGTATACTGGTAGACCAAGTTGACCATTTCCTTTTTTGGAGTTTTTTTTTTAAATTTGAACAAACATAAAAACCTTAAAACATAAGCTCAGTACTGAAATATACATGAAACTTGCTGTTCAAAATTACAACTCTAATATCAACTTGGTTGAATTACATTACTCTTTGTTTACCACCTGTTTTTCCTTATCTGTTAACACATTTATCACTTAATTATTACTTAAATCTCTCTCATTTAATCAAGATTTAATTCAGTTATGTTCCAAATTTCTAGCTATGTAATTGAAAAAAACCATTCCATTTCCCCCGAAATTCTGAAATTGACCTGTTATATAGA
Organism: Euleptes europaea; assembly: GCF_029931775.1. Taxonomy (NCBI): domain Eukaryota; kingdom Metazoa; phylum Chordata; class Lepidosauria; order Squamata; family Sphaerodactylidae; genus Euleptes; species Euleptes europaea. Next base: position 175,260,390 of record NC_079312.1, on the reverse strand, counting down.
AAAGATGTCAGTTTTGCCATAGCTGTGTATTTTTTTGGCTTATTGATCCATTCCTCGAAATCTGGGCATTTCTCTGCTTTCCATTTTGCTGCATTTACCACTCTTGCGGCTGTCATCATATACCTAAACAATTCATTATGTGTTTTTGAAATTTTACTTTGTAAAACATTTCATAACCTGCTTTTCGAATCCCTCACAAACTTAATTTTGAAGATCTTTTGCATTTCGTCACGCATCATTATCCAATATTTTCTTGCTTTGTTGTTAAAGCGGTAAAATTAGTTCAGGCTTGATAGGAAAGCAAGTATTGCATATAATTGTATTCCCCCCAATATTTCAGTTTTTTTTTTCTGGGGGGAAAATTGCGGGGGGGGGGGACAAGTTTTTCCACCTGGCTTTAAGATCTAGATCTTCAAAATCCAGCCCTGACCTGGATGGCCCAGGCTAGCCTGATCTCGTCAGATCTCAGAAGCTAAGCAGGGTCAGCCCTGGTTGGTATTTGGATGGGAGACCACCAAGGAAGTCCAGGGTTGCTGTGCAGAGGAAGGCACTGGCAAACCACCTCTGTTAGTCTCTTGCCATGAAAACCCCAAAAAGGGGTCGCCATAAGTCCCCTTTTCATATTCCTTTGCAACAGGGATAGCAAGAGCAAGAGAGAGCCAGCGTGAGGTAGTGGCTAAGAGCGGTGGTTTGGGGCAGCGGACTCTAATCTGGAGAACCGGGTTTGATTCCCCATTCCTCCACATCAGTGGCGGATGCTAATCTGGTGAGCTGGGTTGGTTTCCCCACTCCTACACATGAAGCCAGCTGGGTGACCTTGGGCTAGTCACAGCTCTCTTAGGCCTCTCTCAGACCCACCTACCTCGCAGCGTGTCTATTGTGGGGAGAGGAAGGAAAGGAGATTGTAAGGCAGTTTGATTCTTCCTTAAGAGGCAGAGATAGTTGCCATATAAAAACCAACTCTTCTTCTTCATGCTGTTTGTAACACTGGGCCCTGTACAGCTGAGAGAAGGAAAATATTTGCAAAGCTAGAGGGTAGATGATGTAGTAGGTATCGAGTCGGCAGAAAGGTCATGTTACCTAGTGGTGTGGGAAGAATGTGACCTGTAAGCCGAGTCTCATGAGGAAACATAGTTGGAAGGGGCCGTACAGGCCATCTAGTCCAACACCCTTGCTCCATGCAGGATCAGCCTGGAGCAACCCTGACAAGAGTTTGAAAGAATCACAGGAGAGCCTTCTCAAGTTGTACCGTCCCTTATCTTGTGAGAAGAACTGCGGTATTTCCCAAAGTGGGACCAAAGACTGTAAGCCGTTTTGATTCTTCCTTAAGTGGTGGAGAAACCCCCATATAAAGGCCAACCCCTCCTCCTCCTCCTCCTTCTTCCAGAGATGAAGGTTCTGCTGCTATCACCCCTTATCGCTTGTCTTCTGGTTAAAGCCCGGGGCAAGATCTTCAATCGCTGTTCCCTGATCGCGACGCTGCAGCTTTCAGGATTGGAAGGGTACGAGGGCTACAGCTTGGCCGACTGTGAGTGGCACACACCCGGGGGTGGTGGTGGTCAATCTGCTTACTGTGGTTTGTGGGTAGGAAACCGTTTGGCTTCATTTCCTCTGGCCTGAGCAGCCCGTAGGAGGCTCGCGTGAAGCAAGGGGAGGTGAGAGCAGGAATGAACCGAAGAAAGCCAAGAAAAGCCCTTTCATTTGGATGAGGGCAGCCAATAAGAAGCCAAGCCTTACAATGGTCCCACCCTCTTTCTGAAAAGCTGGGTGGCCGCCAGGTGAAGTCCTGGAGGGGCCACCGTGGATCCCACAGGCACCACGTTGGACTTGATGGGCCTTGGTCTGATCCAGCATGGCTTTTCTTATGTTCTTACGAACCCTTCAACACACATGAACACACAAGGCTGCCTTATACTGAATCAGACCCTTGGTCCGTCAAAGTCAGTATTGTCCGCTCAGCGGCTCTCCAGGGTCTCAGGCGGGGGTCTTTCACATTGCCTACTTTCCTGGTCCCTTTAACTGGAGATGCCGGGGATTGAACCTGGGACCCTTCTGCATGCCAAGCAGATGCTCTCCCTCTGAGCCACAGCCCCTCCCCTAGATCTAGCATCGACAATTAATCTGTGGGATTGATCTCTCCCCTTAGGGGTCTGCCTGGCGTACTTTGCGAGTGGCTTCAACACAGCCAAAGTGACGCACAATGCAGACGGCAGTTCGGAATACGGCATCTTCCAGATCAACAGCCGTCTCTGGTGTTCTGACCGCCACAGCTCCACGAAGGACCAGTGCAATATATCATGCCGTGGTACGGGTTTCTGCCAGCGGGCAGCTGCAATGAGTTCAACTATGATGTGCAACCTCCCTCTGGGGGCAGCAATCCTGTAGTCTAGTTTGGCCGTCCAATGACAGGCAATTGGTGGGGACACCCTGTGTAGTTGCTCCATTCATAGAATCAAAGGGTTGGAAGGGACCACCAGGGCCATCTAGTCCAACCCCCTGCACAATGCAGGGAATTCCCAACTACCTCCCCCAACACTGCCCCAGTGACCCCTACTCCATGCCCAGAAGATGGCCAAGATGCCCTCCCTCTCATCATCTGTCTAAGGTCATAGAATCAGCATTGCTGACAAATGGCCATCTAGCCTCTGCTTAAAAACCTCCAGGGAAGGAGAGCTCACCACCTCCCAAGGAAGCCTGTTCCACTGAGGAACCGCTCTGACTGTTAAAAAATATTGGCAGAGGCACATGGGGAGGGTCATCTTTGGTCATATCCATTTTGAACTCAAGAGTGGTTTGTTACAAGGTTATTCAGATACAATAGGATCATCGACATTAATCTTTAGAGTATAGTGTAAGCCATGCTACAAAGAGCAGGCAGATGTTTCCAGTTGTTCTGACATTGCTGACAGATGGCCATCTATCCTCTTCTTAAAAACCTCCAGGGAAGGAGAGCTTACCACCTCCTGAGGAAGCCTGTTCCCCTGAGGAACCACTCAAAGAATCCCTTATCCGGACATCCCGTATCCATATGGTTGCCAGCCTCCAGGTACTAGCTGGAGATCTCTTGCAGGAGAAGATCTCCTGCTATTACAACTGATCTCCAGCCGATAGAGATCAGTTCACCTGGAAAAAATGGCTGCTTTGCCAATTGGACTCTCTGGCATTGAAGTCCCTCCCCTCCCCAAACCCTGCCCTCCTCAGGCTCCGCCCACAAAACCTCCCACCGGTGACAAAGAGGGACCTGGCAACCTGACTGATTGCTTATATATTTTTGCTGCATCGTGTGGTTCTTAATGTTGCTGTTTCCTCCATCCCCGCTAGATTTGCTCACTGATGACATTATTGATGACATCAAATGTATGAAGAAAGCTGTGGTGGAATCTGAAGGCTTGGGTGCCTGGTAAGGAGGCAGGATCGTTTCCTCGGAGCCTTGCCTGTGTGAACAGCATCCTAGCCCACCCCGTCCTCTGCTAGCCTAACATTTTCCCCATCCATAGGGTTGCCAACCTCCAGGTACTCAGCAAACTAGAAACAGCACTTCACAAGCTAGACACAATGATTATAAAGTAGTGGTATTTAATAACATATCCACCACTGATAGTATGTAGGCAAAAACATGTGTTGTTAATTATTGCCTTAAAAGTAACACCAAAGAGAGGACTATGCCTTGTTACAAACAAATAATAGTATTATAGGTAAGTCCATGAAAGGGGGTGCCAACCTCCCTTTCTTCCATAGATATGCTTCTTGAAAGTAGCAATTCAGTAGTGCAGTTGTTCTCAACAGAAGCCCGGTGATCTTTCTGTTTCAGCGATTAACGCCTTCTTCAGGGACCACTATATCATAAATTAGTACATAATACTAATTAACAAATAATAATTAACATGAATATGCTAGCAATTGGCTTAAACAAGGGAGAAAATAGAGAGAAGATAGAGCATCATACTCACACGCTGGCTGTTATTAACATTCTCTGCGTTGGCAATTTACCAAAGATACTGCCCTTAATTTTAAATGGTGCAGTCACATGTAAGAACCAACCATTAAAGAGACAGTTACATTTTACATTACAGAAAAACTGAATTCAATTAAAGAGACAGCTGTTACATATATTATGTTACAAATAGCATGCTAAACCCATCGAGGTATTCAGTCCTTTAGGATACAAAGTATCAAACATGTGGATGTATTTAGATTCTTGACGCCTTAATATGAGAGATCCACATCAGACCTATCATATTTCTGTTGATTGAATCGCCATAACACAAAAAATGAAAGTCATTTATTGTGTTATGGCGATTCAATCAACAGAAATATGATAGGTCTGATGTGGATCTCTCATATTAAGGCGTCAAGAATCTAAATACATCCACATGTTTGATACTTTGTATCCTAAAGGACTGAATACCTCGATGGGTTTAGCATGCTCTAAGGCGTCAATAAGACTGAATTTCTCTGTGGCTCCCCAAGAATAGTGCTGTGTGTATTTCTCTTTCCCTCTTTCTTCCTAGGATGGGCTGGAGAGATCATTGCCGGGGCAGAAATATGAATTACTGGCTCAATGGCTGCGACCAATGAATTACTGGATTGCTGTAATCCCGCGGAATCGGCCATGGGATTTATCTTCTGGTACCCAGCCCCAAACCTGACACGGGCTGCTGCTTCTAGACGTGACCTGGCAGTAAAACAAACCTGACGGAAGCCGCAAAGTTATTTCAATAAATGCATTCCTTTCCTGGAAAGAATCTTTTAAAAAATGTGTGTCTGATGGGGATTAGGGAAGGGGAAGAGGATCGTCCTGGAAGGGAAATGAGCCTGATTAAAATTCACCGCTGTAGGAGATGTATGCACAGGACTTACTTTTTTTGTGTTTCATATAGGGTAAGGTACCCAAAAGATAAGGAATCAACTTGAAAACCCAGGGCTAATATTGATACAATAGATTTTGTGAATACTGTTTAGTAAATTTAATGCAAACACAAAATACATATAAATAAACCCAACGGATGTGTAGCCCTGTTCTGGCCTCTATGTATCTGTGTTGAACAGGCCAAATAAACAGAAAACACAAAATTACAACAGTCTAACATAGGGTTGCCAGGTCCTTCTTTGCCATTGGCGGGAGGTTTTTGGGGCGGAGCCTGAGGAGGGCGGGGTTTGGGGAGGGGAGGGACTTCAATGCCATAGAGTCCAATGGCCAAAGCGGCCATTTTCTCCAGGGGAACTGACCTCTATCGGCTGGAGATTGGTTGTAATAGAAGGAGATCTCCTGCTATTACCTGGAGGTTGGCAACCCTAGTCTAACAATATGTACCAACACTATCACAGCTCAGACCAAACGCGTTTCAGCCGTGAAGCCTTCTTCAGTGGTCTGAATAAAACAATTCTATGCCATTATGAAAGTACAACATAAGAGAAAACTGTAATCCTTAGACTGAGTAAACTGAGATCTGTAAAGTGAAAAGTCTAAAATTTGTTTATATATATTCCAGCCAGAGCTGCCGTTATAATCTTAGGCTCCTATAGGAGTATATCTTTCACAACCTCTTAGTCATCCAGATGTATTTAAAGTTAAAATGGGTAAAACAGTGAACTCACATCATCACTATAAGGAGCACAGAGTAATTTTATATAGGGTTGCCAACGTCCAGGTTGTGCCTGGAGATCTGGAGTTACACCTGATCTCCAGATGTCAGAGATCAGTTCCCTGGAGAAAATGGTCGATTTGGAGGGGGACTCTACGGCATTATACCCCGCTGAGGTCCCTCCCCAGCCCCACCCTCCATCTCCAAATCTCCAGGAATTTCCTAACCTGGAGTTGGCAACCCTAGTTTCATACCATGGTGAGGCAGATGACCCCACTGTGAAAGGACCGAAATAAGGCTGAATATGTTAGTATTGTCTGTTACAAGACTTGTTCACAGCTGGAGGAGGAGGAAGAAAAAGAATTGATTTTTATATGCTGACTTTCTCTCCCACTTAAGGAAGAATCAAACCGGCTTACGATCCCCTTCCCTTCCCCTCCCCACAAAAGACACCCTGGGAGGTAGGTGGGCCTGAGAGAGCTGTGACTAGCCCAAGGTCACCCAGCTGGCTTCGTGTGGAGGAGTGGGGAAACAAAGCCAGTTCACCAGATTAGCCTCCGCCGCTCATGGGGAGGAGCGGGGGAATCCAACCCGGTTCTCCAGATCGGACACCACTGCACCAAACCACCGCTCTTAACCACTACCCACACGAGGCGAACTCTGACGGTTGGAAACAGCATGCTTAAGCAAAACAAAGGCCTGAAGTCATCGAAGGGGTGACCACGAGGGAAGCAGCCATGCATCAAAGGCCGATGTCACAGACCCTCCTTGCCAGGTTCTAGAAGCCCATGGAAGGGAAGGGGTCGGGACCTCATAGAAGCATCCTCTACCTACAAGCCGCTCTGGCCCTTCTGGACTTGGAGCTTCTAGTGGTCCTTTCCCTTACCAACAAGTGCTGTGCTGACCAGCCTGGCGGGATCTCATCCTTTAGTTAACACACCGGGAGCTCAGTGGTGATCTCCTTTGGCCCCCCAGAGGTCCACCTGGGGCAACCTGGTATAAAGGCAACGTGGCATTTTGGGCCGGCATTGCGTCGATGACTTTATCGTAGTCTCGCAGGGTAGTTGAAAAGGTAATCGCAACAGATGGTTTTGCAACAAACTGCTGGGGAGTTGGCATTTTAATCTTTTTTTAAAAAAAATTAAAAGAATTTATTATTATTACAACATAAAGGAACAATCAGTAAACTTGACATCTATGTGTAGAACTTATTGCATAAATTTCTAATGATTTGTTTCTATACTAGGTTTCATCACAGTGCTTTCACAATAGCTCTTAGTCTTATTTTCATTTACGTTAGCTTATCAAAAAAGCTTCTTTTAAAACATTTCTTTCTTACATCTTTCCCTTTTTTACTTTAATTCTCATTTGAGCCTCCCGCCATATATGTGTAGAAGGCATTTTAATCTTGACTATGTTCAAGACTGCCTTGACCTGGATGGCCCTGGCTAGCCTGATCTCATCACATCTCAGAAGCTAATAAGGGCCAGCCTTGATTATTACGTGGATGGGAGACCACCAAATAAGTCCCGGGTTGCTATGCAGAGGTAGGTGATGGGAAACCACCTCTGTTAGTCTCTTGCTCCGACCTGGATGGCTCAGGATAGTCTGATCTCATCAGATCTGGGAACTAGGGTTGCCAGGTCCCTCTTTGCCACCCGTGAGAGGTTTTGGGGGCGGAGCCTGAGGAGGGTGGGGTTTGGAGAGGGGAGGGACTTCAATGCCATAGAGCCCAATTGCCAAAGCAGCCATTTTCTCCAGTGGAACTTATCTCTGTCGGCTGGAGATCAGTTGCAATAGCAGGAGATCTCCAGCTACTACCTGGAGGTTGGCAACCCTACAAATAACAATAAAAACTGACCCCCCAGCTAAAAGCATCAAAATCTCTACAGTTACTGGGTCCAAAACAGCAGTAAATGCCCACTCAAACAAAATTACACCTCCCCACCAAAAGTGCTAGAGATGGTCCTCTCCTGACCTCCTGAGGCAGGTCATGAAATTCACAAAACTGGGGCCACAACTGAGAAGACCCAGGCTTTGACTAGAGAAGACTGTATCACTTTAGGACACATCAAAACCAGCACTGTCCGGTAAGAGGAGCACAGCCAAGCTGTTGAATGGGCTCATATAGGAAGAGATGGTTCTTTAGGCACGTGAGTCAACCACCATGAATGGCTTTTTGGGTGAGAACTAGCATCTTAAAACAGAGCTTGGGTTAGAAAGGCTTGGTTCCAGCCAATTTTGTCCCTCACTCTCATCCAATCCCTTTCCTGATTATAGTCAGTGTCCCTCATGGCTCCTGAGCACAGCCTTTTTTGGTGGTCAAAGGGTGGCCCTTCCTCCCTTTGTCACCACTTCAAAAGCTGGCTGGATCCAACCTTATTGAGGCAATCCATAACATTGTTTTAAGACCCCGTGGCTCTAGCTCTTTGTTCTACTCAATCAATGGGCAGCCACATTTATGATTCTCGGAAACCCCCAAATTGTCTTCAAGGGCAGCCCCAAGTAGAGTGGCTACAGTAGTCTAACCTCAAGGTTACAGCTAGTACCAAGCACAGTTGGCTTTTATTTTTTTAAAAACTGAACCATGTCAAAAAGCCTTGTCGAACCAAGGCTTTTTTAAAAAACAGCTTGACCCAGGGCAGAAAATTTGTACGTATGAGGAGGGCAATGAAGATGCTCCATCATTAAAGGGTTTCATCCATCTTGACTCTTGATGGAGCCATCTTACCTGTTTCTAGGGTTGCCAATCTCCAGGTGGTGGCTGGAGATCTCCCACGATTACAACTGATCTCCAGGTGACAAATATCAGTTCACCTGGAGAAAATGGTTGCTTTGGAAGGTGAACTCTGTGGCATTGAAGTCCCTCCCTTCCCCAAGCTCTGCCCTCCTGCGGCTCCACCCCCCAAATCTCCAGGTATTTCCCAACCCTGAGCTGGCAACATTACCTGTTCCTCTGCTTCTTTCTGCAGGAGTCACCAGGGTAGCCGTCCGCTGACTTTGATCTAAACTTCCTCCTCCTCGCCACATGCCCAGAAGCAGGGATGAAGGCTCTCTTCTCCCAGCCCCCCTCTTCCTCCTCCTCCTCGCCTGCTTTGTGGTTGCCCTCCAAGCCAAGATCTATGAGCGTTGTGAGTTGGCTAAAAGGTTGTCTGCCCATGGGTTGGATGGCTACGAGGATTACAGCCTGGCTAATTGTGAGTATGGCTCCGTGATAGGGTTGCCAGGCCCCTCTTCGCTATCGGCGGGAGATTTTTGGGGTGGAGCCTGAGGAGGGTGGGGTTTGGGGAGGGGAGGTGCTTCAATGCCATAGAGTCCAATGGCCAAAGCAGCTGTTTTCTCCAGGTGGACTGATCTCTAGCGGCTGGAGATCAGTTGTAATAGCAAGAGACCTCCAGCTAGTACCTGGAGGTTGGCAACCCTACTCCGTGATGAAGAGCACCCCTTTGTTTCCAAATGTTGTTTGAGGCTGGGATTGGGACAATAGTTAGGGTTGCAAGTTCTGGGTTGGGAAATACCTGGAGATTTTAGGGGTGGAGCCTGGGGAGGGGGGGGACTTCAATGCCATAGAGTCCAATGGCCAAAGCGGCCATTTTCTCCAGGTGAACTGATCACTTACAAGGATTTATTACAGTTATTATAGAATCATAGAGTTGGAAGGGACTACCGGGTCATCTAGTCCAACCCCCTTCACAATGCAGGAAATTCACAACTACGTCCCCCACACACCCCCAGTGACCCCTTCTCCATGCCCAGAAGATGGCCAAGATGCCCTCCCTAAGGTCATAGAATCAGCATTGCTGACAGATGGCCATCTAGCCTCTGCTTGAAAACCTCCATGGAAGAAGAAGAGTAGGTTTTTATATGCCGACTTTCTCTACCACTTAAGGGAGACTCAAACCAGCTTACAATCACCTTCCCTCCCCCTCCCCACAACAGACACCCTTTGAGGTCTGTGGGGCTGAGAGTGCTCTAAGATAGCTGTGACTAGCCCAAGGTCACCCAGCTGGCTTCGTATGTAGGATCGGGGAAACAAATCCAGTCCACCTGATTAGCCTCCACCCCTCATGTGGAGGAATGGGGACTCAAACCCAGTTCTCCAGACCAGAATCCACCGCTCCAAACCACTGCTCTTAACCACTATGCCATGCTGGTAAGGAGCACTTACCACCTCCCGAGGAAGCGTGTTCCACTGAGGAACCGCTCTAACTGTTAGAAAATTCTTCCACTGTTGCCTGGAGATCAGTTGTAATAGCGGGAGATCTCTAGCCACCACCTGGAGGTTGGCAACCCTAGTCATCATCACCACCAAGTCCTCATTGCATTAGCGAAAAAAGCCATTGCAACACTACAGAAAGGTAGATTGAAATACAGTCATTATGTTATCTTGGAATGTAAAATTGATGCTTACTAATATGTGGCTCTCGAGGCTGAATCTGGGGTTTAGGAGCACTGGACTGGCACCGGGGTTGCCAACCTCCAGGTGATCCGCTTTTTGAGATCCTCACAGGAATCTGGAAAGGTCACTTGAAACGTATCTGCTTTGAACTCGGTTCATGCGAAGCTATTTTAGGAATTGGCTGAAACGTGTCAAAAACAATCTAGGTCACACGTACCTTCCTTTGTTTCCACGTCCACGCTCGGGTCCAAGTTCTGGACTTGCTTCCTTTGGATGCTTCACTCACCTGTTTGTGGCTTCATTGAACAATACTGGACTGATATTTTTCAACATTACCTGCACGACTGAATAATCAGAAGTAATCCAAGCTCAGTCAACGCATCGTCGTGTTAAATCCACTGTTGACTTATAGGTTTTTCGGCCACCAGGTTTTTTTGTTATAGGCCGTTTGCAGCTTGTCTTGCTTCCCCTTGGATTTCTACACTTTGGATGTGGTAATTTTTGTAGATGTTACATATGTTTGTCCTTTCCATAGTATCACATTGTATTTGTATGTGTATTGTTTGAATTTTTTATATATATATATATATATATATATATATATATATATATATATATATATATATATATATATATATATATATATATATATATATATGCATTTTTGGAGCCTTGGTACTGGTTTCTTATAACTGTAACCTCCAGGTATTAGCTGGAGATCTCCTGCGATAGAGATCAGTTTCCCCTGGAATAAATGGCTGTGTTGGCAATTGGACTCTATGGCACTGAAGTCCCTCCCCTCCCCAAACCCCACTCTCCTCAGGCTCCACCCCAAAAACCTGGCAACCCTAACTGGTGCTGATCGTGTCAGAGATCTTCCATTCCTCTCCCAACAGGGGTCTGCTTGGCTTTTTTCGAGAGCGGCTTTGACACCGAAGCTGTGGCTCAGAACGAGGATGGCACCAGAGACTTCGGCATCTTTCAGATCAACAGCACTTGGTGCGCCGATGAAGCTATCGATTCGGACAACTTGTGCGACGTCGATTGCAAAGGTCCGTTGGGCTTTCCAAATCAGACCTAGGGAGGATTGCCAACTAGGCTGGAGATCTCCTGCTATTACAACTGATCTCTAGGCTGGAGATCTCCTGCTGTTACAACTGATCTCTGGCCGATAGAGATCAGTTCCCCTGGAGAAAAGGGCCTCTTTGGCAATTGGACTCTATGGCATTGAAGTCCCTCCCCAAACCCCACCTTCCTCAGGCTCCACCCCAAAAACCTCCTTCCGGGGGTGAAGAGGGACCTGGCAACCCTACCCGGTATTCCAATTGATCTCCAGACAACAGAGATCTGTCTGTTCCCCAGGAGAAAATGACTTCTTTGGAGGGGGGGGCTCTATGTAGGGTTGGCAGGTCCCTCTTCACAACCGGCGGGAGGTTTTTGGGGTGGAGCCTGAGGAGGGCAGAGCTTGGTGAGGGGAGGGACTTCAATGCCATAGAGTCCAATTGCCGAAGTGGCCATTTTCTCCAGGTCAACTGATCTCTATCGGCTGGAGATCGGTTATAATCGCAGGAGATCGCCAGCCAGTATCTGGAGGTTGGGAACCCTAGTAATGGCTGTCTCGACCTTCTGTGTTTTCTTGTGCTTTCTCTTAGAGTTGCTGACTCCTGATATTGAAAATGATATCCGCTGTGTCAGGAGGATAGTGAAACATCCCCAAGGCATGGCCATTTGGTAAGAGAACATCCTAAGTTGTCCGGTTCAGATCAGCAGCTTCCTGGGTCCACATCTCCCCCTGGCAGTAGATCCGTAGGACTACTCAACGCTTTCTACCTCGATGTGCTCTTTGAAAGCTGTGAGGGTTCCCCGCACACGGCCAGTTAGGGTTGCCAACCTCCAGGTACTAGCTGGAGATCTCCAACTATTACAACTGATCTCCAGCTGATAGAGATCAATTGCCCTGGAGGAAATGGCCGCTTTGGCAATTGGACTCTATGGCATTGAAGTCCCTCCCCTCCCCAAACCCTGCCCTCCTCAGGCTCCGCCCCCAAAATCTCCAGGTATTTCCCAGCCCGGAGCTGGCAACCCTTTTCTATAACCAAGCTATTGCTTAAGAAAACACTACCATCTCCGTCCCGATATGGCATGTAAATTTTCTACAGATGCAGATAAACTTAATAATTGTTTAGGCATAATGATTGTAGCGACTCCATTTCCCTTCTTCTCCAGCCCAGTTCACATGTTACAGTGAACACAAGTAAAACCCACATGTATGTGCCTGCACCTATGTCTAAGAAAGAGCCAATGCATGTTCGCATTACAAATGAAACCGGGGACTCGTTTCTGGATAAACGTGGGGTTTCAGTCCCATGTTAAGCTATACACGTGTTGAACATAATGTGAGAACTGTCCAACACACGTATAAAGGAAAACCCAGGTGTCCCCTGTACAAAGACTATATGTGTGTTCCTTGTAACTTCTTTACTTTCTCTGAGAGCCAGCGTGGTGTAGTGGTTAAGAGCGGTGGACTCCGATCTGGAGAACCGGGTTTGGTTCCCCCACTCCTCCCCATGAGCGGCGGAGGCTAATCTGGTGAACTAGATTTGTTTCCCCACTCCTACACGTGAAGCCAGCTGGGTATCCTTGGGCTAGTCACAGCTCTCTTCGAGCTCTCTCAGCCCCACCTACCTCACTGGGTGTCTGTTGTTGGGAGGGGAAGGGAAGGTGATTGTTTGAGTCTCCCTTAAGTGGCAGAGAAAGTCAGCATATAAAAACTAACTCTTCTTCTTCTTCTTCTGCAGGGATGAGTGGAAAACACACTGCGAACACCTCCAAAACCTAGAGGAATGGGTGAAACAGTGTCAGCTCTGAAATGGTCAACAGCGACCATTTGCCGGTCCTCTCCGCTGAAATATATAAGCCATACAGATTTTTACAACTAAATGTTAATTTTAAAAGTTATTTCCCCCCCCCTCCAGTTTCTTGGGGTGAGGAGTCCTGCTGTTAAAATGAAGATGTGACCTAATTATTCTGCATTTTATATGGTCCGAACGGCCACCTTCCCTTTCCACCTATGCTGGTTTGCTTGTTTTGTCTGAAGCTGCCTTCTACTGAATCAGATCATTGGTCTATCGGGATGAGTATTGCCTAAGACTGGCAGCAGCTCTCCAGGGTCCCAAGCAAAGGTCTTTCACATCACCCGCTACCCTGTCCGTTTAGATGGGGATGCCGGGGATTGAACCCGGGACCTTCTGCGTGCCAAGCAGAGGCCCTTCCACTGAGCCACCGCTCCTCCTTGAGGGGGTTCCCATGTGTACACCACAGACTGGACGATGGGACACGATCCACGAAGGAATAGAAACTGTGGGGGTTCGGCGTTCTTCCAGAGGTTGCCAGCTCAGCCTGTTCTTATGCTTTTATAGCGAGTTTAATAATCATATTTAGATAGCTGATACTTTTCACTGCATGCTGAGAAATATGAAAACATGAAGCTGGCTTATACTGAATCAGACCCTTAGTATTGTCGACTGGCAGTGGCTCTCCAGGGTTTTAGGTAGGTAGGGTTGCCAACCTCCAGGTGGTGGCTGGAGATCTCCCGCTATTACAACTGATCTCCAGCTGACAGTTCACCTGTGGAAAATGGCCACTTTGGCAATTGGACTCTATGTTATTGAAGCCCCTCCCTTCTCCAAACCCCGCCTTCTTTAGGCTCCACCTCCCAAAAATCTCCAGATATTTCCCAACCCGGAGCTGGCAACCCTATAGGTAGAGGTCTTTCACATCTCCTACTGCCAGATCTTTTAACTGGAGATGCTGGGGATTGAACCTGGGACTGAAGTGCTCCTGTATTACTTAGTAGCCAATGATAAATAATACAGTCGGAGGTTGGAAGATTAACGCTCTGTTTATTGTGGGCAAAATAAATGCAGTTGGGTGTGATTGCCCCAGAACAAGCAGGTAAATTCACACACCAGAACAAAGGATTGTCATAATATATATATAATATATATAATATATATATATAATATAATATAACCTCTGGTCAGGGGTGTTACAATATATGCAGTACAGAGCATAGACCCACAAAGACCCAATGATGGACACCTTTGGATTAGCATAGGCCTATCAGTGGAAGTTGAGGCAGGGATTTAGGTGGCTACATGATCTGGGACGGGGAACCGAAACTTAACATTCCTTAAGCAATAGGTAATTCTGGGCCATGTATTGGTGGAAGGCTGTACCAGACACAGAGAGCCTGATTTACAGACTCATGACTCCCGGGTGCCACCTTCCCAAAGCCCTCATGTGTGTGCACATGAATGCATAGTGTTTCAAACCAGCTCTTATACTTTAGGCCGAGCATTTCCCTAAGAGCAGGTATGCAGACGGAACACAAAAGCATACAGTTAAATAATAATAATGATTACAGGCATTGCAGGCCCTTCTGCGTGCTAAGCAGAGGCTCTGCCACCGAGCCACGGCCCGCGCTCAACCACCGGAGGTGATCCCTTGCTGGTTGCTGGTGATCCAGCCTCTGTTAAAAGCATTGCAAGAAGAGGCTGGCATGGGAAGAGATTGCGACCCAGGTATGAATCCAAAGCCGAGGTCACATTTCTTGCAGGCAGATGCAAGAACGGATACAGACAGATACAGATGTTAGAGGACAGAGGAAGGAAGCAGCAACAGGGGAGCCAAGCAGGCAGAAGACCAATCTGATAGTCCAGAGCTGCCACCTAGTGGTCGTTTGCAGGAATGGCGTGCCCAGGTAGAACCCAAAAAGGACCGGAGCAATAGTTTTGCGCCTGTGGGCACCTTTGCAATTTTTAACATTTAACACAGGTAGTGGGTGTAGCCACAAAATGGCTGCTACAGGAGAATAATAATAATAATAATTGGTTTTTATATGCCGACTTTCTCTTTCGCTTAAGGAAGAATGAAACTGGCTTACAAATGCCTTCTCTTCCCCTCCCCGCAACAGACACCCTGTGAGGTAGGCGGGGCTGAGATGATCTGTGACTAGCCCAAGGTCACCCGGCTGGCTTCATGTGTAGGAGTGGGGAAACAAATCGAGTTCACCAGATTAGCGTCCACGGCTCATGGGGAGGAGTGGGGAATCAAACCGGGTTCTCCAGATCAGAGTCCACCGCTCCAGACTACCGCTCTGAACCACTACACCACGCTGGCTCTCCCAACCATATGGAGCCAACCATAAAATGCCTAATCGTGAAGCCCGGCATAACTTTAGAGCCAGTGTGGTGTAGTGGTTCAGAACGACGGACTCTTATATGGTGAACCAGGTTGGTATCCCCACTCCTCCACTGAAGCCACCTGGGTGACCTTGGGCCAGTCACACTCTCTCAGCCCCACCTACCTCACAACGGTGTCTGTTGTGGGGAGGGGAAGGGAAGGCAATCGTAAGCCGGTTGATTCTCCTTCAAAGGTAGAGAAAGTCGGCATATAAAAACCATCTCTTCTTCTTCTTCCTGGCAGGCTTATCTATTTATTTACCCCACCTTTCTCCCCAGTGAGCTCCCAAAGCTGCTAACCTGGTTCCTCCTCCATTTTTTCCTAACAACAACCCTGTGAGGCAGGCTAGGCTGGGATCACGTGATAGGCTCAAGGTCACCCAGCGAGCATTCTTGACACTGGTGGGGATTCCAACCTGGGTCTCCCAGATCATAGTCTGACACTCATAAGAACATGAGAAAGGCCCTGCTGGATCAGACCAAGGCCCATCAGGCCCAGCAGTCTGTTCGCACAGCGGCCGACCACAAGCCTCTAGGAAGCCCACAAGCAAGGCGACTGCAGCAGCATTACCCTTCCTGTGTTCCACAGCACCTCATATAATAGGCATGCTCCTTTGATCCTTGGAGAGAATAGGTATGCATCATGACCAGTATTCATTTTGACTAGTAGCCATGAATAGCCCTCTCCTCCATGAACATGTCCCCTCCCCTCTTCAAGACTCCCAAGTTGGCGGTCATCACCACATCCTGGGGCAGGGAGTTCCACCATTTAACTATGTGTCATATGAAAAAATACTTCCTTTTATCTGTTTTGAGGCACCCCTTTGCTATCCATTGGGTCAGACATGTCTTCTTGGCTCACTGCAGTTCATGCCCAGATACATATGCCAGCTTGAATTCCAAGCTGCGATAGGACTTTAAGGTCTTTTATGCAGGATCATTGAGCAGCGACAGACCAAGAAAGGGATCTTGGGGTGGTAGTGGATAGCTCAATGAAGATGTCAACCCAGTGTGCGGCTGCTGTAAATAAGGCAAATTCCATGCTGGCCATAATTAGACGAGGAATAGAAAATAAAACTGCTGATATCATACGATCCTTGTACAAATCTATGGTGAGACCACACTTGGAATACTGTGTACAGTTTTGGTCACCACACCTAAAAAGGATATTACAGAGCTTGAGAAGGTGCAGAAAAGAGCAACCAAAACGATTAGGGGACTAGAGCAACTGTCCTATGGGGAGCGGTTAGGACACTTAGGGCTGTTTAGCCTGGAAAGAAGGTGGCTGAGGGGAGACATGATAGAGGTCTATAAAATTATGCATGGTTTGGAGACAGTGGACAGGGAAAAGCTTTTCTCCCTCTCCCATAATACTAGAACACGGGGTCATCTGCTAAAGCTGGAGGGCGAGAGATTCAAAACAGATAAAAGGAAGTATTTTTTCACACAACACATAGTTAAATTGTGGAACTCCCTGCCCCAGGATGTGGTGATGGCTGCCAGCTTGGAGGCTTTAAGAGGGGAGTGGACATATTCATGGAGTAGAGGGGTATTCATGGCTATTAGTTAGAATGGATACTGGTCATGCTGCATACCTATTCTCTCTAGTATCAGAGGAGCATGCCTATAATTTTGGGTGCGGAGGAACGCAGGCAGGATGGTGCTGCTGCACTTGTCTTGTTTGTGGTTTCCTAGAGGCACCTGGTTGGCCACTGTGTGAACAGACTGCTGGACTTGATGGGCCTTGGTCTGATCCAGCAGGGCCTTTCTTATGTTCTTATGTTAAGACGACTGCAGCAGCATTATCCTCCTGCCTGCGTTCCACAGCACCTAATGTAATAGGCCTGCTCCTCCGATCCTGGAGAGAATAGGTATGCATCATGACTAGTATCCATTTTGACTAGTAGCCATGGGTAGCCCTCTCCTCCATGAAGAGGAAGAGTTGGTTTTTATATGCTGCCTTTCTATGCCACTTAAGGGAGAATCAAACCGGCTCACAATCACCTCCCCTCCCCCTCCCCACCACAGACACCTGTGAGGTAGGTGGGGCTGAGAGAACTGTGACTAGCCCAAGGTCACCCAGCTGGCTTCAGTGGAGGAGTGGGGAAACAAATACAGTTCACCAGATTAGCCTCTGCCACTCATGTGGAGGAGTGGGGAATCAAACCCAGTTCTCCAGATCTGAGCCGATCGCTCCAAACCCACCGCTCTTAACCACTACACCGTGCTGGCTCATGAACATGTCCACTCCCCTCTTAAAGCCTTCCAAGTTGGCCGTCATCACCGCATCCTGGGGCAGGGAGTTCCACAAGTCAACTCTAACCGCTACACCACACTGGCCTGAGAACCTGCACTGTAACTTTCGAGGAACCCAGAGAACTAAATTAGACCGTGTTGCCCAGCTTCCTTGAATGTGAGAGAGTGTGACCTGGAGAGGCTTTGGGGTGTATTAAAATGATGGTCAAACACTGCATGGTTGTCAATGCAGATTTATTGGTCGCCGAGGGAGAAGGGCTTGTTTTCTGCCCACGGAAGCAGCAAGAAGGGGATGCGAATCCGTACCCCTTAGTCGCCCTAGCACAGCTCAAGACTCCTCTCTGTTTTGGAGCCAGAAGAATAGTGGTGCACCAAACACTTGAGCAAGGCATTATGATAAAGCCGGTTGCGGGGGACAGTCAGGACGCTGGTGGTACTGTAGGAGCCGTCGTCGTTCACGATCACCTGTCCAGGTGTCACGCCCTCCGTGATGGCTTTACCAGCCATCCTCCACTTTATCTCCACAAAGCCTGGGTAAAATCCCTCGGCCAGGCACAAGGCGTGGAGATCCGGGGAGTCTGCTATCTGGGCGGATGCGTCGGACAAGAGGGTGACCCTGGCTGGTTCCTTGGCTGATTTTCCTAGAAGAAGAGGAAGATGAAGAAGAAGAGGAAGAAGAGGAAAAAGAAGACGAATTGGGTTTTATACCCTGCTTTTCTCTACCTTTAAGGAGTCTCAAAGCGGCTTACAATTGCCTTCCCTTCCTCTCCCCACAACAGACACCTTGTGAGTTAGGCAGGGCTGAGAGAGTTTGGAGAGAACTGTGACCAGCCCAAGGTCACCCAGCAGGCTTCATCAGGGTTGCCAGGTCCCTCTTCGCCACTGGCGGGAGGTTTTTGGGGCAGAGCCTGAGGAGGGCGGGGTTTGGGGAGGGGACGTACTTCAATGCCATAGAGTCCAATTGCCAAAGCAGCCATTTTCTCCAGGGGAATTCATGTCTATCCAGGTATTTCCCAACCCAGAGCTTGCAGCCCTAGCCATAGAGTCCACCCTCCAAAATTGCCGTTTTCTCCAGGGGAACGGATCTCTGTCCTTTGGAGATCAGTTGTAATTCCGGGAGATCTCCAGGGCCCACCTGGAGGTTGGCAACCCCATCCCCAGCCGGCCAAGTTTATTCCCGTGTCTTATGGGGCCTGTTTTATGGAAGAGCCCCGTGGCACAGAATGGTAAGCTGCAGTACTGCAGTCCAAGCTCTGCTCACAACCTGAGTTCGATCCCGACGGAAGTCGGTTTCAGGCAACCGGCTCACGGTCGACTCAGCCTTCCATCCTTCCGAGGTTGGTCAAATGAGTACCCAGCTTGCTGGGGGTAAAGGGAAGATGACTGGGGAAGGCACTGACAAACCACCCCGTAAACTGTGGCCATTTTTGCATGGTAATTAGCAGTGCGTTCCAGGCTGAAGTGTCCCACATATTTGTTTTGAATTTTGCATGCTGCATTCCGGAAGTGACTGCGAAGCCGGCGCATACCTGCTTCGCATTACAAAAGAGCCCATTTAACGCGACCTTTGGTGTTTGCCGGTGAAGAATCCCCCTCAAGGAACAATGCAAAACAACACAGGCGCATTAGCTATACATATGCTAATGACTATGCAAACAGGAACAAAGGAGCAGGCGAGTGGGGTGGGGGTGGAACTTCTCCTTTTGCATGAAAAGGCATTTTTAAAGTCACATTTCAAAAAAGAGATTTGAGCAAGCATCAAAATGGACCATGCAAAAATGGCCAAAGCCTGCCTAGTAAACGTCAGGATGTGACATCACCCCCATGGGTCAGGAATGACCCGGTGCTTGCACAGGGGACCTTTACCTTTTTTACCTTATGGGGCAGGGGCACTCACCTCCCGTGATGATGAGCTGCGTCCCAGCCCCTGAGGCAGTGGTGTTGAAGTGATTGGTCTCTGCCATGCACCAGTAGGTGGCGCTGTCCTCGGTGTGCACCCCCTGTATCTGCAGCACATAGGCGTTGGCACCAGCATCCCGGATGGGCACGAATCTCGTGCCAAAGTCGCCAACTCGGTCTATGTGCCCGTCGTCGTGATGCTTCAGCACTTGGGCCGGCCGGTCGCCTGGCTTCTGCCGGAACCAGAAGACGTGGTAGTCTTGGATCTTGCCATGCTCCAGGCGGCACTGCAGGATGGCAGTGGTCCCTTCGGCAAAGGAGGCTTGTAGGGGCTGGACGGGCACTGGCTGGCACGCTCCACCTGGTTGGGGGGGAAGGATCCCGATGGACGTGTTGAAATGGGAGGATGGAAAATAATCCCTTTTTTTTAACCTACGACAGAGGCTCTTTTTCTCAATGTAACCCCCTTTTCCCTCCTTTTTCTAAGATCAGAGGGCAAAGCCTTTAACTATGATTAATTTTTATTACTTTTTATGTAGGGGGAAGATTTATACTTAACGGCACACCTCGTTTTATTGCCTGCCACTTTATTGCTCCTTGCAAATGTTGCGTTTTCGAGCAAGTCTATCGGCTCATTTTTCCAACAGCATGTGTTCACATCTCTGTGTCACATTTTGGTAATTCTTGCAATATTTCAAACGTTTTTTTCCATTGGGTTTTTTAGACACATGAACACATGAAGCTGCCTTACACTGAACCAGACCCTCGGTCCATCAGAGTCAGTATTGTCTACTCAGACCTGCAGCGGCTCTCCAGGGTCTCAGGCAGAGGTCTTTCCCATTACCTACTTGCCTGGTCCCTTTAACTGGAGATGCCGGGGATTGAACCTGGGACCTTCTGCATGCCAAGCAGATGCTGTACCACTGAGCCACAGCCCCTCCCCTAAAATTGCAAAACACAGATTGGGGACTCCCCAGTGTCTCAGGCAGGGGTCTTTCATATCACCTCCTCGCCTAGTCCCTTTAACTGGAGATGCCGGAGATTGAACCTGGGACCTTCTGCATGCCAAGCAGAGGCTCTACCACTGAGCCACGGCCCCTCTCCATGGCTCTCAGGCAGGGGTCTTTCACATCACCTACTTGCCTAGTCCCTTTAACTGGAGATGCCGGGGATTGAACCTGGGACCTTCTGCATGCTGAGAAGATGCTCTCCCACTGAGCCACGCCCCCTCCCCGACATAATGCTATTGCACACATAATGCTATTGCACACTTAACAGACTACAGTATAGTGTAAACATCACTTTCATATGCACCGGGACACCAAAAAATTTATGTGACTTGCTTTATTGCAATATTCACTTTATTGCGACGGGCTGGAACCGAACCCGCAACATCTCCGAGGTATGCTTGTATTTTATTTTTTTGCTATCAAGTCACAGCTGACTTACGGTAACCCCGCAGGGTTTTCAAGGCAAGGGTTTTCAAGGCAAGAGAACTTCAGAGGGGGTTTGCCATTGCCTGCTTCCGCATCACACCCCTGGTGTTCCTTGTAGGTCTCCCATCCAAGTACTAGCCCGGGCCGACCCTGCTTGGCTTCTGAGATCTGACCAGATCAGGCTAGCCTGGGGCTATGCAGGTCAGGGCTACACTTACATAAAACCATACAAACCTGTTCTATGGTTTTACAAGCTGCCATGAGTGTAACATGGCGCCTAAAGAAGCACAAAAATAAAGAAATGGCCCTCGAGAGAGAAATCAACTTGTGGAATAAGAAAGCACTGGAAGCTGAAGGGCAGAGGTCCACTTTCATACCTTTACCCTATTTGTATTCATTTAGCCAGAAGAAAATCCCACTGACTCCAGTGGTACTAAACAGTGCAATTCTATGTCCGGTGGTGTAGAGAGCCAAGGTGGTATAGTGGTTAGGAGCGGTGGACTCTAATCTGGAGAACTGGGTTTGATTCCCCACTCCTCCACATGACTGTGGCGCAGAGTGGTAAGTTGCAGTACTACAGTCCAAGCTCTGCTCACGACCTGAGTTCGATCCCAACGGAAGTTGGTTTCAGGTAGCCGGCTGAAGTTTGACTTGGCCTTCTATCCTTCTGAGGTTGGTCAAATAACTACCCAGCTTGCTGGGGGTAAAGGGAAGATGACTGGGGAAGGCACTGGCAAACCACCCCGTAAAACAAAGTCTGCCTAGTAAACGTCGGGATGTGACGTCACCCCATGGGTCAGGAATGACCCAATGCTTGCACAGGGGACCTTTACCTTTTACCACATGACTGTCGGACTCTAATCTGGTGAACTGGGTTGGTTTCCCCATCCCTCCACATGAAGCCAGCTGGGTGACCTTGGGCTAGTCACAGTTCTCTCCGAACTCAGCCTTACCTACCTCACAGGGTGTCTGTTGTGGGGAGAGGAAGGGAAGGAGATTGTAAACCAGTTTGATTCTCCTTAAAAGGTAGAGAAAGTCAGCATATAAAAATCAACTCTTCTTTTTAGCCTGGAGTAACTCAGCATGCCCTGACCTGGATGGCCCAGGCTAGCCCGATCTTGTCAGATCTCAGAAGATAAGCAGGGTCAGCCCTGGTTAGCATTTGGATGGGAGACCACCAAGGAATGCCAGGGTTGCTGTGCAGAGGAAGGCACTGGCAAACCACCTCTGTTAGCCTCTTGCCATGAAAACCCCAAAAGGGGTCGCCATAAATCGGCTGTGACTTGACGGCACTTTACACACACACAACTCAGCATAGGATTGCCCTGCAAGTCCCAAGGAAATCCATGGGATTGCAGTCTAAAGCACTGTGTAATAATTTATTTCGATAGGATTGTCTATGCCTGGGAGGTTCCATTGCTCCTGCATCAACAGTGGGAATCCATACGAGAAAAAAGACGTGGTGAATTTCATGGGTCTCAGCTCATCGGAACACCCTGGGTTGAATCCTTGATTTCTCATTTCCTCCATATGGACTAGCAGCATGCTCAGGTTACAATTTGCAGAGCCAGCCCACATAAGGCTTAAAAATAGCTATCTTATGCAAGCAAACCCTTAGGATTAGTCACTCTGTATGTCGTATTTAGAATCTTCTCTATGTGAATGCTGTAACATGTCGATAAAATGGTGTGCATGTCAAGTGAAAATGAGGCACCTTTCCATCCTGTCTGATGAAGAGTTCTGCATAGCTTGAAAGTCTGCCCAGTCTTGCCCCAAGGGAAATGGATCTGGCTAAATATACCTATTTAGTCTCACTTGTTCTGTAAACGCAAGGGAAGGCAGTATGGTATAGCGTGATCTCTTCAGAACTCAGAAGACAAGCGGGGTCAGCACTTGAAGAAGAAGAAGAGTTGGTTTTTATACGCTGACTTTATCTACCACTTAAGGCAGAATCAAACCGGCTTACAATCGCCTCCCCCTCCCCACAACAGACACCCAGTGAGGTAGGTGGGGCTGAGAGAGTTCAGAGAGAACTGTGACTAGCCCAAGGGCACCCGGCTGGCTTCGTGCATAGGAGTGGAGAAACAAATCCAGTTCACCAGATTAGCCTCTGCCACTCATGTGGAGGAGTGGGGAATCAAACCCAGTTCTCCAGATCAGAGTCCACCGCTCCCACTTGGATGGGAGACCACCAAAGAAGACTTTGCAGAGGCGGGCAATGGCAAACCATCTCTGCTTCTCCCTTGCCTTGAAAGCCCCTTACCGAGGCCTCTGTAAGTCGGTTGAGACCTGATGGCACAACGTACACATTCTGTAAATTCATTTCCCTTGAGTCATAATTCAGCATAGACGCAGGCAGGGATAGGGTGGGAGGGTGGCTGGGCGGACGAAGGAACAGATGTTTAGACCGACTTTCCCTCCCAGCCCTTGGGGTTCCCACCATCCTAAGGGCACTATCCTAAAATCTGCCCCCTTTCCTAAAGCGAAACAAATTGTAAAGAGAATGTATGTGAAAATTTCCCTACACTTAATTGCAATGGTAATGACAATTCCATAAATAATTATGTGATTATGCTGGCGACAGTAGGACTTCGTGGTGTAGTGGTTAAGAGCGGTGGTTTGGAGTGGTGGACTCTAATCTGGTGAACCAGGTCGGTTTCCCCTCTCCTACACACGAAGCCAGCTGGGCGACCTTGGGCAAGTCACAGCTCTCTTCGAGCTCTCTCAGCCCCACCTACCTCAGAGGGTTTCTGTTGTGGGGAGGGGAGGGGAAAGGAAGGTGATTGTAAGCCAGTTTGAGTCTTCCTTAAGTGGTAGAGAAAGTCGGCATATAAAAACCAACTCTTCTTCTTCTTCTTCTGTATTCTGCAGTGAAGTATTCTCCTTCCCCCTCTTCTTTCTCTACTGCTAGGATGGTATAAATCAGTGGTTCCCAACCGGGGGTCCACGGACCCCCAGGGGTCCGCGAGAACTAAATTAAGGTCCGCGAAACAAAGTTATAAACCCATAATAAATTAATATTTTCAATTAAAAGTTCTCTGTTATAAAAATATATATTCAAATATTATTCTAGGTTTAATGTTTAACTAACAGTTATGATTAAAGTTTGTTTTCAAATTCTCGGAATTTTTATTTTGAACCTTGGGGTCCCTGCACCGAACAAAAAAGTCCTAGTGGTCCCTGGTCAAAAAAAGGTTGGGAACCACTGGTATAAATGAAGGGCACTGCTGATTTTAATTGTGTCGGTTATATACTGTATTGGTTTTAACTGCATAACAGCATAATAATGTGATCTATAATAATGTTGTATGCCACCCTGAGCCCAGCTCGCTGCGATAGAGCGGCTTGGAAAGTCTAATAAATTATTGTTTATTATTAAACAGTAGCTGTGGCTATTTGTTCTCTGGCAACAAAAACTGTTCGCTGGGTCGGTATACTCACCATGGTCGAAGAGAGCCAGCGAGAGGAACAGCTGCAGAACCCAAGAGCTCATGGTTCTCGTCTTGGAGAAGGGTCCCTGAGGAAACCGCTCGCTCGTGCAGAGGACACACACCAGAGGCACCCTCTTCTATATGCGCCGCGCTCATGTGCAAGCATTTGCATACCAGCCACTGGCTTTCCCAAGGTCTAGATGATCTGCCCCAGCTATTGGTTGGAGCAGTGGTTCCCAACCTTTTTTTGACCAGGGACCACTAGGACTTTTTTGTTTGGTGCAGGGACCCCAAGGTTCAAAATAAAAATTCAGAGAATTTGAAAATAAACTTTAATCATAACTGTTAGTTAAACATTAAACTTAGAATAATATTTGAATATATATTTTTATAATAGAGAAATTTTAATTTAAAATATTAATTTATTATGGGTTTATAACTTTGTTTCACGGACCTTAATTTAGATCTTGCGGACCCCTGGGGGTCCACGGACCCCCGGTTGGGAACCAGTGGGCTGGAGGCAAAAATCTAAAGAATTATGTGGAGGGGTGGAGGGGTTTGATTCCCCTCTACTCCACGTGAGCGGCCGGTACTAATCTGGTGAACTGGGTTGGTTTCCCCACTCCTACTCATGAAGCCTGCTGGGTGACCTTGGGCTAGTCACAGCTCTCTCAGCCCCACCTACCTCACAGGGTATCTGTTGTGGGGAGGGGGAGGGAAGGTGATTGTAAGCCGGTTTGATTCTTCCTTAAGTGGTAGAGAAAGTTGGCATAAAAAAACCAACTCTCCTTCTTCTTCTGGAAAATGATTGATACCAACGGGTCTGGCCACACAGAGCAAGAATGCGAGCTCCGCAGGGGATCTTGTCCAATTTTTCCCCAGCTGTTTCCAAAACACAGTGAGACTCCAACGGCTAATAATAAGGTATTTTATTGCATTGCAAATTCAAAGAGGTTTCTCCTGAATGACTGGTTTAATATTGGGTTTATAAAACCTTTAGATCATATTCTGTTATATTAAACCTACCTATATCGGTGGTGGAAAGTCCTGTCAAGTCGCAGCCGGATTATGGTGATCCCATAGCGTTTGTAAGGCAAGAGACGTTTGCCATTGCCTGCCTCTGTGTAGCAACCTTCGACTTCCTTGGTGGTCTCCTATCCAAATACGGATCAGGGCTGCCCCTGCTTAGCTTTCGAGATCTGAAGAGAGTGAACTAGTCTGGGACATCCAGGGCAAAGCTAGCAATGTTCAGAGGTAGTAAAATGAGTACCCAGCTCGCTGGAGGAAAAGCGTAGATGAGTAGGGAAGGCAATGGCAAAACCGCCCCATAAACATAGTCTGTCTACTAAACGTCGTGATGTGCCTTCACCCTAGGTTTGCCAGGTTCCTCTTCACCACCGGCAGGAGGTTTTTGGGGCAGAGCCTGAGGAGGGCGGGGTTTGGGGAGGGACTTCAATGCCGTAGAGTCCAATTGCCAAAGCGGCCATGTTCCCCAGGGGAACTGATCTCTTGTCGGCTGGAGATCAGTTGTAACAGCAGGAGATCTCCAGCTAGTACCTGGAGGTTGGCTATCCTACATCACCCCATGGGTCAGTAATGACCCAGGGCTTGTACAGGGGAGGACCTTTACCTTTTAAAAACTAATTAAAACCAAACAAAATTTCATTGTCCTTGCACAAAGCCATCGCAGGGGTAGAACATCTTGAAATGAGAGTAGTTGGCCACATTTAGCATAAGACTACTGATAGCACCAAAAGGGAGCAACGTTATTCCTCACTTTTTGAGTCTGCAGCCATCTTGGGAGCTGTGTGAGGGGACATCCAAGGAGAATCAAAGGGACAACTTAGGAGAACTGGTTCCATGTCTCTAAAGGTACAGAGGTCAGCTCCGGTCCCCATACCTGCCATGTCCGAGGTGTGGTGGGTGGCTCTGGATTTATACCCCTTCACCATAGGGATATCAGGTTCCAGATGGGACCTGGGAATCCCCTGGAATTACAGCTCATTTCCAGACTACAGAGATCTGTTCCCCTGGAGAAAATGGATGCTGTGGAGGGCAGGGACCACTGAGGTCCCTGTCCTCCCCAGGCTCCATCCCCAAATCTCCAGGAGTTTCCCAACCTGGATCTGGTGGCAACCCTACTTCCCCATGTATTAATATGATATTAAATATGAAAGGCCTCCTCCTGTGACCATAGGGTTGCCAACCTCCAGGTGGTGGCTGGAGATCTCCCACTATTACAACTGATCTCTCCAGGATCAGAGAAGCATGCCTATTATCTTAGGTTAGGGTTGCCAGGTCCCTCTTCGTTTGGGGTGGAGCCTGAGGAGGGCAGGGTTGAGGGAGGGGAGGGACTTCAATTCCATAGAATCCAATTGCCAAAGCAGCCATTTTCTCCAGGGGAACTGATCTCTATTGGTTGTAATAGCAGGAGATCTCCAGCTACTACCTGGAGGTTTGGAAACTGGCACGGGAAAAATACAGTACAATGATACAAAATTTGTATTGTCTTTCAAACAATTCAACAAGTACAATGGACTACAATAAGTGATAATGATATATACAATATATACAATGCATGTTTGAAGCTGTCAAAAAATAGTACAATCTTCTTGGTATATATATGTGTAGGAAAAATAGTTTCAAAAGTCCATAAGGTACATGTATAAATGATCACAAAGTCTTCATTAAGCTTAGCTGCTGGCTACACTTTGGAGTATCCTACGGGAACTGGTGAATTGACTTCATGATGTATAGAATTAATTAAGCTTGGATATTTGATTGGAAATGGGGCTGAAGAAATATTCTTGAAACGGCCGTCCCCCACCCATCATGCTTAATGCTTAATGAAGACTTTGTGATCATTTATACATGTACCTTATGGACTTTTGAAACTATTTTTCCTACACATATATATGTACTATTTTTTGGCAGCTTCAAACATGCATTGTATATATTGTATATATTATTATCACTTTTTGTAGTCCATTGTACTTGTTGAATTGGTTGAAACACAATACAAATTTTGTATCATTGTACTGTATTTTTCCCGTGCCAGTTTCCAAACCTCACGGTATTAGCACGGAGGTGCTCTTTTTTCTGATTTTGCCAACTACCTGGAGGTTGGCAACCCTAACTTAGGTGCTGTGGAACGCAGACAGGATGGCGCTCCTGCATTGTTTGCGGGCTTCCTAGAGGCCCCTGGTTGGCCACTATGTGAACAGACTGCTGGACTTGATGGGCCTTGGTCTGATCCAGCAGGGCCTTTCTTATGTTCTTATCTCCAGGTAATAAAAATCCCCTGGAGAAAATGGCCACTGACAATTGGACTCTATGGTATTGAAGTCCCCCCCCCTCTTCAAGCCCCGCCGTCTTCAGACTACATCCCCAAAATCTCCAGGTATTTCCCAATCTGGAGCTGCCAACCCTATGTGACCACTTGACTTCAGTCTGACCTAAACCCAGAAGTTTTTTTCTTGTTGGTTGCTGGAAGGCTTGCAGGATCCTGGCAGTTTCTGCAAAGCACACCAATTCTATTGTCTTTTTGAATCAAAGGTTGCTTTCAAGTCCGAGAATGGTGTTGTTCAAAGAGATTCCCCTATGACTTATCTTGAGCAGAGAAGATGAAACTACTGTTTGACTAGCTGGCCTCAGGGGGAAAGTCCAGCCCCTTCAAAAGAAGTTTAATGTGTGGAAATGGGCAGTTGAAGTTTTCCGTGGCATGGACGAACGTCACATCGCATCTGCTGCCGATCCAATTGCATTCATTAACTTTATTTCTAGTCCACCTTTCTTGCTCAGACTCAAGGTGGATCACAAAATTTAGCTGTGCTGCAGGAACGGCATAAAACCTATAATAAACGTTGTAGCAAGACTGGAAAACAAACCGGAAAACAATGCAATGATCACAGTATAAAACACGATGTAAGGAATGCAAAAACCATGAAAACGAGAATTCACTAAGAGGTAAAGAAAACGTACGAATTATGCAAAGATATGTAATCGAATTGAAATAATGTGTGAGATATATGTTACAGTAGCTTCTTGTTATAGTTAAACACAAATATAGATGCAGAAAGATAGAACTGTTTAAAAAACGATAACATGATATTGTTTCTAAAGCCCAAACTAATACACTAATCGGTATAAACTAGCGGAATTTACATTTCTGTTTAGTAATAATTTTTCATATCAGAATATATCCAAAGTGAATATAACAGGGATGCTAATAATAATGCTTCAGGTGGTTGTTTTACCTTGCTTTTGTTTATGTTCCCCCCCCCGATATCCCTTTTTAAATTTCTGTATCCTATATTTAAAAAAAACTAATACAAACTTTATATATAAAAAAAAGAAACGCAAAAGCCAAATTACAAGAAGGGAGAGAACAATGGGAAATCTGGGGTAAGTGATGCATACAGAAAAGGCCTTTATTATGATTTAGAAAGAGCTATTCCAGAAAACGTCACACCATATGCGCTCTTCCCTTATTTCCCAACCTGAACCTGTCTTTCCCGCAATGGAAGGACAACTTGCAACTTCAGAGGGGCTATTTAAATTGTCGAAGAGGCACGAGAGCGAAGGTTTAAATGCTCTTCCCCTGGAATGCTTCCGCCTGGGACGGATAAATAATTTGTTAAAAACTGCCAAAGAGCCAGCGTGGTGTCGTGGTTAAGAACAGTGGACTGTAATCTGGAGAACCAGGTTCGATCCCTCGTTCCTCCACATGAAGCCAGCTGGGTGACCTTGGGCTAGTCACAGCTCTCTTTGAACTCTCTCAGCTCTATCTATCTATCTATCTATCTATCTATCTATCTATCTATCTATCTATCTATCTATCTATCTATCTATCCATCCATCTATCCATCCATCTATCCATCCATCTATCCATCCATCTATCCATCCATCTATCCACCCATCTATCCACCCATCTATCCATCTATCCATCTATCTATCTATCTATCTATCTATCTATCTATCTATCTATCTATCTATCTATCTATCTATCTATCTATCTATCTATCTATCTATCTATCTATCCATCCATCCATCCATCCATCCATCCATCCATCTATCTATCTATCTATCTATCTATCTATCTATCTATCTATCTATCATCCATCCATCCATCCATCCATCCATCCATCCATCCATCCATCCAATACATATGCTGATAACAGATTGCTTATTCCAAAGCCTTAAGCACGTTTTGTCTTATTTTGGTTGCCACCCAGGCAAATCTGGCCATACTAAGTTTGGTATTGTATCCGACCAAAGGAGCACTAAACGATGTTTTCTGAGAGGTCTGGGGCATCCGTTCTACCAGCTGAAAAGTTAACCGAAGGCACTGCGGTTCACTAGTCTGAGCTGTCGCTTTCCTTGGACGTTAGAGTGGAGATAAACACTCTCATAACGCCCAGTCACTTGCCAGGCGTTGGCAGGGAGCAAACTAAGGCAGGGCGCCCACCACAAGCTCGCAGCTGTTGCCATGACTGGCGGTTTTCTGGCCCCTCTTTCTCCTTCCTCCGATTTCGACACACGACCGCAAATTTAGAAATGCAATGACAGCTTGAAGAAATTAAAAACAATCTCTTTCAGCGCCCGCTTGGGTGTGATAGGACGTATGTGAGTTAGAAAAGACTCAATAAGTATGTGAAGAGAAAAATTAGGACAAATGCTTATAATACATATTAAGCTATAACTAGGGTTGCCAACCTCCAGGTGGTGGCTGGAGATCTGCTATTATATCTGATCTCCAGGCAATAGAGATAGGGTTGCCAACCTCCAGGTGGTATTCAAAGGAAACCTCATGCTCAAGTAGGAAGTTAAATAAATGACAGCAAGCACTGATTGCACACAACTTATTATATAAGTTACAGAACATCTTGTAAATTGTGATTTATTGTACGGGATTTTCTCATTATATATCCCATACAATAAACCACAATTTACAAGATGTTCTGTAATGCCCGAGATACTGTAAAGTATATACAAAGCATGAAGTCACACTGAAGGGCGAAGCGGCTCCAATCGGAACGGAGACAAGGCGGCGCTCCGTGGAGAAATGGAAAGCCCGGACAAGAGTCTCGTGGTGCTGGAGACGTGTATGAAAGCTTTTTAACAATATATTCTTGTGCAAAAGCGGTAAGATGATGTATTGACTTCATCCCGAGATGGGAAACCGGTAAGACCCATTTCACCATGGCTTTGTCCATCGGGGAAGTACAATGCAGCGAGAGATGACTATCTCAGACGCTGAGAAGCATGTAGCTTACAGATCATAGGATGGCTCTTAGCGATCTTAATGAGTTAGAAAAGCTTATTATACTTATTATGTGAAGAGAAAAGTTAGGACAAATGCTTATAATACATATTAAGCTATAACTAGGGTTGCCAACCTCCAGGTGGTGGCTGGAGATCTCCCGCTATTACAACTGATCTCCAGCCGATAGAGATTAGTTCCCTGGAGAAAATGGCCTCTTTGGCAACTGGAACTGTATGGCGTTGAAGTCCCTCCCCTCTCTAAACCCCGCCCTCCTCAGGCTCCGCCTCAAAAAACCTCCTGCCGGTGTCGAAGAGGGACCTGGCAACCCTAGCAATACGCGATACAGGATAAAATATAACATTAACAGCTTGATATAGATATTTTAGAATTTTAGCCATGGTAAAGTAAGAAATTTTTCTTAACCTAGAATTAAATTAAAGTTTAATGGTTAACTTTACATGTTTATCTTGGAGAAAACAAGAAATAAGGTTGAATAAATGGTAGAAATATAAATTGTTTGAATAGAAGATCCGTTTAGGATAAAGTAAGGCATATTTATGTTTTTTTAGGTAGGTAGAATGGATGTGATGTTTTATTTTGTATGTTATGTATTTGTAATCTTAATTTTAAAATAAATAAATAAATAAAAGCAAAAAAGGATGAATGTGAGTTTAGGGGTTCCTCAGACAACCCGAAGCTGGACATTTCAGAGGACAGGTCTCAAAAAAGAGGGCCCTGAATAAGTAGGGTTGCCAACCTCCAGGTACTAGCTGGAGATCTCCTGCTACTACAACTGATCTCCAGCCGACAGTTCACCTGGAGAAAATGGCAGATTGTTCCAATTGGACTCTATGGCAGTGAAGCCCCTCCTCTCTCCAAACCCCGCCCTCCTCAGGCTCCGCCTCAAAAAGTTCCCGCTGATGGCAAATAGGGTCCTGGCAATCCTATGAATAAGAGGACCTCTGGCCACCTGAATACGGGAAGCGTAGATCTGAGAATTTTTTTGTTTCAGGGTTACATGACCCTCAACGCATCTAGAGTGTTCCAAGCGCTTCGCAAATATTATCTTGTGATCATCCTTATAACAGGTGTTGAGGAGCTTAACTGTTTAAACTGTTTGTCCCCACAGCATTTCCTGAGCACCATAAAAATAGGCCCTCTCATACAACTGGGACACATAGGAAACCCAACTCCCCCCCGCATTGGGACAGTAGCCACGGGAGATTTCTCTCCAGAGCTTGGCAAAAGGCGAAACGGTTAATCGTCCTGTCTTGACACTGTGGTCTCAATTCAGATCAGCCCCCCTTTTGCAACAGCTATTAAAGTCAATTAAAGACATCAGCAGAGGCTAATTTCTGGCATCTCCTGTACTGGAGCCCTGAGAAAGACTTGCCCAAGGCGACCTAACCAGTTTGTGTTAACTCCATTTGGCCACAAAGCATGCTGGTTGACTTTGGGACAGTCATTCTCTCTTAGCCTCACCCACCTCACAGGGTTGTTTTGAGGTTAAAAAAACGAGGAAGAACCAAGTATACCCTTCTGAGCTCTTTGGAGAAAGTTAAACAAAAATATACCTGCATATCCCAGGATTTTTATTCTGCATTATTAAATCCCACCTATACGAACAAGGAATTCTAAAGCAAGGGTGTCAAACATTTGTCCTTTCCAGGACACCGTGAACGAAAGGGTACTTTACCAGTTTAGTTGTTTCTCAAAACCCTTCCTCAAAGTTGTAAAGAATGGCTCCCTCCACCATCTGTGTGTGTCACTTACTGTGAATATATTCCAGATTAATCCCACAAAGTACGAGGCTGCAGCAAAGTGGGGTCAGTTCGCTAATGGAATCCTGTGCTTCACCCCGCATAGATAATAACCCAGCAATCTTATATGTGAGCTTGAGGGGAGGCGTCAAGAACCCTAAATCTGGACAGGAGTTGAGGAATCAATTCCCCCCAGCCTTTGAATTAAATCTGTAAAGTGAATGATCGCCAGAGACAATTAATTAGAGGGAGAGATGTGTAGAGCCTCATGTTGAAGGAAATATGGGAGATGTTTAATTTAATTGGCTGATAGCCACCTAATGATTAATAGATGTCTGTCCCAAAAACTCATGAGATGAAACAAATGGGTCGAAAAGCAGGTCTTCCCAGCTGAATTCCAATGCCCCAAATAGGGTTGCCAACCTCCAGGCAAGAGTATATGTGTTTGATTGTAATTTGAACGGTGTGTTGACAAATCTATTGGGGTTTATATATTTTTTTATATTAGGCTGACACAATGAAGCAGCTACAAAAAAAGAAGGCATTTTTAAAGTTGCCTGTGGAAGTCATTTAGCTGAAGAAGCCACAAACGGGGTGAAAACGCTGACACATTCCGGAAGGCGCGTTTCTTCCCTCCCCCTGCTCCGGAGCTGGACTGCTATTTTGTCAGCAAAAGAATTGATGAGTTACCTTTGCAACCCTGATAAAATGCTAGTTGTTCATGTTTATTGAAACAGAGGATCTGTATGGACTTATTTCTTTTGTTTTGTATTGTTGTAAGAGTAGGTTTTCTTATGTGTATAGTACGTTTATAGGTGGTACGTTGTAAGTGTTTGCACATTGTAATTGAAGATACACAATACATGTTGAGAGGTTTAGTCTAGTGCTGGTTTATTTTTGTTGCATAACCTCCAGGCACGAGCTGGAGATCTCCTGCTATTACAACTGATCTCCAGTTCCCCTGGAGAAAATGGCTGCTTTGGTAATTGGACTCTATGGCACTGAAGTCCTTCCCTCCCCAAAACCCACCCTCATCAGGCTCCACCCCAAAAGCTTCCACCGGTGGCAAAGAGGGACCTGGCTACCCTAGCCCCAAAGGTTCTTCAGAAGGGGGATTTGCTCTGTAGCGATCCGATGCCAAAGGGTGGATCACTCCAGGTTTGTCTGTCCAACGTGTTTGGGATCCACTCCGGCACAGTTAAGTAAAATTGTCTGTGTATGAAAACCCTTCTGGGTCCCTATAAGTCGGCTGTGACTTGGTGGCACTTTACAGGCATACACATGACTGGTTTTACATCGCAGTCTAACACATTTCTATCTTCACCCTTCCTCCATTGTGCTCAGGATGGGATAAATCAGGGGTGTCAAACGTAATGCCCTTGGGCTGGGTCCAGCCCTGTGAGAGCTCTTATACAGCCTGCGAGCCCCCCACCCCCCAACGCTCGATTTGGGCTGGCGAGGCATGGCCCGGCCCGACTAAGTGACCTTTATGTCATTATCCGGCTAGGGTTGACACCCTCCAGGTACTAGCTGGAGATCTTCTGTGATTACAACTGATGTCCAGCCGATAGAGATCAGTTCACCTGGAGAAAATGCCTGCTTTGGCCATTGGACACTATGGCACTGAAGCCCCTCCCCTCCCCAAACCCTGCCCTCCTCAGGCTGTGCCCCAAAAACCTCCCGCCGGTGGCAAAGAGGGACCTGGCAAGCCTATATCCTGCCCTCATAATAATTGAATTTGACACCCCTGGTATAAATGGTTTTCCCCTTTCTCTGTTATACTCACAACAGCCCTGCGGAGTATAGTGCCTCTCAGTGGTGAAAGAAGATTATAAAACAGAAGACTGTTTTACTGGCTTACTCCTTTATTTCTGGGTTTGGGCAGAGTGATATCTCGCGTGATAACTGGAGAGAAGGGAGTCTGTTTTCTTGGATCTCAGACGACTCCAAGGGACGGTGTTTCTTCACAGGTTGCATCCTGCCACATACTGAGAAAGGTCCCGACCTTGACAGTATGCCCTCCACGCCACCCTGGGGGAGCAGGAGAACAGATAAGAACATGGCACATTTCACATTAGTGTTGTTTTTTCGTTTCTACCGATCTGCTAGGGTTACCAACCTCCAGGTGAGGCCTGAAGTTCTCCCAGAATGACAACTGATCTCTGGACTGCAGAGATGAGTTTTTGTGGAGGGAATGGCAGGTATTCCCAGCTGAATTCCAGTGTATCAAAGGTTCTTCAGAAGGGGAATTTTCTCTATAGCGATCCACCCCCCCCCAAGGCATCATATGCAGAGATGCATAATTTCTTTTTTACTGCACACCTGCTATTTTACAGTCTTGGTCTTGGCTGACGGGGACTCTTTGGTGGTGGAAAATGCTGTCCAATTGCAGCCGACTCATGTCAACACCATAGGATTTTCAAGCCAAGAGGTGAGCAGAGGTGGTTTGCCATTGCCTGCCTCTGCGTAACAACCCTGCTCTCCCATCCAAATACTGACCAAGGCTGACCCTGCTTAGAAGCAGAAGAGTTGGTTTTTATATGCCGACTTTCTCTACCACTCTCCCATCCAAATACTGACCAAGGCTGACCCTGCTTAGAAGCAGAAGAGTTGGTTTTTATATGCCGACTTTCTCTACCACTTAAGGGAGACTCAAACCGGCTTACAATCACCTTCCCTTCCCCTCCCCACAACAGACACCCAGTGAGGTAGGTGGGGCTGAGAGAGCTCTTAATAGAACTGTTACTTGCCTAGGGTTGCCAACACCAGGTACTAGCTGGAGATCTCCTGCTATTACAACTGATATCCAGCTGATAGAGATCAGTTCACCTGGAGAAAATGGCTGCTTTGGCCATTGGACTCTATGGCACTGAAATCCCTCCCTTCCCCAAACCCCGCCCTCCTCAGGCTCTGCCCTTAAAACCTCCCGCCAGTTGGCAAGAGGGACCTGGCAACCCTATACTTGCCCAAGGTCACCCTACTGGCTTCATGTGGAGGAGTGAGGAATCAAACCCGGTTCTCCAGGTCAGAGCCTGCCGCTCCAAACCACTGCTCTTAACCACTACGCCACGCTAGCTTCTGAAACCTGATGAGATTGGGCTAGCTGCCCAGGCTGAGGCCAGAGATGTTCAGAGGTGGTTTGCCATCACCTGCTTCTGCGTGGGACCCTGGACTTCCCTGGTAGTCTCCCAGCCAAATACGAACCAGGGCTGACCCTGATTAGCTTCTGATACCTGATGAGATTGGGCTAGCCTGGGCCATCCAGGTCAGGGGCTGTTTGGAGGTCCACAATCCTGCACTTGAAGTGGTGGGGGATACTAGTAAGAGCCCCTGACTCTTCTTCCCTTCCCCCACCAACCCGTGCCCCCTTACCAGGCTCCCATTCCATTTGAAGAATCGGTGACCACCATCTTAGCACAAGCCACGTCGGTGGCGATGTTGTTTGTCAGCAGTTCTGCAGGGAGAAAAAGAAGAGGGTGTTAGTTCCACACTGGACTAACACTGATGACGGAGCAGTTTGAGGACTGGCAAGAGCAACACCTGACCCTCCTCTGGTTGCTGCTGGGTGTTTTTTTTTCTGTAATGACTTCTCCGACTTTAAAAGTTGTGCGGCAAGCAGAAATACATCATGGGCAGCTAGCCATTGGCTCAAAAAGCAGCAACAGAAGAAGAAGAAGAGAAGGAGATGGAGGAGGAGGAGGAGGAGGAGGAGGAGGAGAAGAGAAGGATGGAGAAGGAGAAGATGAAGAAGGAGAAGGAGAAAGAGAAGGAAAAGAAGGAGGAGGAGGAGAAAAGAAGGAGATGAAGTAGAAGAAGGAGGAGAAGGAGAAGATGAAGGAGAAGGAAAAGGAAAAGGAGGAGGAGGAAGAGAAGGAGGAGGAGAAGAGAAGGAGATGAAGTAGAAGGAGGAGGAGGAGGAGAAGAAGGAGAAGGAAAAGGAAAAGAAGGAGGAGGACGAGGAGAAGACGGAGAAGGAGAAGAAGAAGAAAAGAAGAAGGAGAAGAAAAAGAAGAGGTGTTTTTTTTTTATATCCCGATTTTCTCTGCCTTTAAGGAGTCCCCAAACTGGCTCGCAATCACCTTACCTTCACGTCCGCACAACAGACACCCTGTGAGGTAGGTGGGGCCGAGAGAGCACTAAGAGAATTGTGACTAGCTCAAGGTGACCCAGCAGGCGTCATGTGGAGGAGGGAAGAAACCAACCCAGGTCACCAGATCAGAGTCCGTCACTCATGTGGAGAAGCAGGGAATCAAACCCGGTTCTCCAGATTAGAATCCGCCGCTTTTAACTGCTACACCACGCTGGCTCTTATGGAGAGGAGGAGAGGCGAATGATGCTGTAAGCTGTTTGGGGGGCCCTAGTGGGGAGAAAACCGGGATAGAAACTGCCCAATCAATTCTCACCAGAACACTGAATCCCGCAGATGTTGGAACTCGGCTGAGAGTCGTACTGGCACCAGTAGCGGCTGTTGATCTGGAAGATGCCGAAGTCGGTACTGCCGTCGTAGTCGTTGTAGTGCGTGGCGTCCGTGTTGTAGCTGCTCTCGTGGAAGGCCATGCAGACCCCTGAGGCAGGGAGAAAGGAGACAGGTCGGAAGGGAAGCACCGAGCTTTGTGTGTGGATGTGTGCGTGCGGGAGCCAAGCGGCACTGTGGACCATGGACAGGGCTGCCAACCTTCAGGAGGGGCCGTGGCTCAGTGACAGAGCCTCTGCTTGGCATGCAGGAGGTCCCAGGTTCAATCCCCGGCATCTCCAGTTAAAGGGACTAGGCGAAAGACCTCCACCTGAGACCCTGGAGAGCTGCTGCCGGTCTGAGTAGACAATACTGACTTTGATGGACCGAGGGTCTGATTCAATATAAGGCAGCTATTAGCCTTCCGCCTCAATGTACCATGATAGTTTCATCTAGCAACACGATAGACGCACATCCGTTGTGTTTATGAATTCCCGATAGACAAAGCTTCTGCGAAATGGGATTTGCACCGGGTTCCCATCTCGGGGATTACAGTCTTGACCACGAAGATACCGTGCTCTAACCCGACTCTCAGTGCATGAGACTGGGCTCTTTCTTATCACCCTCAAGCTCGGGCAGATGTGTTCACCCGAAGTGGCTGGAAATTTATCTTGTGTCCTGTTAATTCTCAGAACTTTGAACTTCACTTTGTATATTTTCTCGGGACTTTCTATTGACACTATACCTTTCTTCTGCAATGTTTTATTTTGCCTGTTATTTTGAATAATCACCAATTAGCTATCAGTGCTGTCTTTTGTCTTTCACCACCATTACTCAGCACGAGGTTATTTTTGAAAACCTCCAGGTACTAGCTGGAGATCTCCTGCTATTACAACTGATCTCCAGGTGATGGAGATCAGTTCACCTGGAGAAAATGGCCGCTTTGGCAATTGGACTCTATGGCATTGAAGTCCCTCCCCTCCCCAACCCCACCCTCCTCAGGCTCTGCCCCCAAAACCTCCCGCTGGTGGCGAAGAGGGACCTGGCAACCCTAAC
Source organism: Euleptes europaea (assembly GCF_029931775.1). NCBI lineage: Eukaryota > Metazoa > Chordata > Lepidosauria > Squamata > Sphaerodactylidae > Euleptes > Euleptes europaea. Next base: position 175,222,607 of record NC_079312.1, on the reverse strand, counting down.
CAAAGTCTTGAATGGAAGCTGGTGGCAGTTACTTTGAGATTCCTCTCGACCATTCCCTTGACCCAGCTAGTACCTGGAAGTTGGCAACCCTAAGTAAAGGAGGTATAAAAGCAAAGTATAGTAGGGTAAGAAGAATGGTATCAAGTCTTTGGTATTACTATTGCTTTGATAGACAGTTTGGAAGGTATCAAGCATCAAGGATTAGTATTGTTTTGATAGCCTGAAAAGTAGTGGGAATATTGATAAAGGATTTAAGTAGAGTTTTGATCAAATCAATGACCTGTAAGACCTGAGCGATTAACTGAAAATGAACTCCCTGAAAGATGAAGATGAACTCCCTGAAACATTTTCCCCTGGAGAAAATGGCCGCTTTGGCAATTGGACTCTATGGAATTGAAGTCCTTCCCCTCCCCAAACCCCACCTTCCTCAGGCTCCACCCCCAAAATTTCCAGGCATTTCCCAACACAGAGCTGGCAACCCTAACCATGGAGGAGCATCTGCATACTGTGTGCCTTCCAAATTGGCAGCCATCATCACCACATCCTGGGGCAGGGAGTTCCACAGTATAGCAATTAAATTTAACTACCCCCCAATTCCCTGATTTTGTGCACCCTCTTGCTGTCTTCCTAAGACGGTCTACTCTTTTCACAAGAACCCATTCCAGTTTCTCCCCGCACTCACAGTTGGCCAGGCTGTAGCCGGCGTAGCCGTCTAAGCCCAGTTCCTGGAGTGTCTGAGCCAGTTCACAGCGCCCCAAAACCTCGCCTCGTCCCTTGGGAATGACGCAGGCAAGGAGGGTCAGCAGCAAAAAGGCCTTCATTGTTGCAGCACAGGTCTACCAAAGGTGGAAGACGGGGCGTCTTGCCCACTTTTATATGCATCTTGGAACTCCTCCGGAAAGCATCCAAGGTCGGCGAACATTGTGATTACCTTGGAACATTTACCTTTCCCTTGTGTGGCTATCAGGGTACATGGCAACAAAAAGACCCTGCAGATCTGTGAGCCGCGGCTCTCCATTTGCAATAATGGTAATCATACTTACCGCTTCCCACTGTTTAGATTGCTCAGAGATACGTTATCAGGTTATAAGCCTTAAAACGGGGGCCGCCAACCTTTTCTTTAACGATAAGACGCTTCAGAGTAATGGAAAAATGCCCTGAGGGACTTCCCTCGCTCCTGCACGTTACCAAGTTCGGTGCTGCCCGAGAGACGGAAGGCGGGATGGGAAAAGCACCAGAAAGGGATGCAGCGCAGAGAAAAAATACCTACGAAATTGGGGAAGGGTTGCGGGTGGCTCAGTGGAAGAGCCCGGAGGAAACGGCAGCATTGGAGGGTGGACTCTATGACATTACATCCCCCACTGAGCTCCCTCCCTACCTCAAACTCTGCCCTCCCTAGGCACGGCCCCCAAATCTCCAGGGATTTCCCAAGCTAGATTTGGCAACCCAATAAGAATGTAACTTGGGCATTTTGTGCACGGCTGTTTCCCTTGCGGTCACCCATTTCCGACCGTCAGAGGTCGCCTCGCTCCCCCCTCTGCGTTTCCCCGCGTTTTCAGGAACCTGTTTTATCTCAAATTTGAAACCAAGGGCAAAATGTGGGGAAACGCAGGGGGAGAGAGAGGCGATCTCTGACGGTCGGAAACAGCACGCAAAATCAAAACAAAGACCCGAAGTCGTTGGAGGGGTGACCACGAGGGAAACAGCCATGCATAAAAGGCCTTAATGAGGTTCCAGCTTGAACCCCTGTCCAAAAACATGGTTGTTTGGGAGTCTACTAAATTGGACACCATCAGAGAGCCAACGTGGTGTAGTGGTTAAGAGTGGTGGACTCTGATCTGGAGAACCTGGTTCGATTCCCCAGTCCTCCACATGAGTGGTGGAGGCTAATCTGGGGGACTGGATTTGTTTCCCCACTCCTACACATGAAGCCAGCTGGGTGACCTTTGGCTAGTCACAGCTCTCTTAGAGCTCTCTCAGCCTCACAGGGTGTCTGTTGCGGGGAAGGGAAGGTGACTGTAAGCCGGTTTGAGTCTGCTTTAAGTGGTAGAGAAAGTTGGCATATAAAAACCAACTCCTCCTCCTCCTCCTCCTCCTCCTCCTCTTCTTCTTCTTCTTCTTCCTTACGTGGTAGTAGGGTTGCCAGGTCCCCCTTCACCACCAGCAGGAGGTTTTTGGGGCAGAGCCTGGGGAGGGTGGGGTATGGGGAGGGTGGGAACGTCAATGCCATAGAGTCCGATGGTCAAAGTGGCCATTTTCTCCAGGTGAGCTGATCTCTATCGGCTGGAGATCAGTTTTAATAGCAGGAGATCTCCAGCTACCACCTGCAGGTGGGCAACCCTAAGTGGTAGAAAAAGTCAGCATATTAAAAAACACACACCAAACAAACCAAAAACCAAACCAGAGAAGCCACATTGGCAAATGGGAAAGCTGGTACTTTAAACGGGGGGTGAATCCTGCAGAATCCAAAGGAATATCAAATGCCCTTCAAAGCTCAGGTGGAATGGATTTCCTTATCTAGGGTCAGCTTAGCGCAATGCAGGAAACACTCCACCCCGTGCCTTGGTGCGCCTGTGTACCATGCCGCAGCGCACTCAAACAACACACCTCTCTTGGAAAGAGATGAAGGGGACCTGTGTCAGTAGCACTGACTTGGTGCTTGACCCAAAAAAGGTGGTTCCATAGGAAATCCTAGGCTGCCCGCGTCAAAACGAAGGCCGGCGCGAGGAGTGGAAACAGAGAAGGTTCTAGAAGCAGCGTTGCGATGACGTCACAAGAAGCGGCTGGAGGGTTCCGGACGCCCCTGTGCCCTGGGGCCCCACTGCCTCGAACTCCGGGGGGATCCGAGCATTCCTCTGGCCTGCTCAGTAAGTGGATCCCCGGGAGGGTAGTGGGGAATCCGGGTAGAGTGGGAAGTCTTGAGATGGAGGTCTCAAGAACATCGGATGGTGCTTTGGGGTCCCCTGAGAGCAACTAAGGGAGCCACGTGTGTGAGACCAGGTCATGGCTGGTCTAGGACTGGGGTGGCCAACCTTCTAGGTGGCCTTCAAGGACATTGGAGGGTGCTTTGGGGTCCCCTGAGAGCAACTAAGTGAGCCACGTGCATGAGACCAGGTCATGGCTGGTCTAGGACTAGGGTGGCCAACCTTCTAGGTGGCGGATGGAGGGACTTCAATGCCATAGAGTCCAATTGCCAAAGTAGCAATTTTCTCCAGGTGAACTGATCTCTATTGGCTGGAGATCAGTTGTAATAGCAGGAGATCTCCAGCTATTACCTGGAGGTTAACAAACAAAAGCAGCAAGGTACTGTAAAGGAGGTAACCAAAAAAGCAACAATACCCAAGCTCGATGCACAAAAATATATTACTAGTGATATATTTTTGTACATTGAGCTTGGGTATTGTTGCTTTTTTGAGTATCTGGAGGTTGGCAACCCTACCTCCAGGTGACATAGATCAGTTCACCTGGAGAAAAAGGGCCGCTTTAGCAATTGGACTCTATGGCATTGAGTCCCTCCCCTCCCCAAACCCTGCCCTCCTCAGGATCCGCCCCAAAAACCTCCGGCAGGTGGCAAAGAGGGACCTGGCGACCTTACCCATTAGCCAAATCGCTTTGACCACAAAACCATCTCATGATGCTTCTCTGTTTCCTCACAGGTCTCAAGGACATCTCCCCTCTGCCCTCCCTCCCCGCAGTTGTCCGTGCTTGGCCGTTCCAATGCTTTTTCAGGGATGACGCATCTCATCCTCTTGGCTCTCCTTACATGCCTGACATCCGTAGTTGAGGGGAAGATATTTAGCCGCTGCGAATTGGCCCAACAACTGAAGGTAGCCGGCTTGGATGGATACCACGGATACAGCCTGGCTAACTGTGAGTGTTTCGCCTTCACCCAGGGTTGCCAACCTCCAGGTGGTGGGGGAGAAACAGGCACCTCTATACTAATACCAAAGGTTAGGAAAACAGTATAGGAGTGAAAAACATTTACAAACAAGGTGCAATTTTTATATAAGCTACTGAGATTCCTATAAACATACAATGTACAAATGCAAGTAACCACACTATAACCAACACATAGTATGTACAAAATATACCATAAAGGAGCAAAAAATCTTTCAAAGGTCTCAGCAGAGTACCAAGTATGTATAAGTTCAAGTATGTATAAGTTCTCCTTCTGATTTCTTGGCTGCAGTCTCCCTTTTGGTTGAGGATGGAGCCAAGGAGTAGAAAGTCTTGAACAATTTCAATTTCCTCATTGTCAACCTTAAAGTTGTGTAATTTTCCTGTAGTCATTACTTTTGTCTTCTTGATGTTCAGCTGCAGTCCTGCTTTGGCACTTTCTCTTTTAACTTTCAGCACTAGTCGTTTCAAATCTTCGCTATTTTCTGCCATTAATGTTATATCATTGGCATATCTCAAATTGTTAATGTTCCTCCCTCCAGGGGGGAAATAGGCGGTTACCTCTATGTTTATCCCAGGAAGAAGCACATAGCAAATGTGAGGCAGGGGAAAGGAATCAACTGGGAGTTAGTGCAGCCTAATGGTTATAGGCCATTTATGCAGGGTCGATTTTGATGCTCTCTCAAAGCTCCTTTTTTAATTCCGACCTTTAAAATGCCTATTCAAGGTCCCGATGCAAGAGAAAACAGTCACACAAATTCCACCCCACCACTCGCCTGCATCCCTTCATTTGTATAACCGTTAGCAATAGTGTTTTGCATAGCTAATCCGGTGGCTGTGATTCTTCATGCTTCCTTGAGTGGATGCTTCGATGCGGGGACAGAACAAAGAAAAAAGGTCATGTTAAAGGGGCTCTTAAGTAATGCAAAGCAGGTATGTGCTGGCTTCGCAGTGACTTCTGGAATTGCGGTTCATTGTGAAGAACTAAAAAATATATGCGGGGCACTTCAGCCTGGAATGCACTGCTAATTACCAAGCATAAATGGACATAGTGTCAGGCTAGGATCTGGGAGATCCAGGTTCAAATCCCGACCCTGCCACAAAAGCTCATGGAGTGACCTTGGGCCAGTCACATGCTGTCAGCCTGATCTACCTCACAGGGTTATTGTGAGGATAAAATGGAAGAGAGGGGAAATGATGGAAGAAGAGTTGTTTTTGTACCCCAATTTTCTCTACCTTTAAGGAGACTCAAACTGGCTTGCAATCGCCTTCTCTTCCTCTCCCCACAACACACCTTGTGAGGTAGGTGGGGCTGTGAGAGTTTGGAGAGAACTGCGACTGGCCCAAGATCACCCAGCAGGCTTCATGTGGAGGAGTGGGGAAACAAACCTGATTCATCAGATTAGAGACCGCCACTCATGTGGAGGAACAGGAACCCGATTCTCCAGATTAGACTCCGCCGCTCTTAATTCCCCGTTCCTCCACTTGAGGGGACGGACGCTAATCTGGTGAACTGGATTTGTTTCCCCACTCCTCCACAAGAAGCCAGCTGGGTAACCTTGGGCTAGTCGCTCTCTCTCAGCCCCACCTACCTCACAGAGTGTCTGTTGTGAGGAGGAGAAGGGAAGGTGATTGTAGGCCGGTTTGATTCTTCCTTAAGTGCGAGAGGAAGTCGGCATATAAAAACCAACTCCTCCTCCTCCTCCTCCTCCTCCTCTTCTTCTTCTTCTTCTTCTCAGCCTTGCTGCAGAGTCGGAAGTGACTGAGCCCTTGACAGGCGGAAGGAAACCAAACTGTGCCAAATAAGCATGCACGCATACGCAAATATTCTGTATTTGCATAATATATTCAGGTGGCAGAATTTAGCATCTTCAGGAGCAGAATTCCCATCTCTCTCTCTCTCTCTCCCCCCTCCCTATTATAGGGATCTGCTTGGCCTTCTACGAGAGCCACTTTAACACGGGACTGGTGGACCATCAAGCCGACGGCAGCACCAGCAACGGCATCTTCCAGATCAACAGCCACCTCTGGTGTGATGACCTTACCCATCCTTCCCCAAACATCTGCGATCTGCACTGCTCAGGTGAGTCTGGAGGTTCAATGCCATGCTACCAGAGGGAGCTGTGGTTCAGCCACATGGGAAGAAAAATATTCTCCATCCCCACTCCATGGTTTCTTGAAGCAATGGTGAATGCTGCCCTCACTTTGAGTGTGTGTAAATGAACCATACTAGCACTTCTCTGCATGAGTCACTGATCTGGGCATAACTCATGGCTGGATGGAAGGGAGCCTAGAACTTAATACAGAGACATACTGGCAGCTTTCTCTGAGGGCCCATAACTAGGGTTGCCAACCTCCAGGTGGTGTAGAATTCAAAATATGGCACTTAAACAGAAATATCCAAATCAGGAGAGTCACGATGCAAAACTTGCAGTTAGAGTAATGTATTAGAACATTAGAAACAAAGCCACTTCTAACGCATCAAATATACAATTAGAACGAAGTTCCAAAACAAATACTAATACAAATTGTAAGCATATGCCGGCAAATCTCCTGATTTGGATATTTCTGTTTAAGTGCCATATTTTGAATTCTACACTCCTGTAAGCACTTATTAGCTGTTTTTTGAATACAACCTCCAGGTGGTGGCTGGAGATCTTCCGCTATTGCAACTGATCCCTCCCCAAACCCCGCCCTCCTCAGGTTCCACCTCCAAAATCTCCAGGTATTTCCCAACCCGGAGCTATGACACCTGGAGAAAATGGCCACTTTGGCAATTGGACTCTATGGCACTGACGTTCCTCCCCAAAACCTGCCCTCCTCAGGCTCTGCCCCAAAAACCTCCCACCAGTTGTGAAGAGGGACCTGGCAACCCTAGCAACCCTAGAGATCACTTGGCTGCAAAAGAATAATCCAATAGTACTTAAAGTTGCCAGCTCTTAGGGTTGCCAGCTCCAGGTTGGGAAATACCTGGCAGTTTTGGGGGTGGAGCCTGAGGAGGGAAGGGTTTGGAGAGGGGAGGGACTTCAATGCCTGGAAATCAGTTGTAATAGTGAGAGGTCTCCAGCCATCACCTGAAGGTTGACAACCTTACCAGCTCTGGATTGGGAAATCCCTGGGGATTTGGGGGTAGAGCCTGGGGAGGGCGGGGTTTGGGGAGGGGAGGAACCTTCGCAGGGTATCATGCCTTAGAGTCCACCCTCCAAAGCACCCATGTACTCCAAGGGAACTGATCTTTGTTGTCTGGAGATCAGTTGTAATTTCTGGAGATTTTCAGGCCCCACCTGGAGGTTGGCAACCAAGCCCAGCAGACTCACCCACCCTTCTGTGTGGCACGGCCAGAGCAGTGACTCATGCAGAGACAAAGCATGCAACTGCTTATGTAAGTGGTACTTTAAATGTCTCCTTGAAATCTTAAAAAGAAGAGGAGTAGGAGTTGGTTTTTATATGCTGGGTTACTCTACCTCTTAAGGACAATCAAACCGGTTTACAATCTCTTTCCCTTCCTCTCCCCAAAGCAGATACCTTGTGAGGTAAGTGAGGCTGAAAGAGTTCAGAGAGAACTGTGACTAGCCCAAGGTCACCCAGCAGGCTTCATGTGACGGAGTGGGAAATCCAACCCAGTTCATCAGATTAGACTCCACTGCTCATGTTGAGGGGTAGGGAATCGAACCCGGTTCTCCAGATTAGCGCCCGCCGCTCTTAACCACTATGCCACGCTGGGTTTCTAAGGGTGCCCAGGGTGTTTCCTTGGCCATTCATGCCCTTTTCTCTCTCTCCCCACAGATCTGCTGACCAGCAGCCTCAACGACGACATTACCTGCGCTATGCGGATTGTGCAATCCGCAGGAGGCATGGGGACTTGGTAAGGGCTCCGTGGGGTACCAGGAAGGGGTGAAAGTAACTGGGATTTCTTCCTGGCACTGGCTCAGATCCCACCGACAACTTCTGTGGGTGCACGGTGGTCTGATTTTTGCTGATTCCCCCCCCACCACCACGGGAGAACTCTGATTCCCCAAGCTTCGGAAGGGCATGGTTTGGAGAGGGGAGAGAACTCAGCAACACCCTCTCATGTACAGGGTTGCCATCCTCCAGGTGGTGGCTGGAGAGTTCCCGCTATTGCAATTGCTATTCAGGCGACAGATCCGTTTCCCTGGAGAAAATAGCTGCTTAGGCAACTGGACTCTTTGGCATTGAAGTCCCCTCTCCAAACCCCGCCCTCCTCAGGCTCCACCCCCAAAATCTCCAGGTATTACCCAACCCAGAGCTGGCAACCCTACCCATGTGCCTAGATCCAAACACCATACATGGATTATTAGGGTTGCCAGGTCCCTCTTTGCCACCGGCGGGAGGTTTAGGTCGGGGTTTGGGGAGGGACTTCAATGCCCCAAATTGCCAATGCGGCCATTTTCTCCAGGTGAACTGAAGTCTATCGGCTGGAGATCTGTTTTAATAGCAGGAGATCTCCAGCTAGTACCTGGAGGCTGGCAACCCTACGGATTATGGACAATGAAATATGCAGGTAGCCCTCTTGGTCTTTTGAGGAAAGTCCAAAACCAGAAGTCATGTAATACTTTACATTAGGATAATCCCTAGGCTTCCCAACCTCCAGGGGGCGGCAGGAGTTTTCCTGGGATTACAAGTGATCCCCAGGTGACAGAGATCAGTTCACCTGGAAAAAACGGCCGCTTTGGAAGGTGGACTCTAAACCATTATACCCCATTGAAGTCCCTCCCCCAAACCCCGCCCTCCTCAGGCTCCACCTCCCCCCCCCCCAAATCTCCAAGTATTTCCGAACGTGGAGCCGGCAACCCTACTTAAGGTGCCATATTGATTGAGGTTGCCTTTTCTGATCATCTTTTTATTGTGTGCGAGCTTGTGTTCTTATTAGGGTTGCCAACCTCCAGGTGGCGGCTGGAAATCTCCCGCTGTTACAACCGGTCTCCTGGCAAAGGAGATCAGTTCCCCTGAAGAAAACGGCCGCTTTGGAAGGGGGACCCCATTGGAGTAGGGTTGCCAGGTCCCTCTTTGCAACCGGTGGGAGGTTTTTTTGGGGTGGAGCCTGAGGAGGGTGGGGTTTGGGGAGGGGAGGGGCTTGAAGGCCATAGAGTCCAATTGCCAAAGCGGCCATTTTCTCCAGGTGAACTGATCTCTGTTGGCTGGAGATCAGTTGTAATAGCAGGAGATCTCCTGCCACCACCTGGAGGTTAGAAAACAAAACCAGCACACAAACCTCTATGCAATACAATTATATTAAAAGTGCAAGGTGACAAGTGAATACTTAACTCTAAGATAACGACAAACAATATATATACAATATATACACAAATATACAAAATAGACTGATAGATTCTTCTTTACATGGTAAGTACACTTTAGATCATATTTATATTGCAAAATTGTCAATGTAGAAGGTAGACAATGGAAGTCCCCAATTTTGCACACCTTGCACTTTTAATATAATTGTATTGCATAGAGATTTGTGTGCTGGTTTTGTTTTCTAACATTACTTTACAGCACAGAGCCTTGTTTTTCTCTGGTTATACCACCTGAAGGTTGGCAATGGCAACCCTACATTGGAGTCCCTCCCCTCCCCAAACCCCGTCCTCCACAGGCTCCACCCCCCAGATCTCCAGGTAATTCCCAAATCTGAGCTGGCAACCCTGGTTCTCATTCTTCTCTCCCTCTCAGGATGGCTTGGAGGAATAACTGCGAAGGCCTCGATTTGTCTCACTGGCTGAAAGGGTGTGAGAGGAGCCAGATGGGAAAAAGAAGTCTGTGGAAACGCTTGGGGTTGCTGACATCCGGGACTTGAACCGTCAGCCACGGGTGGACAAATGCGTTCAAGCTCCCCGCGGTGCCCTTTTACCGAGGAAAGGGATTGCCGCTCCCAGAGCGAGAGTCAGATCTTGTAGTATAAAAAAACCACATTTATTCACATTTCTAAGATTGACGTGTGGTGTATTAGGGCTTCTGCAAATGTGTGCTGGTCTGTCCGTCCATCAAGTCTTTATTGCGTCACGGGGAAAAAAAGCCTCAGCGACAATTCAGAATAAGGATGAAGCGCCGCCAAAATAAAACCATTAACATTAAAATTGTAACATGATGTAACATAATTTAAAGAATTAAACTTGTCCCTTAAAATATTACAACCCAAAGACAAATTCATCATTGAAATAGATATCTAATAATAGGAAGGAGAGGTCATACAATCCGGAGACAAATGGAAAATGACATGTGACCCAGAGCAGAGCAATTACGGGTCAGAGATATTATGATCAGCATGCCCTTTTTATGCTTCATGGTGGCAGCATCAAATCTTGCCTTTCGGAAAGTAGTGAATTTGTCTCTGTCTTTCAATATATAGAAGGAATAGGCAAGTGCTTCTCTCTAGTGGTTTGCTTGGGAATTGCCTTGCCTTTCCACTTCACGCTTCAGTTTGTGATTAGACACCGGGATTGGTCTCCCCATTCATCCAGAGAATGGTTTGGATCCTGCCTAGTCTTAATTCTAAAAGCAAGGGTGCACGATCGCTATCATAAAAGTAACCAAGAGGAAAATGTAGAAATCAGGTCTGTAATATTAGATACTAAAATAGAAGAAGAAGAAGACTTGGTTTTTATATGCCGACTTTCTCTCCCACTTAAGGAAGAATCAAACCGGCTTACAATCGCCTTCCCTTCCTCTCCCCACAACAGACACCCTGTGAGGTAGGTGGGGCTGAGAGAGTGTGACTAGCCCAAGGTCACCCAGCTGGTTTCGTGTGGAGGAGTGGGGAAACAAACCCAGTTAACCAGATTAACCTCTGCTGCTCCGTGTGGAGGAGTGGGGAATCAAACCCTGTTCTCCAGATCAGACTCCACCGCTCCAAACCATCGCTCTTAACCACTACACTATGCTGACTCTCAATAATACTACATCCTATAACTGAAATATAGGTGAAATCTCCTTTGCTATCAAAATTTTGGTTCCCGTTAATAGCTGTAAGACCAAACTGAACAGCAAAATTCATCAAACATTGCCTGCCAAAAATTAACTTGGTCAACTTTAGCTTTATGTTGGCCCAAGTATTACATTGGTAATTGAGGGGTCCCAATGCCAAAAAGAAGATTTTATTACACATTCAGTGGAAGTGGATTTCAATTTCTTTATTTTACTTTATTTATACCACATTTTTCTCCCCAATGGGGGTCCAAAGTACCTTACATCATCCTCTACTCCATTTCATCTTTCCAGATCCTAGCCTTACACTCTAACCACTATACAGCACTTGCTCTCTACATTTGCAGAGAAAAACTTTCCTACGTGATCCTTCATGCTGCAATACAAAATGCACCTCCAAAGTATTCCTGGGGGATGGGGAACTCTCAGGAATAGTTTGGGGGGCAGGAATTGGAAGTCTGCCAGGGGAGGGGAGAAATCTGCAAAAAACACCCCCTTCTTTCCATTTAGTAGTAGTAGAAGAGTTGGTTTTTATATGCCGACTTTCTCTCCCACTTTCTTTCTCTACCATTTTCTATTCTCATTTCCCTTCTGAATTCCCCCACTGAAATCCATCCCAAGATTAGCTATTTTTTGAAATGCTTTTTAATGTGGGTGAATATTATTCTCTCCAGTCTCGGAGAAGCATGCCTATTATATTAGGTGCTGTGAAACACAGGTAGGATGCTGCTGCTGCTGCAGACATTTGGGGGCTTCTTAGAGGCACCTGGTTGGCCATTGTGTGAACAGACTGCTGGACTTGATCGGCCTTGGCCTGATCCAGCATTGGCCTTTCTTATGTTATTACGTTCACTTAAGGGAGGCTCAAACTGGCATACAAGAAACGCGCCACACAAGCAAAGGCTGTTATAGCTTTTAAAAGAACTCCTTGCTTTTATGGCTGGCGTTGGAAGTTGTGGTCTGTGCAGGTCTTTTAAAACCAGTATCAAGAGGAAGGAGCTGCCCTCTGGTTTGGGAAAAAGCATGCAGACTACATGTGTGCAAAGCCAGGCATGTTCAAAGCCTCTACATAAAGAGATCTATATGCCAAAATTTCATTGTTGAGTAATAAGACATTTTCTGTAAACAAAAAGAGCCAAACCCCAGAAGCACCTTAAAAGACTAACAAAATTTCTGAAAGGGAATGCACTTTTGTGAAACACAGCTCACTTCTTCAGATGCAGCTAGAATGACTTTTGGTAATTCTACAGGGACTCGTAGAGCTTATACACACACTCACACATGACAAAAACCAGCAGGTCCTTCCCTTGATGGGGGGACCTGGGAAGTTTTTATGCCATGGTGGAAATCAGATCAGGGATCAGGCCTGTAATGCCTGATTGAAATTAAGGGTGAAAACACATGGGAGGTTGTGCCTTGGGTTTGCTGCTCTCTAGATGCACATTTTCTCCCATCTGAATTCCCAAAACTCTACATGGGGGGGGATTATATTTTCTGGCAAATGCTGCCTCCTCTTCCCAGTCAAACAGCCTTTTGGCTTCAGGCTATTGCCATGTGGGTCCCATTCTAAACTCCATGCTAACCCCCCCCCAAGTAATATTGAACCCTTTATGTAGAGTCCAACACTAACACCTCCTAGAGCTGATTTTCCCAGATAGCCCTTCCACCCACTCCCATAGATGGTTATTTTGACAGTTCAGAAGACATGCATATGCAAAAACAGGAGCAATAAGCCAAATCCTGGGTGGGCATAACCCATTATGGAGCAAACAGGGTACAAATTAAGGTCACAGTTCCCAAGTTTTGATTTCTAAATGCTTTTAATAGTCAAAATAGGCTTACAAGGTGTGTAATTTTGTTTTAAAACTACCATCCAAAAGCTGTAGAATATTTAATTCCAATCCAAATGTTTTAGGAGTATCACTGTTAATTACAGGAGTATTGTGGAAAGCTTTGAGAATGAGAGCCATTATAATAATGAATACAGGACCCACACTAGGAAGCCATAGAATTGCAAAAGGGTCGTTCCCAAAAGAATTAGCACACAAGAATGGGATGGGCTAGAGACAAGCAGGAATCCTGCTACCATGTGTGTCAAATAAAGCTGTTGTTTAAAATCATAGAATCATAAGAGTTGGATGGGACCACCAGGGTCATCTAGTCCAACCCCCTGCACAATGCAGGAAATTCACAACCACCTCCCCTTTCTGTGGTCTGTTAGAATGTGATGGGCTGTGTTTGGGGGTTACTTTTAATACCATGTATTTGGAAGGCTCCTTGCAAGGCCATAGAAGTCATGAGCATCATTTGGTTTTAACTTGTATTAAATTTATATGTACAAGACAAAACATTTTAATTTTTTGGGACTTGTGTTTGGGGGTACCTGATGAAAAGTTTGCATTCTTTGGCAAAATCATACCATTTATTTGTTATCTGAAGTGAGCTGTGGCTCACAAAACCTCATAACCTTCCAGAAAATATTTTTCTTATAGTAAGGTGCTATTGCCCTTTACTACTGCAGACTTAACATGGCTACCCACTGTGAATTATTTATTTTATTTTAATAGGAGGCAGCAGCTACACCCAAGACAACCTTGTTACCTGACAAAGACCACAAAAACATCCCAAAGTGTGTTGAACAATCAGTTTTATTTTACACAATCACCATTGCAATTGCAACAATTGACAAAAAGTTCTGCCAGACTCATGGATCTCACAGCATTTCCAAGATCAACAGAAAATACATTTTACAGTTCAGCATGTTCACAAATAAGGAATGTGGAGAAGCCCAGTTAGTTTAGCTTAGACTCAATGAAGCACATTTCTAAAGAATTACCTTTTTAGAAGGGACTGAGGCAGGGGAACAGGCAAAATAGAACCACAAGGACAGATGAATGCAAAAGAGTGTTGAAAATCCTGGCTCAAAACTACCCAAACAATGCAGCACTTTCCAGAGCCCAAAAGAGGAACAGTGCTAAATGTTTGAGCAATTCTTGGCCAGGGAGGCCTGCAGATTTGGGAGTTGAGTGGTTGAAATGGCTGCAGAGCACCCTAGAAGCCACTTCATCACAGAGCACTTAGGAGGGAAGCATGGGAGACCCAAGTGCTCTGCGGTGAAGTCACCTTCACGGGTAAGGAGAGTGTCCAGGAAAGCAGGCATAAAACAACAACGGTGGAGCAGTTTCAGCGCAAACCCGGCAGAGCCTCACCCAAACAATAAAGCACTTTCCTGGTTTAGATACACAGAAGAAAGTGCCATTGTCTGGGCGGAGCTCAGTCAGGAGATGGGGAGGTCCACAGGGCATCACGGAGAAGGCCAAAGCACCAAGATCCCAGGCCCTTTGGGGAGAAATCTACAAAGAGTGGCGACAAAAATTCCATGTCTGGTCCCAAGCTGTTGGTCTAGTTTTCCTGGCTTCCCAGGCGTGGAGGCCAGGCCTTGCTTCCTAGAAAAAAGCAAAAAAGAAAAGTTAAAGAAAAGGATGACCCTGAAGAAACGGACATCCTGGTGGCCAGAAAGGTTTCCAGTCTGTACAAGCAAGGCTGCAAGAGCTGGAGAGCCCTTTGGGTTGGAAGCTTGGGAGAAACCTTCTTCATCTGGGCAGTTGCAGAGCCAAGCCGGAAACCTACACAAACAATATAGCACTTAATTGAATGGGGGATCACAAGCAAGTGCCAATGTCTGTGTGGGCTTCCGGAGGCCTCCTGGGTGCCAGGCGCCTTCCAAACCTGCTAGAGGGGGGGAAGAAAGTTGCATTGCAAGAAGTTCCTCCTTGCAAACGGGGAGGAAAGGGGGCATAAAGGAGGCTTTTGGACGGGAAGGGGAAAAGTATCCCAAGGATCCCAGCAGGGGCTGGAAGATACAAATGTTTCCAGGAAACGGAAGCAGGAGGATGAATTAAAAAATAAAACCTGGGCTTTTATTGCATCATCCTTGGCCAAGTCCCGCTGCCTTTGAAAGGCGGGCTTGCTCCTCCCCAGCAAGCGCGTGCAGAGGATCGCGGGCGAGGGGAGCAAGGCGGTGGAAGCGGTTGGGTCTCAAGGCGAACGCCTTTTCAAGAAAGCCGCCCCGGGATCCCCGGGCGCGGATCTCCTCCCCCGATTGGCTGGTTGCGGTCGGCGGACCGCCTGCAAAAAGCCAATGCGGGGTCGAGGACTCCGCCAAGGGCGAGATCTGGTTGAGCAAAATGCAAAAAAAAAAGTTAAAAGTTAAAATTAAAAGCACCAAGCATGGATATGGCTGGCTGAGAAGCGGCGCAAGAATCAGGCTTGAAGACATGCGGGTGATAAATGAAGCATTGTCAAGGCATTATTAAATGCCCAAGGCATTATTATTAAAAGCGGCATTAAAATCGCCGGGATTCCTATTTCTACCGCTAGAGGCGCTGTTGAGAAACACAACCCAACCGCGCAGCGCCCCTAGAGGGCGTGCCTGGTAATTACCTGGAAAAGGAGCGCGAACCTTTAAAAATCCAGATCACATCTCCCCTTTTCCACTACCCAGGCGCAAAATCGGATTAAGGACTGTTGCTCGGGAGGTCTCTTCTCTCTCCCGCCCCGGTTTCCCCGCTCAGGAGAAAAGCCCGGCCAGACGACGCCAATACAAGAAAGCACTTTCTCAAGGTTTTGAATACACAAGACAGTGCCGTCGTATTGGTGGCGTCCAGCCGGTGGTTGAAGCGCTCCTCACGTCGGATCTGGCCCCACCGTCCCTAGAACCCCACTTCTTACGATTGCACAGGAATGCCAGGCCACCCCAAAAGATGCAATCCAACCCCCCTCCCAAAAAAATGCAATGGCCGGGTCTCCCGATCACTTTCCGGGCCCCCGATCTCCTCCAGATCGCAGAAATCATCCAGGGAGGTCAAGGGAAGGAAACCTGGGAAGGGCTCCCGGGCCTCGGGGGAGACCGCCGCTCCAACAGCCGGTCCCCTCCAGCGACCCCAGGAGCCTTCAAAAACCCCAAGAATTGGAACCTCTCAGGCCAGATCGAGAGATCTCCACGTGGCCCTTCCAAAATGCTTCCATTGGAAGAGGGATCCCCCAGAAAAAAACCAGAGCCCGCCCGTCCACAGCTCCAAGAGACCCCCCATACTCACCAGCAGAAGGCAGCGCCGTCCAAAGCTCTTTTCCCTGCGTCCTTTGGCCCATGGCAAGGATGTAGCTTTCCCATGCTGGCACGCCGGCTTATAAAGCCTGTGGCCACGGGGGTACCATTGGCTCCTACCTTCCCTCCACCCGCCTAGATTCCGCCAATCAAGTTCAAGAGCTGGGGGCCCTCCCCCTCTTTCCTCCCCCCTCCCCTCCCCTGGCCAAGCCCTTGAGTGGATCAAGGAGAGGTAGGGTAGGGCATTGAACAATCAAGGTGGTTGATGGAGGGCTGATAGCTCAAAGTAGGGCTGGAGACAATGGGCCCACCCCGCTCACCTCTGCCTTTCAGTCATGCAGATGTGGGGCCCATTGCATTGGGCCAATCTGCCCTGGAGCCCTAGAGGATGAGAAATCCCTTTGTTTGGCAGTGGGGGTAGAGAGACTGTCTCAAGTCAACCCCAAGGATATTGTATCAGCCAAGCAAGACTAGACCCACAGTGATGCCAAACTTCTTTTTTTGTGGGAGGGGGTGGCATGGAGGAATCAAGAAATGTTCAAAATGGGAGAAGGAGTCATTTCTTCTATTTTGAGGGGGCTTGTTGAACGTACTTTACCAACTGGTGAAAAAAATATTCAGATTCCTGTATGAATCTGTTTTTAATTTTTAAAAAAATTATTTTTGTAATGAAGGTACAGAAAAAAACTTGGGGAGGGAAAGTGGAGGATGGGGGAAATAACATTTTCAAAACAGACCCATGGCCAATGCAACCAATCTGTATATTCACATCGTCAGCATAAATCCCATATGTTAGTATTAAAACCTTAGTTCATTTTGTTCAGATTTGGTTATATCACCTGGTCTCATCTGCCATACTAATAACCAAGGTAGGCCTTAATAATCAAACATTTATAAAAAAAATCTATCCTAAACTAATTCATATCTTATATTCAATCTGATCCATTAACCTAGACTCAGACAAATCTATCATTAATCATACATATCTATCAAAAAACAGGTGCCATCTTTGCTGGTAGTCTTCCGTCGGTATGAACCCCTGTTTCTGATATGTTTCCTTCTATGTCCAATGAAAGAGGCCTATCTTAGTGTATATGTATGAATGACTAGAGCAACTGCCCTATGAGGAGCGGTTAAAACACTTAGGGCTGTTTAGCTTGGAAAAAGGTGGTTCAGGGGAGACATGATAGAGGTCTATAAAATTATGCATGGTTTGGAGAGAGTGGACAGGGAGAAGCTTTTCTCCCTCTCTCATAATGCTAGAACGCGGGGTTCTCTGCTGAAGCTGGAGGGTGAGAGATTCCAAACTGATAAAAGGAAATATTTCTTTACATAGTTAAATTGTGGAACTCCCTGCCCCAGGATGTGGTGATGGCTGCCAACTTGGAAGGCTTTAAGAGGGGAGTGGACATGTTCATGGAGGAGAGGAGTATTCATGTCTACTAGTTAAAATGGATACTAGTCATGATGCACCCCTATTCTCTCCAAGACCACAGGAGCATGCCTATTATATTAGGGGCTGTGGAACACAGCCAGGACAATGCTGCTGCAGTCATCTTGCTTGTGGGCTTTCTAGAGGCACCTGGTTGGCCAATGTTTGAACAAACTGCTGGACTTGATGGGCCTGGTCTGATCCAGCAGGGCTTTCCTTATGTTCTTATGAATGAATGAGTTTTATTTGCATGTAGCCATAGGCCGTTACAAACATGTCAAGAGTTACCACTAACTACATTTAGTGTATGTAAAACATCTTTAAAATATTGTAGCCATAAGGTATCACAGCTGTGTTCTTGAATTCAGATCTGTTTACAAAACTGTGTAGTCCCCACTCTGTTCTTGGACTCAAATGATTGATTTATAACTCATTGGAATACAAAATTGAATCAAGAAGACTTGATCAAAGAAAGTTATACAAATGTAATTTTCTTTAGCTGCCCCTTTGTTGTTATCGAGGGCAAAATGGTCAAGGGCTTGGCACTTTCCCTATGAGTAAAGACATTTGGGGCCTTTTCTTTTTAGGAATCATAGAATCATAGTTGGAAGGGACCACCAGGGCCATCTAGTCCAACCCCCTGCACAATGCAGGAAATTCACAACTACCTCCCCCCCACACCCCCAGTGACCCCTACTCCATGCCCAGAAGAGGGCCAAGATGCCCTCCCTCTCATTGTCTGCCTAAGGTCATAGAATCAGCATTGCTGACAGATGGCCATATAGCCCAGTGGTTGCCAAAGTGGGCAGTACCACCTCCTGGGGGGCGGTGGGATTACCTAGGGGGGCACTAAGAGGCAAGGGGGCAGCAGGGAGGCGCCAGAGGTGGGCCCCTTCAACTGTTGTTCACTAATTTACAATAGATCAAACTATGGCACCATGCTGGCAAATTTGGTGGAAACTATTAGAATCCCCCCCCCAGACTTTGAAGAGCTGGTACCACTGGATCAAGTTCATCAGTTTCATTGAATTAATTTCAGCTAAAAAGTTTTAATTTGATTTTGAATAGATGTGCAATTAATTGTTAACTGTTTTTGAAACCCCTATTTTGAATAATCTTTTTATGGGATAGGGTAGGGGGCACTGGGGTTGAGTTTGTGGAACCAAGGGGACGGTGGCCCAAAAAGTTTGGGAACCACTGATCTAGCCTCTGCTTAAAAACCAGAGAGCTCACCCCCTCCCGAGGAAGCCTGTTCCACTGAGGAACCGCTCAAACTGTTAGAAAGTTCTTCCTAATGTCTAGATGGAAACTCTTTTGATTTAATTTCAACCCGCTGGCTCTGGTCCGACCTCCTGGGGCAACAGAAAACAACTCGGCACCCTCCTCTATATGACAGCCCTTCAGGTACTTGAAGATGGTTCTCATAGCCCCTCTCAGTCTTCTCTTACCTCCCCTCCACTGCCTAACTTCTGCCAATCAAGTTCAAGATCTGGGGGGCCTCTGAGCTATGGGAAAGAGCTATGAGAATCCATGATAGAGGTTTATAATTATTATATAATTATAATTGTGCATGGAGTCTACGAAGGGAGTAGAGACAATTTTTTCCCCTCTTGTCTCGGAAAGCTGGAAATCAGAGATGGGGGGAACACACCTGGTGAAATTGAGCGGCACTAGATGCAGGACAGGCCGAGGAACGGCATACTTCTTCGTGCAATGCGGAATAAAACCTACGGAACACACTGCCACTAGACACAACAGAGGCAAATTCCACTCTGGGAAATCCGTGGTGAGACCACACTTGGAATACTGTGGACAGTTCTGGTCACCACATTTTAAAAAGAATATTGCCGTAGCCCAGTGGTGGAGCATCTGCTTGGTGGGCAGAAGGCTCCAGATTCAATCCCTGGCATCTCCAGTTAAAGGGGCCAGGCAAGTAGGTGATGTGAATGACCTTTGCCTGAGACCCTGTAGAGCCGCTGCCAGTAGACAATATTGACTTTGATGGGCCAAGGGTCTGATTCAGTAGAAGGCAGCTTCATGTGTTAATGTGAGCTTGAGAAGGTGCAGAAAAAAGCAACCAAAACGATCAGGGGGCTAGAGCAACTGCCCTGTGAGGACTTACTGCTGAGTAAATGTGCCTATTGAAAGCAAGCTGATGTGAGTGATTTTTTGACTACCTTCTTGGTATCAAGAAGGGCAGGCTTTAGCCGGATTGAGGCTGCTGAGTCTTGTTCCTTGAGAAAGAATGCATCAGGCTGAAGTTCGTGCATTATGCGTGGAAATCCTTTAAGCAAGTATATTTACTTCCTGGGAGTTTTTAGGCAGAGTATTCTTGAGTTTAAAAACAAATCATTTTGGGGAAGAGCTTATGGAATCCTATTGGGGTGGGGAATCTCTTAAGTTCATCAAAAATTCAAGTCGGTAACAGATCCCCCCACAAACAGCCAACAGCCTGAAACCCCAAACTGGAATGAAAAATATCCATAAAGATATTTCATGATACCCCCTTGCCCAATTTTCCCAATTGCCCAATTTTCAATCAGTTGAAACATTTTCAGAATTTTCTTGACTGTGCACTTCATCGGAGGACAGACTTTCTGCCTGATCCTTTACTCAGAAGTAAGTCTACTTCTACAAAAGGGAGACTGCAGCCAAGAAATCAGAAGGAGATTGAGACTGGGAAGGGCAGCCATGAAGGAGCTAGAAAAGATTCTGAAGTGTAAGGATGTGTCACTGGCAACCAAGATCAGGTTAATTCATGCCTTCGTATTCCCTATTACTATGTATGGGTATGAAAGCTGGACATTGACGAAAGCTGATAGGAAGAAAGTACATTCCTTTGAAATGTGGTGTTGGAGGAGAGCCTTACGGATATCCTGGACTGCCAAAAAAGACAAATCAGTGGGTTATAGATCAAATCAAGCCTGAACTGACCCTAGAAGCTAAAATGACTAAACTGAGGCTGTTGTATTTTCATCACATTAATGGAAGACAAGAGTCACTGGAAAAGACAATCATGCTAGGAAAAGTTGAGGGCGGCAGGAAAAGAGGAAGACCCAACAAGAGATGGATTGACTCAATCAAGGAAGCCACAGCCCTGTCTGCATGATCTGAGCAAGGCTGTCAAAGATAGAACATTTTGGAGGACTTTGATTCATAGGGTCGCCATGAGTCGGAAGCGACTTGAGGGCACTTAACACACACCAGTCAACTTAGAATTGCAGTTGGGGGGGGGGGGAAATAATTACTTTTCCTGACATTATCGGGCTGATTGAAATAGAATTGACATTCACTGAGAAGCAACTGGAAAATGAAGATATGCCTTTTCTCTTTGGTTTTCCCCTAGATCTCCAGTATTTGCTTGGTGTTGTGGAAGAAAACACCCATGGGGCATAATCCAGCTACAGATAAACACACTTGAATGATTTCAATGGAATGGCATCGAGCACGGTGTGTGTGTGTGTATGTGGGGGGTAATGTCCCATTGAAATCAGCGGAGGAGTTTAAAAGTGCTTAATTTTGTCTGAAGAACACCCACATTAAAACTATGTTGCAATTCAGATTTTTAAATATTTGTGTTTTTTTTACATAGGAGCATCAAAAGCGAAATTTGAGAATTTTCAAATGCAAGCTGAACCTCTGGGAAGCAGCTCCCTCCCTTCCCTTTCAAATGTGTTTAAATTTGGATTAAAGCTAAGGTGAAATCTAATTTTGTATATAGAAATGGCCCCTGTATAGTCCAGAAGGAGTAGATCCCATTGAAATCAACCGTTTTACTTTTGAGTAAAAATGTATAGGATTGTCTTAAACTTTTCTCCCACTGAAATCAATGGGATTTAAAGAGCGGACTTCCAGTAGGATCAAGAGAGGTCTTCTGAGTTCTGCTACTCCAGGACTGGCAGGGTACCAGGTAGGGTTGCCAAGTTTGGGGAGGGGAGGGACTTCAATCCCATAGAGTCCAATGGCCAAAGCGGCCATTTTCTCCAGGGGAACTGATACTCTGTTGACTGGAGATCAGTTGTAATAGCAGGAGATCTTCAAAGAAAGGCAGTACGCTAAACCAGTATTTAGCATTTGACGTTTGTAGTTTTAGTTCAACTGATATAGAAATGCCTTATGTATGTTTTCTATCGTAATAGCTATTATCTTATTATTAATTACCAAGTAAGTGCTTCCAATTTTTTCTTCTTCTGCTCTTTATTGTGTAATATAAAAGAATGATAAATTAATGATTAGGATTAGAAACCAACAATTTAAGTTGATGAAGGGTGCACGTATGTATTATCACATTGATGCTTGGGCACAGACATAATTCTTTTTCTGATTTCCCCCCGTTCTTTTTTCCCTTGATTCCCCCCCCCCCCCGTACCCTTATATATAAAAATAAAAATTATATAAAAGAATAAGAAAACAAAGTTGTCCATTTGGAATCCTTTTCTTTGTTATTTGGCTCAGTGGGCAACGGGGGCATTTTTCTTCTGTTGAATTTTCTTTTTTAGAACACTTTTCTTACATTTTGTTATTTCTAGGGGGAATGCTGGGTTAAGCATCTGGACCCAGCCAAATCTCAGCACTTTCCCCACTGCAATCCTAAGGCAGCTTTCCTGGGAGTAAGCCCCACTGAATACAGCTGAATATCATTTTATGCAGACCTATTTAGGGTTGCTTTCTGAACCACGTGCTGCCCTACATTTCTTCTAGTTTAACCCCACAGGCTTTAAAAGTGTTTAGGGTGGGCCAGCCGGGTGCCTTTAGTTTTGTATTCCCACGTTTGTGGCGCTTATTAGGAAATAAATGACTAAAAATTATGTTTAATTTTTTTTTTAAACTTACAAAGAGCTCCTTTCAACCCATATCAAGAAATCCTGATGTGCTTCCTGGAGGGGGGAAATCATGGAATGTGTAAATATACTTCTTGTTGTACATGATGGGAATTGCACAACCAGAGCAGAGCAATTAACAGTTGGGAGGGGGACAGAATTGACCAAGAACCAGCTTCCCATTCTGATGGTTGATGGCCACAGCAAAGGAGGTGGGGGGTGGAATGGAAGAAGCCATTTGACCCTCCCATTTGAAGATTCCTGCATATCAATAGATCTTGGGAACTGTCTCAGGAGGAGGGAAGAGGCAGGAAATCTGTGGCCTATAGGGGGGTAGGGGGGAAAACCCTTCTGCATTTGAATGAAAGTTGAATAGACAGCGGGGGGCTTTGTCATGGGAAGATTAAGTGCTTCACTGCCAACTACCTCAAGCCACCCCATCTCCTTCTTTCCCCATCATCATAATCTTTCTGAGGTGGTTTTAGTAGCCTTGAGCCAAGGTCGGCTTGAAAAGAGTCATCATCAACCTTCTATTGGGAGGCAAATGAAGCTAGGCAAAAAACTGCCCTCCTTTCCTCAGGGCCTTCTACTGCTACTTTCTCCAGAAGGGAATCCATTTTATTTGGGTGCTTTCCTGTATCACACAGCCTGTCTGTGTGAATGCAGGCCAGGATTGTAGTCAACCAGGCATGGTTGTCAACCAGGCATGGAGGATGAGGCGGAAGTTGGTTCCCAGTTCCTTATTCATAAGAACATAAGAAAGGCCATGCTGGATCAGACCAAGGCCCATCAAGTCCAGCAGTCTGTTCACACAGTGGCCAACCAGGTGCCTCTAGGAAGCCCACAAGCAAGATGACTGCAGCAGCACCATCCTGCCTGGTTTCCACAGCACTTAATGTAATGGGCGTGCTCCTCTGACTCTGGAGAGAATAGGTATGCATCATGACTAGTATCCATTTGGACAAGTAGCCCTGGATAGGCCCATCCTCCATAAGAATGTAAGAAAAGCCCTGCTGGATGAGACCAAGGCCCATCAAGTCCAGCAGTCTGTTCACACAGTGGCCAACCAGGGGCCTCTAGGAAGCCCACAAACAAGACGACTGCAGCTTTATCTTGCCTGTGTTCCACAACACCTAATATAATAGGCATGCTCCTCTGATCCTGGAAAGAATAGGTATGCATCATGACTAGTATTCATTTTGAATAGTAGCCATGGATAGTCCTGTCCTCTATAAGCCCTGCTGGGTCAGATCTGTTCACACAGTGGCCAACCAGGTGCCTCTAGGAAGCCCACAAGCAAGACGACTGCAGCAGCGTTATCCTGCCTGTGTTCCAAAGCACCTAAGATAATAGGCAAGCTCCTCTGATCCTGAAGAGAATAGGTATGTGTCATCACTAGTATCAATTTTTACTAGTAGCCATGAATACCTTTCCTCCATGAACATGTCCACTCCCCTCTCAAAGCATTTCCTAGTTCCTGAATCCAAAGACAAATATTCAGGATGATTTAGAAGCCCTGTGCCCCAAAATAAGGGTTGGACCACCACACATCATACACCCCCACATTCAGGGGACTCTCCCCTCCAAGGGACCTATGCTGTTTCCTGGTCCAAAGTCCAATTCTTGCACCAGCTGCTCCAAAGTGGGTTGCCCCCAGGACAAATACACATACGGACACTACAGCCCAGCTGCACCCCAAAACAATCCTTGGACCGCCCCACATCACACATCCTCACACTCTACAGCCTGTCTACTTTAAGAAGACCTATAGTGGTGCCTGGTCCAAACACTGCTTCTGGCATCACAAGCTTCTATTTGGAGGAGGCCAATGTTGGTTCCCAGTTGGTTCCCAGTTCCTTATTCACATTTCCTAGTTCCTGAATGATATTGAGGACAATTTAAAAGCTCTGCACCCCAAAAGAAAGTTTGGACCACCACATATCATATACCCCCACATTCAGGGGACTGTGCCCTCCGAGAGGACATATGCTGGTTCTTGGTCCAAAGCCCGGTTCTTGGGCCAGCTGCTCCCAAGTGGGCTGCCCCCAGGACAAATGCACATACAGAGAGTGAGGCTCAGCTGCACCCCAAAACAATCTTTGGACCACCCCACATCACACATCCCCACACTCCAGAGACTGAGCCCTGCAAGAAGACATACAGCAGTGCACAGTCCAAACACTGGTTCTGGCACCCCAGGCTTCTTTTGGGGTTGTCTCCCCGAGAAAGCTGTATTGCACAGAAGATTTGAAAAAGGAACTGGAACAGTTGTGTGCCTTCTGCACCCCAAAATAAAATTCGGACCACCACACATCATACATCCCCACATTCAGGGGACTGTGCCCTCTGAGGGGACGCATGCTGGTTCTTGGTCCAAAGCCTGGTTCTTGAGCCCACTGCTCCAAAGTGGGATGCCCCCAGGACAAATGCACATACGGACACTGGGGCTCAGCAGTTGCACTCCAAAACAATCTTTGGACCACTCTTAATCACACATCCCTACACTTTGCAGACTTCCCTCAACAAGAAGGTATACAGTGGTGCCTGGTCCAACCACTGGTTCTGGCACCACGAGCTTCTATCTGGGTCGCCACCAAGAAGCCTATATTGCTAAGAAGATTTGAATAAGGAACTGAAACAGCTACATGCCCTCTGCACCCCAAAATAAGAGCTGGACCACCACACATCATACACCCCCACATTCAGGGGACTCTGCCCACCAATTGGACATGGGCTGCTTCCTGGTCCAAAGCTAGGGTTGCCAGCTACGGGTTGGGAAATACCTGGAGATTTTTGGGGTGGAGCCTGAGGAGGGCAGGGTTTGGGGAGGGACTTCAATGCCATAGAGTCCAATTGCCAAAGTGGCCATTTTCTCCCAGTGAACTGATCTCTATCAGCTGGAGATCAGCTGTAATAGCAGGAGATCTCCAGCTAGTACCTGGAAGTTGGCAACCCTATCCAAAGCCCAGTTCTTGTGCCAGCTGCTGCAAAGTGAGGCGCCACCAGGACAAATGCACACGCTGGGCCCAAGGTCGTTCAGTTGCTACAGAGGAGTGGCCCTCCTCAAACAGAGAAGCTTCAAGAGGAGATTTCAAGCTGAGACTGCTGAATGTAAGTTCATTCACAAGTACAGAGCGATTCACCCACCAAGACTGAATGAATTCTTATCTCACCGCAGATGCTAACTTTCTGTCCTCAGGCATTTCCCCCCTGTCCTAACCAAGCTGATTGCAATGTGCATTGGACTTTTGCATCCATTCCTGACTCCTTTCTCTGCAACACCCCTCCAATCTTTTGACTATGATAATAACGGCGCAGATTTCTGTTTCACCTTGTATCTGACCAGGTGACCTTAACTCTTCAAAGCTTAGACCCCCCAAAAACCTGTCGGGGAGAGTATGTGTGTGTGAAATGTGCCGTGATTGGGGAGTTAGCCTCAACTGCTCCAAAGTGGGGATGCCCCAGCACCAACATTAGGATTGCCAACCTCCAGGTGGTAACTGGAGACCTCCCGCTATTACAACTGATCTCCAGGTGACAGAGATCAATTCCCCTGGAGAATATGGCCGCTTTGGCAATTGGACTCTATAACATTGAAGTCTAGGGTTGCCAGGTCCCTCTTCGCCACCAGTGGGAGGTTTTTGGGGCAGAGCCTCAGGAAGGCAAGGTTTGGGGAGCGAGGGGGGGACTTTAATGCCATAGAGTCCAATTGTCAAAGTGGCCATTTTCTCCAGGTGAACTGATCTCTATTGGCTGGAGATCAGTTGTAATAGCAGTAGATCTCCTGCTAGTACCTGGAGGTTGGCAACCCTACATTAAGCCCTCCCCTCTCCAAACCTTGCCCTCCTCAGGCTTCACCCCCAAAATCTCCAGGTATTTCCCAACCTGGAGCTGGCAACAGTAACCAACATATACCTCTACCCATACTTTCCCTTGGTATCCTCAGTCCAGCCTCTCAATCGTAATTATTTTACAGTTATTTATTGTTCTATGCAAAATTCTCTGCCTCTTGGAAAGTTATTTATTTAGTTTTCTAGGTTGCCTTACTGACACGGCTGAAATTTTGAACAAAACAGTACAACACATATAATATCAATTCATCTGACCCTACTGTTTGCTTTGGTATCTGTCCCTGATCATAACTCTATAGCAGCAGTATGTTTTTGGTTGTTGGGGTGTAAATGACATGTAGCTGTTCCAGTTCTTTATTCAAGTCTTAGCATAAGAGCATAAGAAAGGCCAGGCTGGATCAGACCAAGGTCTATCAAGTCCAGCTGTCTGTTCACACAGCGGCCAACCAGGTTCCTCTAGGAAGCCCACAAACAAGCCTGCAGCAGCATTATCCTGCCTGTGTTCCAAAGCACCTAATATAATAGGCCTGCTCCTCTGATCCTGGAGAGAATAGGTATGCATCATGACTAGAATACATTTTGACTACTAGCCAGGAATAGCCCTCTCCTCCATGAACATGTCCACTCCCCTCTTAAAGCCTTTCAAGTTGGCAGCCATCAACACATCCTGGGGCAGGGAGTTCCACAATTTAACTATGCGTTGTGGGAAGAAATTCTTCCTTTAATCTGTTTTGAATCTCTCACTCTCCAGCTTCAGCAGTTGACCCTGCGTTCTAGTATTATGAGAGGAGAAAAGCTTCTCCCTATCCACTCTCTCCGTACCATGCATGATTTTATAGATCTTTCATGTCTCCCCTTAGCCACCTTTTTCCAAACTAAACAGCCCTAAGCGTTTTAACCGCTCCTCATAGGGCAGTTGCTGTAGTCCCCTGATCATTTTGGTTGCTTCTTTGCAAAGTCTTCTTTGCAATATGTCTCTTGGTGGCACCCCACATAGAAGCGAGTGGTTAGGGTTGCCAGTTCTGGGTTGGGAAATACCTGGAGATTTTTGGGGCAGAGCCTGAGAAAAGCAGGGTTTGGGGAGGGGAGGGACTTCAATGCCATAGAGTCCCATTGCCAAAGCAGCCATTTTCTCCAGGTGAAGTGATCTCTATCGACTGGAGATCAGCTGTAGTAGCAGGAGATCTCCAGCTACTACCTGGAAGCTGGCAACCCTACTAGTGGTGCCAGAACCAGTGTTTGGGCCGGGCACCGCTGTATGTCTTCTCGCAGGGGACAGTCTCCTAACCTACCCCACAGGGGTGTGGTGAGGATAAAACGGAGAAGGGGAGAATGAGCTGCTTTGGGTCCCTGTTGGAGAGAAAAGTGGGATGTGAATAAAGCAAATCAATCGTTCAATCGATATGGAGTCTGTGCGGATTTTTTGCCCCCTGATCGAGAAGTTGCGTCTCCGGTTGGCAGACAATGCCCTTGTTCCAGTAGCTGCCACTGATTTCCACAATGCTTAGATGGATTTCCAGTCTAGACCTTCTCCCACCCCAGCTGTTGGGAGAATTCATTACCCTGGATGGGATGGGCAGATTCCCTGGGGATTTCCTGAGCTTTGTGTTGATAGATCATTCATTAAGCTATTGGCCAAGGGAGGGAGAGTAGATGGTATGGGGAGTGACTCATTCTCTATCACCCAATTCTTTGTGTCAATTCTATCACAATCCAGGCAAAGGTGACTCACACCCATCCCCAATCCAATCATCTCTTGTGTTTGTTCTGCATTTTCAGGGACAGTCAAGGGAAGTACTTGAGTTTCTCACTTTAACCAAGTTTTCCAGCCATTATGCATAACCCGGGGAGGTTTTTTTCCTGTCCTAAATTGTACTTCTTTGCAGATGCTTATTAAAGTGAAGGTAATATTTAGAAAAGATTCTTAAGTGTAAGGAAGGTTCACTGGCAACCAAGATCAAGTTAATTCATGCCATAGTATTCCCTGTTACTATAGGGGGTTACCGCATTATGTATTCCCAGTGATGTATTAAGAGTTTGAAAATGTTATTTAAAAAATCGCTTTAAAAGGGTTTTTGGATGCCACGGCTAAAAAATGGTTGGAAGACGTCTTCACAGCTAAAGGGGCCAAATAAAGTGCGAACAGTATTTTTTATAACATTTTCAAACTCTTAATACATCGGTGGGAATACATAGAAAGTGCGAACAGTATTTTTTATAACATTTTCAAACTCTTAATACATTGGTGGGAATACATAATGCGCTGGACAATGAAGAAAGCTGATAGGAAGAAAGTACATTTCTTTGAAATGTGGTGTTGGAGGAGAGTATTACAGATACCATGGACTGCCAACCCCCCCCAAAACAAATCAGTCAGTTATAGATCAAATCAAGCCTGAACTGACCCTAGAAGCTAACATGACTAAACTGAGGCTATCGTATTTTGGTCACATTAATGTGTATTTAGAGAAAGCTCAACATACCATAGAATCTTACACTTGGTAATCACTCAAGACTTTCATATCACATTGTGACTGTGGGATTTGGATGCTTTATTTAAGATAGGCGGAAAGTTTTATTTGTAAGGATGCCCTTAACAGACAAAGAAGCTCTGTAGTTCTATATTTATTGCAATCTTGCTAGTACTACGCCCAAATGTCACAAAGATTTATAGAAATTTTATATATAATTTAGTCTAGTGTGCTAGTTTGTTTTAGACCACTGAAGAAGGCAAATACACTGAAATGTGTATGGTCTTTATGTGATTGTATGTCTATGGTTCGTGTATGATTGTATGTCTAATTGTATATTATGCCAATTGTGTTAGTTTAATATATGTGTTTGGAAGCCTCCTTGCAAGGCCATATAGCATTAGCATTATTTGGTTTTAACTTGTATTAAACTTATATGCACTTAGACAACTTTTCAATGGTTT
Organism: Euleptes europaea; assembly: GCF_029931775.1. Classification (NCBI taxonomy): domain Eukaryota; kingdom Metazoa; phylum Chordata; class Lepidosauria; order Squamata; family Sphaerodactylidae; genus Euleptes; species Euleptes europaea. Next base: position 175,193,623 of record NC_079312.1, on the reverse strand, counting down.
AGCGTTTAATTATATTTTTGGCCTTGTTAGTTGTTTTTTTGCTTGGCCTTCTGAAGTACTTAATCACATTATGAGAAGACAAGAGTCACTGGAAAAGACAATCATGCTGGGAAAAGTCGAAGGCAGCAGGCAAAGAGGAAGACCCAACAAGAGATGGATTGACTGGATAAAGGAAGCCAGGGCCCTCAATTTGCAAGACCTGAGAAAGGCTGTCAAAGAGAGGACATTTTGGAGGACACTGATTCATAGGGTCGCCATGAGTCGGAAGCGACTTGACGGCACTTAACCCACACTCACAGTACTTAGTAATGTGTGCGGCTGGTGGTGGTGGGGATATTTTCTGAGCTTATTTAGATTTCTAGGATCTTTAATATTTTTAACAACACAAAGGCATCCCTTTGAGATTCACTTTCCTCACAGGGGATTAAAACCTTGCCAGTCCAGATAGGATCAGTCCGGGCTAGACACATCCTTATCTTTGTTCCCTTTGTAGGTCCCCTCTGTTAATTTTTAAACACTGAATCTCTGTAGGGATTTCCTGTCAAAGGCCAACATTTGCCAACATTTTCTGGAAGTGTAAAGTGCCGTCAAGTCGCAGCCGACTTATGGCGACCCCTTTTTTGGGGGGGTTTCATGACAAGAGACTAACAGAGGTGGTTTGCCAGTACCTTCCTCTGCACAGCAACCCTGGTCTTCCTTGGGGGTCTCCCATCCAAATACTAACCAGGGCTGACCCTGCTTAGCTTCCGAGATCTGACAAGATCAGGCTAGCCTGGGGCATCCAGTAGCAAATGTTTCACTGATTGATAAAAAAGGGATCCGGGGGGAACCAGAAAATGACAGGCCAGTTAGCCAGTGTGGCGTAGTGGTTAAGAGCAGTGGACTCTAATCTGGAGAACTAGATTTGATTCCCCACTCCTCCACATGAGCGGTGGACTCTAATCTGGGGAACCCATTGTTAAGGAGCCTGGTTGTACCAGCACAGAAAGAATGATCTCACTGGCACCTGATAGCAATGGCTGCTATCTTATGCTAACTCATATTCACACACTAGTGAATATGAACCAACGATTAATTCTTTGTACCCCTTCTACATGGGGCAGCGCCTTTACAAATGTGCGCAGAATATATATGTGTGCCTGATGCTTATGCTCTCATACCTGAGCATAGCACCTTATAATTCTGTGAGTGTTCATACATGTGAAAGAATATATGTTTTCCCATATAAATGAAGTTTATAGGCACTTCACCATCTACCTCACAAGGTGTCTTTAGAGGGAAGAGGAAGGCAAGGCAAATGTAAGCCGGTTTGAGTCTCCTTCAAAGGTAGAGAAAATCGGGGTATAAAAACCAACTCCTCCTCCTCCTCCTTCTAAATACTGTCCCAGGTAAATTAGTAAAAACATTTTCTACAACACTCTTAAGAGGTCTGAAGAAGTGAGCTGCGACTCACGAAAGCTCATACCCTGCCAGAAATTTTGTTAGTCTTTAAGGCGCTACTGGACTCTTGCTTTTTTCTAAGAGATCTTGACATAGAAAATGGCTCCGACGCAAAGGCGAGTCGGAAGCAGGAAAACACTAAAATTTGTTTTTAAACTTCTGAGAAATGCCTACCATGCCTTTGGGGAACCTGCCTGATCTCTCCCCACCCTTCAAATTCAGTTAGATGCTACACTAGGGTTGCCAACCTCCAGGTACTAGTTGGAGATCTCCTGCTATTACAACTGATCTCCAGCCGATAGAGATCAATTCCCCTGGAGAAAACGGCCGCTTTGGCTTTTGGACTCTATGGCATTGAAATCCCTCCCCTCCCCAAACCCTGCCCTCCGCAGGCTCGGCCCAAAAACCTCCCGTTGGTGGCGAAGAGGGACCTGGCAACCCTATGCGACACACTCCCACTTGAAGACAATGCTAATTTTTTGATTCTCTTTGAAACCAGCTTCTAAAGTGAAGATCAGTCACAGGTTTCCTTTCTTGGCTCTTATCTGCCTTGTTGATCCCAGAGCAAATGTGTTAGAGACACAACTGGTTCAGATTGCACCTTATATTTCTTAAGGGCGCTGCTATGCCATTGATCCAGAGGTACTGGAACTAAGGCATTGAGAGATGACGTTTTTGGAGTATTGGGCAAATTAAAAACAAGTTTCCAGGTGCAGATGGCCTACACTCAAGGGTTCTTAAGGAACTCAAATGTGACACTGTTGATTTACAACCAGTACATGGAACTTGTTGCTAAACCCGGCCTCTGTACCAGAGGACTGGAGAGTAGCAAATGTTTCACTGATTGTTAAAAAAGGGGTCCAGGGGGGAACAAGAAAATTACAGGCCAGTTAGCCAGTGTGGCGTAGTGGTTAAGAGCGGTGGACTCTAATCTGGAGAACCAGATTTGATTCCCCACTCCTCCACATGAGCGGTGGACTCTAATCTGGGGAACCCATCTACCTCACAAGGTGTCTGTTGAGGGAAGAGGAAGGCAAGGCAAATGTAAGCCGGCTTGAGTCTCCTTCAAAGGTAGAGAAAATTGGGGTATAAAAGCCAACTCCTCCTCCTCCTTCTAAATTCTGTCCCAGGTAAATTAGTAAAAACTGTTATTCAAGATAAAATTAATAAACACACAGAGGAGCAAAGCCTGCGGAGGTAAAAATCAGCATGGCTTCTGCAAAGAGAAGTCCTATTCACTCATCTTTTGGAGTTCTTTGAGATAGTCAACAAGCATGTAGATAATAGTTCCCCGGTAGATGCTATAAACTTGGACTTTCAAAAGACTTTTGAAAAAAATATCTCAGCAAAGGCTCTTGAGTAAACTTAGCAGTCATGGGATAAGAGGATGGGCCCTGGTGTGTACTGAAAACTGGTTAAATGACTGGAAGGAAAGAGTAGGAATCTTAAAATCATAGAATCATAGAGTTGGAAGGGGCCACCAGGGTCATCTAGTCCAACCCCCTGCCCAATACAGGAATTTCACAACTACCTCCCCCCCACACACCCAGTGACCCCTACTCCATGCCCAGAAGATGGCCAAGATGCCCTCCCTCTCTTGAACTGCCTAAGTTCATAGAATCAGCATTGCTGACAGATGGCCATCTAGCCTCTGCTTAAAAACCTCCAGGGAAGGAGAGCCTACCACCTCCCGAGGAAGCCTGTTCCACTGAGGAACTGCTCTAACTGTTAGAAATTTCTTTCTAATGTTTAGATGGAAACTCTTTTGATTTAATTTCAACCCAACCCCGTTGGTTCTGGTCTGACCTTCTGGGGCAACAGAAAACAACTCGGCAGAATAGGAATAAATGGACAGTTCTTGCAATGGAGTGAATTAACCAGTGGGATCCCACAAGATAGAATAGGTATTTGGGCCGGTGCTGTTTAATTTGTCCATAAATGAGCTGGAACAGGGGGTGAGCAGGGTAGTGGTCAGGTTTGCAGATGACACAAAATTATTCAGGATGGTGAAAATCAAAGCCGGCTGTGAAGAGCTTCAGGAGGATTTCTCTAAATTGTCTGAGTAGGCAAACAGGTGGCAAATCAAGTTCAATATAGGCAAGTGTAAGGTGATGATACTGAAATCGTTGAAGACTTTCTATTCCTCAGCTCCATCCTCAACCAAAAGGGAGACTGCAGCCAAGAAATCAGAAGGAGATCGCGACTGGGAAGGGCAGCCATGAAGGAGCTAGGAAAGATTCTTAAGCGCAAGAATGTCACAGGGTTGCCTTCTCAAATGTATACTAAAGTGAAAATAACTTTCAGAATTTTACACCTGGCTCATGTTCTTAGCAGCTATCTCAATGGGAAAGTAACGGCGGGCTCATTCTGGACACAGGACTTCCTTCACTCCCATGTGTACGTGGGAACCGCAGTAAGTAAAGGTAAAGGTAAAGGTCCCCTGTGCAAGCACCGGGTCATTCCTGACCCATGGGGAGACGTCACATCCTGACGTTTACTAGGCAGACTTTGTTTGCTGGGTGGTTTGCCATTGCCTTCCCCAGTCATCTTCCCTTTACCCCCAGCAAGCTGGGTGCTCATTTGACCGACCTCGGAAGGGTGGAAGGCTGAGTCAACCTTGAGCCGGCGACCTGAAACCGACTTCCGTCGGGATTGAACTCAGGTCGTGAGCAGAGCTTGGACTGCAGTACTGCAGCTTAACACTCTGTGCCACGGGGCTCCTGGGAACCGCAGTAGCAATCCGATAATTTGCAATTGCTACAGCAAGATATATTTTATTCACCCCCCCCCCAAATCTCCAGGAACCCAGAGATGGCAACCCTAACAGAGGTATTCTGGCATATATGTTTGTGGCATCATGCCTGCTTTGTCTGTTGCTTAGCTGGCAGACCCATGAATGGCTGAGAAAAAAAAACACCAAACTTGAAAATCACTCAGCGAGCTTCATGTCAGAAAGGGAATTTGAACCCAGGTCCTAGTCAACCACGATGCTGCTGTGGGAGAAGCGGGATCTTATCAATGTGCACAAGAAAAAATGTCCTTAAATTGTTGCTGTTCTCACAGATCAGTCAAGTTTGTTAGTTTTCATACTCTTTTGCATTCTTTCCTGGTGGAATGGAATTTAGTGGGGTTTACAATTGGGGTGTGTTTTTTTTTTTTGCCTGCCTGGAAACTCAATTGTTGTGAATCCTATTTCTGAAAGAGGAACTGAAGCAGCCAGTTTTAGCAGGTTTTGGTGCTGGGGTTGAGATTGGTGTCCTCAGGGGAATAGGTATTCTTTCTCACAACTCTCCCCCATCCTGTCCCTCCCCATCTGATATGCAGGAATTTGGCCTTCCAGGCTCAAATTCATTTGCAAATTGAGGAAAGAGGAGAAAACAAGAGTCAAAGGCTAGGTTTTTTTTTTTGGGGGGGGGGGACGAAGAGATACCGGGCTACACTCAGAAGCTGAGCAAGCCTGCCCCATATCCCTTCCTTGCTCTTGTCCTTTTGGGGTACGGAAGAGCATCTCCCCTTTTCAGCCAGGAAGGAGAAGCAAATATCTTGGAGGGTAGCTTGAATGGGGGTGTGTGTGCTTCAGAAGGGAATAATTATAGGAGTAAAAAGTCCACTCAAACCGGAAATATATTTACTGGGCATCTTAGATAGGACATTAGAAAACCAGTTGGGAGATATCCTTAGATATTTGACAACCGCAGCAAGAATTGTATGGGCGAAAAAAAATGGAGATCAAAAGAAGTACCCACATTGCCTGGATGGCATCAGAAAGTTATGGAGTTGGCCAAGGTAGCCATGTTAAGTAAATATATTAAAGATAGCTGGGTTTCCGACTTTGATATAGACTGGAAGGTATGGTCAGTATATACAAATCAATATTTTAGGGGTAAAAAAAATGACCCTAGGTTTTAGAACCTAAGTTTATTAAACGGTAGGCTAAGATGAAAATAGCTAAATAATAATTAAAGTAAAAATAGATTAAATCAGAGTTATGCACAAAAGAAATAAGATATATAATAATCTGTTCTGTATGAGGAGAGCTGGAAGTCGGTTTCTGTACTGCTTTATATCTCCTTTTTCTTTTTCTCTTCACTTTTTTTCTTTTTTGTATATTATGTTTTTTTGTATATTTTGTATGTGTTGACATATTCTGTAATATTCTGCATCTGTCAATCAAACTTTATTTTTTAAAAAAAGAAAGAAGGGAATAATTTACAGCCAGAACCTGGCTGTGCTTACTCAGGAGATGTTTCCAGTCAGTTTAATGGAGCTTCCTCCCGAGTAAGTGAGCCCAAGATGGCAGCCCTCAGGCTAAGCCAAACGAAATGGCTCTTCTGATCTGGTGGCCCAGGACGTTCACTGTTCAGGAGAATATCATTTCGGAGAGACGTCTGTGAAATAAATAAATATGGGCAGAGGATACCTGGGGGTCCCCAGTCTTCTTGAGAAGGCGGACCCCTTTGGGATTCTGACATCAAATGGCGGCCACAGGAGGCAGAGCAAGCCATAAAACGTAATAAAGTCCCTTAGGCAGGAGGCTGCAGTTGGTTCCCAGTTGGTTCCCAGTTCCTTATTCGCATTTCCTAGGAACTTGGAACCGACTCCAGCCTGCTCCTTCTTAAGCCCTTCTGAAAACCACACACAGGGAAACCCCATTGAAACAAAACAGTAACCCTTGTCAAGATGATGGGGGACTGGGGAAAGAGTCACTCCCACAACTACAATGGGAATCAACAGGGAAATCCGAGGAGGGGTATATTCAGCCCACCCATGTCTTGACTGGGAAGGAGTCGAAGGCTCAAGGGGCTTTAGAACTTTGCATAGACACATGGGGAACTATTTACACCATTGGAGATCTACTGCTTTTGTGGTGGATGAAGGTGCCATCAAAAGCCAGCGTGGTGTAGTGGTTAAGAGTGGTGGACTTTAATCTGGAGAACCGGGTTGGATTCCCCGCTCCTCCACGCGAGCAGCGGACTCTAATCTGGTGAACTGAAGAAGTGAGCTGTGGCTCACGAAAGCACACACCCTGCCTGAAATGTTTGTTAGTCTTTAAGATGCTACTGGACTCTTGCTCTTTTCTACTGGTGAACCGGGTTGGTTTCCCCACTACTCCACATGGAGCCAGCTGGGTGACCTTGGATTAGTCACAGCTCTCTTAGAGCTCTCTCAGCCTCACCTACTTCACAAGGTGTCTGTTGTGGGGAGAGGAAGAGAAGGAGATCGTAAGCTGGCTTGATTCTCCTTAAAAAAATAGATGAAATCGGCATAGAAAAACCAACTCTTCTTCTTTAGCTGACATATGGCAACCCTATAGAGTTTTCAGGGCAAGAGATATTTAGAGGTTGTTTGCCATTGCCTGCCTCTGCGTAGAAAAAGAAGAGCTGGTTTTTATATGCTGACTTTCTCTACCAATTAAGGAAGAATTAAACCGACTTCCAATCCCCTTCTTTTCCCCACAACAGACACCCTGTGAGGTAGGTGGGGCTGAGAGAGCTCTAAGAGAGCTGTGACTAGCACAAGGTCACCCGGCTGGCTTCATGTGTACAAGTGGAGAAACCAATCCGGCTCACCAGATCAGCCTCCTCCACTCATGTGGAGGAGTGGGGGATCAAACCCAGTTCGTCAGATCAGAGTCCACCACTCCAAACCACTGCTCTTAACCACTACACCGCACTGGCTCTATAGCAACCCTGGACTTCCTTGGTGGTCTCCCATGCAAGTATTAACTCAGGTCAGCCCTGCTTAGCTTCTGAGATCTGAAGATATTGGGCTATCCTGGGCCATCCACGGCCATCTACTCCTGTTGCCCAAGAAGGTCAGACCAGAACCAACGGGTGGAAATTAAATCAAAAGAGTTTCCGTCTAGACATTAGGAAGAAATTTCTAACAGAGCGGTTCCTCAGTGGAACAGGCTTCCTCGGGAGGTGGTGAGCTCTCCTTCCCTGGAGGTTTTTAAGCCAAGGCTAGATGGCCATCTGTCAGCAATGCTGATTCTACAACCTTAGGCAGATGATGAGAGGGAGGGCATCTTGGCCATCTTCTGGTCACTGGGTGTGTGTGGGGGGAGATAGTTGTGAATTCCCTGCATTGTGCAGGGGGTTAGACTTGATGACTCTGGTGGTCCCTTCCAACTCTATGATTCTATGATTCTAAGAGGGTACATGTTTGTAATTCTAGGTGGAGAGAAGGGTATTTCTTGGGTTTTTTTGTTTAGCAAAAACGTTCTTGGAAGGGCCTCAGGGTAAGTCAGCAAGTCATTGTTTCATACCACCCATGGCGCTCAGCAGGAGCTGGGCTCCTCAAGCCATGAATATCAAAGGATGTTGGGAAAGGGAAGGAGATGAGCCATTGTGTTGGGGGGGGAGGGAAGCCGATGAGCTCTTGGCCCCCTGCTGGCTTCTCATTAACATTCAGACCAGATTAGATCAGAAGAGCCAATTAGTGCTGATGAAAGGGGGTGGGGTGGGGGGCAAAGAGAAGAGGATGCAACTGGAGAGGAATTCCGACCATACCTTGCTTCTCCCCGCCACCAGCCAACTCCCATTCAGTCCAGACTCAAGTTCCTTTGCTGAACTCAGCTCGACTTTTTGAAATCTGACCCTGAAAGTTCTAGAGATAGGAAACAATACCTGGCCCCTATTCTCAGAGCCCCGTGCAAGCTTTGGAGTTCACCAGAATGCTTCTTCAGGATGAATTCCCAGTCTGAAATCAGAATGCTGTGAAGTTCCAAAACTTGCAGGGTGCTTTGAGAATTGGGGGAGGGAGGAGAGGGAGGGATTGCTCCTAATGATGGCATTGTTTCATAGATCTGGAACTTTTAAGATCAAACTTCAAAGTGTTTGGTCCTAATAAAAGGGTTGCCAACCTCCAGGTAGTAGCTGGAGATCTCCTGCTATTACAACTGATCTCCAGCCGATAGAGATCAGTTCACAACAATGGACTGACTTCTAGCATTTGTTACCAAGACAAAAAGTGTAAGGGTGTGTCAGTGGCCACCAAGATCAAGTTAATTCATGCCATTGTATTCCCTGTTACTTTGTACTGGTGTGAAAGCTGGACAATGAAGAAAGCCAATTGGAAGGAAGGACTCCTCTGAAATGTGGTGTTTGAGAACAGTGCTACGGATTCCCTGGACCACCAAAAAAACAAATCAGTGGGTTCTAGATCAAATCAAGCCTGAACTGTCCGTAGAAGCTAAAATGAATAAACTATCATACTTTGGTCACATTATGCGAAGACAAGAGTCCCTGGAAAAGACAATCATGCTAGGAAAAGTTGTAGGCAGCAGGAAAAGAAAGAAGACCCAACAAGAGATGGATGGACTCAATCAAGGAAGCCACGGCCCTCAGTTTGCAAGACCTGAGCAAAGCTGCTAAAGATAGGACGTTTTGGCAGACATTGATTCATAGGGTCACCAAGAGTTGGAAGCAACTTGACGGTACGTAACACACACATACAGACAATTTATTTATTTACTTCATTTATACCCCACCTTTTTCTTCAAGGGAGACCCAAGGTGTCTTACATAATTCTCTTCTCCTCCATTTTATCATCACAATTACTCTGTGAGCATAGGTGTGGGACTGGCTCCAACAGCGCTTTCCTGAGATTTCGGTGCTGGAGAATGGCGGGGAGGAGACGCCGCTGCGGCGCCTCCCAACCCATTTCCCCGGCGCCAAAAACTAAAAAAAAAAAAAAAAGCCTTTTCGCTAGAGTTGCCAACCTCCAGGTAGTTGTAGAAAAAATAGACACCACTGTACTGATACAGCAAAGTTAGCAAATTAATACAGGAGCAAAACTATATATAACAAAGTACAAAAATATTTATAAGCTACCACATAACATCATACATAGTGACAATCTGTCATCAAACAGTCAAAATCCATAGTTCATGGCGTATCCTGGTACATTCCTTCCAAAGTATGCATAAAGCAATATCCAGCTGGTATCTTCAAAAATTGGTAGAGTACCTGCTTGGCATGCAGAAGGTCCCAGGTTCAATCCCCGGCATCTCCAGTTAAAGGGACTAGGCAAGTAGGAGATGTGAAAGACCTCTGCCTGAGACCCTGGAGAGCCGCTGCTGGTGTGAATAGACAATATAGACGTTGGTGGACCCAGGGTCTGATTCAGTAGAAGGCAGCTTCATGGGTATTTGGGGAAGCATGGCTCAGTGGTAGAGCATCTGCTTGGCATGTAGAAAGTCCCAGGTTCAATCCCGGCATCTCCAGTTAAAGGGACTAGGCAACTAGGAGATGTGAAAGACCTCTGCCTGAGACCCTGGAGAGCCGCTGCCAGTCTGAGTAGGCAATACTGACTTTGACGGTCCGAGGGGGGGATCTGATTCAGTATAAGGCAGCGTCATGCATTCATGTGTGTTCAGGTCTAAAAGAGCTAATGACTTAGGAGAGGCTCTGTGACCCACCTAAGGGTTCTGACCCATGGGTTGGAGGCCACTGGATTTAGTCCGTATGGCTCACAGTTTTACAATATGTTGGGAAGAGTATTTATTTATTTACTTTAGAGCTTGCCTTTCTCACAGAGACTCAAGATCAATCAGCATGAGAGGTCTAATGAAAAAGAAGAGTTGGTTGTTATACCCCGATTTTCACTATCAAAAGGAGTCTCAAAGCGGCTTACAATCCCCTTCCCTTCCTCTCCCCACAAAAGACACCTTGTGAGGTAGGTGAGGCTGAGAGAGTTTGGAGGGAACCGTGACTGGCTCAAGGTCACCCAGCTGGCTTCATGTGTAGGAGTGGGGAAACCAACCCGGTTCTCCAGATCAGAGTTCGCCACCCAGGTGGAAGTTCATGGAAATTATGGAGCAGGGAGACTGATGGGCAGGAAAGGTGCAGCGTTTTAAAGCCCGGCACGTGTTTGTTCCATAGCATCTTCTCTGCCTGTTTTCGTGCTCTTTCCCAGATCCACCTTTCCCTCACGTTCCTGTTAGTCTTTCTCTGCTTTTTGCTGAGGAAGAGGCCCAGAAGCCTGAAAAAAGAAAGAGGGAAAGAGCAGAACATCCCTTCATTCCAGCGTAAAGGTCCTCACATACAAATGCGGGAGCATAGTCACAAACAAGAATGTCTGGGCGCTCACTGATTTAAAAACTGATGCTTGACTGCTGTTAGCAGAAGTAAATCTAGAGGCTGGGGCTCTCAAACGGTTCAAGAAACTCCAATCCGGATGCCATCCTCCAGGTGGGACAAGGAGATCCCCCGGAATTACAGCTCATCTCCAAACTTCAGAGAAAATGGATGCTTTGGAGGGTAGACTATGGCGCTGTACCACACTGAGGTCCCCGGCCTCCCTAGACCCCATCTCCAAATTTCCAGGAGTTTCCCAACTTGGATCGAGCAACCCTACCCCCTCATCCCCCGCCGGTGGCCAGGGGAGACCTGTCAACTCTACTCTATGGCAGGGGATGAGCTTTCGTGAGCCACAGCTCACTTCTTCAGGAAGCTCCTGCCCTGCCAGAAATTTTGTTAGTTTTTAAGGTGCTACTGGACTCTTGCTCTTTTCGACTACTACAGACAGACTAACACGGCTACCCATTGTGATCTAACCCTACTCTATGGAAGGGGATGAGCTTTCCTGAGCCACAGCTCACTTCTTCAGGAAGCTCAGGCCTTGCCAGAAATTTTGTTAGTCTTCAAGGTGTGACATGATCTCTTCCTCTTTCCTACTGCTACAGGCAGACTAGCACAGCTACCCATAGTGATCTAACCTTACTTTATGGCAGGTTGGCTGACACAGGTGTAAGCTTTTGTGAGCCACACAGCTCACATCTTCAGGAAGCTCCTACCCTGCCAGAAATTTTGTTAGTCTTTAAGGCGCGATTGGACTCTTGCTCTTTTCTACTGCTGCAGTCAGACTAACCTATCATTACTTGGTAGAAGGGCATAAAATCCTTGTCCTCCCTATGCTGCACTCCCAAATCTCCAAGAATTTCTCAACCTGGACTTGGCAACCCTACCCGCCCCCCGCCCCCGGACAGTAGCTGGGGGTCCTGTCAACCCTAAGCTCAGATCCCGCACTGCAATGCCCATTTCCCTGCTTACCTAGTTCGCCAGTCGTCTTCTACGCAGTTCTAACTCCTGGGCTCTTGTGCTTCTGGGGCGCTCAGAAGATCAGCGCTTCAGGGTTGTCATCTGTAATCCGGGAGCAAGAGATATTATGGGTAAAATATACCACCCAGCCTCCTCTTCTTCTGTGAGAGTGGAATATAATGGGTCTTCAGGAGAAAAGAGCCAGGCTGGGTAAAGAGAGGCGTATGAGCTGATCGCACACCCAGAAGAGAACTACTGTAGCGTCGAGAGCCCTGCGGTACCACTGGTACTTCAGAAGGTACGTCATCAGGAGACTTGTTAGCCCAATGGCTTAGTCTCTGTGGAATCTGGCGTGCTCAATTCTGCATTTTCTGGGCTTCAGATTGGACTCTATGTACTACAGAGCGCTCACAAGCAGAGTTACACCCTATGGAGTCCATTGAAGTCAAGAGGTTCACAAAGGTGTCACTCTGAGAGACGGTGTGGGGTAGTGGTTAGAGCGTTGGACTCGGAGCTGGGAGGCCCAGGTTGGAATCCCTGCTCTGCATTGGAAGCTCGCTGGGTGGCCTTGCGCCAGTCACACACACTCAGCCCTAACCCGCCTCACAGGGTTGTTGTGAGGATAAAATGGAGGAGGGGAGATCAATGTAAACCGCTTCGGATTCCCATTAGGGATAAAGGTGGGGCATAAATGAAGTAAACAAACAAACAAACAAAACTACACTGTTCCAGAGGATTCAGATGACACATGTACAGCAGGTGGGGGGGTTAGGGGGAATGGAAAGTTGTTACAAGAAAGTGGCTATTACAGATTATCCCAGGTTCATACTCCCGCTCATCTTCTAAGGTGATTTATGCCATCACATGCCAGCAATGCCCTCCCACCCGCTACATTTGACGAACAGAGCCAGCGTGGTGTAGTGGTTAAGAGCGGTGGCTTGGAGCGGTGGATTCTGATCTGGAGAACCGGGTTTGATTCCCCCACTCCTCTACATGAGCGGCGGAGGCTAGTCTGGTGGACTGGATTAGTTTTCCCCACTCCTACACATGAAACCAGCTGGGTGACCTTGGGCCAGTAACAGTTCTTTCTGAATTCTCAAAGCCCCACCTACCTCATAGGGTGTCTGTTGTGGGGAGGGGAAGGGAAGGTGATTGTAAGCCGGTTTGATTCTTCCTTAAGTGGTAGAGAAAGTTGTCATATAAAAACCAACTCCTCCTCCTCCTCCTCCTCCTCCTCCTCCTCCTCCTCCTCCTCCTCCTCCTCCTCCTCCTCCTCCTCCTCCTCTTCTTCTTCTTCTTCTTCTTCTTCTTCTTCTTCTTCTTCTTCTTCTTCTTCTTCTTCTTCTTCTTCTTCTTCTTCTTCTTCTCTCCCTGCAACAAAGATTAAATGGACAGAAGTCTGACATCAGAAACCACAACATTAAAAAACTAGTGGGGGAACATTTTAACTTTCCAGGATATTCAGTTGCTGATTCAAGGGTAGCACTTCTCTTACAAAGGGAGATTAGAAAGAGAGACTGCTGAATTACAACTAATCATGTCGCCCATGACAATGCATTCTCCTGGATTGAATAAAGACCTGGGATTAATGTCTCATCACTGATACTTATTTCTCCATGCCTACGACCTCTCTACATACCACACTTGATCCAATCACGCCTGCTAATATAATTGACCTGCCATTGTCATTTACATGCTATTGCCATTGAGTGTCTGAATTCACTCTTCTCTACTAAAGGCTAGATGGACTCACGTTCTAGCTGTATCTGAAGAAGTGAGCTGCGACTCACGAAAGCTACCCTACCAGAAATTTTGTTAGTCTTTAAGGTGCTACTGGACTTCTTGCTCTTTTCTATGGTTAACAGAAGGGGCCTCACCTCAGCCCTTAATTAAGTTATGGGCAGACCATATGCTAATCTAGAAGGACCCACTGATAATGACATCTAATGTAGGGATGGGTGGAACTGCATCACTCACCCAGGTATGCTAATCTAGCGCAATAAATAATTAAAATCAGGCACAGCAAAGTCATTCCATATGGAGCCAGAGGCCTATCCAGTTATGATTGAAATATTACAGGTGAGGCCTAGGGTGGCCACATCTCCTAGGTTGTGCTAGGCTTTGTCTTGCATTAAAGGGTGGCACCTGGAGATCTCATGAGCACATGAACACATGAAGCTGCCTTCTACTGAATTAGATCCTTTGTCCATCAAAGTCAGTATTGTCTACTCAGACTGGCAGCGGCTCTCCAGGGTCTCAGGCAGAGGTCTTTCACATCACCTACATGCCTAGTCCCTTTAGCTGGAGATGCCGGGATTGAACCTGGGACCTTCTGCATGCCAAGCAGATGCTCTACCACTGAGCCACAGTCCCTCCCCAAATCCCCATAATCTCCTGGTATTATGACCGATCTCCAGATGACACAGAGCAATTCTCCTAGAGGAAATGGCTGTTTTGGAGAGCAGTTTCTAATGCATTATACGTTACTGAGCTCCCTTCCCTCCTAGGGTTGCCAGCTTCCAGGTGGTGGCTGGAGATCTCATCTAGTACAACTGATCTCCAGGTGACAGATATGCAGATTGTTGCCACATTATTCTGCCTCATATTGGTAGAAAATAGCGAAGACTTGAACTGTCTCCTGATGAAGGTTAAAACAGAAAGTGCCAGAGCAGGATTAGAACTGAACATAAAGAAGATAAAAGTAATGACTACTAGGGAATTATACAACTTTAAGGTGGACAAGAAAATGAAATTGTTTGAGATTTTCTATTCCTTGGCTTAATCATCAACCCAAAGGGAGCCAAGAAATCAGAAGGAGATTGAGACTGGGAAGGGCAGCCATGAAGGAGCAAAAAAAGGTTCTTAAGTGTAAGGATGTGTTACTGGCAACCAAGATCAAGTTAACATATGGTATAGTTTTTCCCTTGACTATGTATGGGTGTGAAAGTTGGATAATGAAGGAAGCTGATTGGAAGAAAGTTGATTCATTTGAAATGTGGTGTTGGAGGAGAGTTTTACGGATACCGCGAACGGCCAAAAAGATGAATATGCGTTCTAGAACAAATCAAACCTGAACTCTCTACTCCCTAGAAACTAAAATGATTAAACTGAGGCTATTGTACTTTGGTCACATTATCAGAGGACAAGAGTTACTGGAGGAGACAACAATGCTAGGAAAAGTTGAAGGCAGCAGGGAAAGAGGAAGAGGAAGACCCAACATGAGGTGGATGGACTCAGTCAAGGAAGCCACGGCCCTCCGTTTGCAAGACCTGGGCAAGGCTGTTAACAACAGGACATTAATCAAAGGGTCGCCATAAGTCGGAAGCAACTTGACTGCGCATAATGTGCACACATTCTGAGCAAAAGACAGTATTTCATGGGTACTTTGCACATTTTGCAGGGGCTAACCCAGATCTGCCATTGATCTCACCATGTTCTTTGCCTTCTTTTTACTGGCCTCTCAGCCCACCTGCCAGAGAGTCATTGACCCAGTTTTCAGTCCCCATCTGCTGAGAACTACTGGGTCAAGGGAATGGTTGAGAGGAGTCCCAAAGTAACTGCCACCTGTTTCCATTCAAGACTTCAAGGTAGGGTTGCCAACCTCCAGGTAGGGCCCAGAGCTCTCCCGCTATTATAATTGATCTCCAGACAATAGCAAACAGAGAAAATGGCAGCTTTGGGTGGTGGGCTCTATGTAGGGTTGCTAACCAACAGGTACTAGCTGTTACAACTGATCTCCAGCCAATAAGATCAGTTCCCTTGGAGAAAAAGGCCGCTTTGGCAATTGGACTCAATGGGATTGTACCCCACTGAAGTCCCTCCCGTCCCCAAGCCCCACCCACCACAGGTTCCCCTAGGGTTGCCTGGTCCCTCTTCACCACCAGCGGGAGGTTTTGGGGGCAGAGCCTGAGGAGGACAGGGTTCGGGGAGGGGAGGGACTTCAATGCCATAGGGTCCAATTGCCAAAGCGCCCATTTTCTCCAGGGGAACTGATCTCTATCGGCTGGAGGTCAGTTGTAATAGCACGAGATCTCCAGCTGGTACCTGGAGGTTGGCATCCCTAGGAAAGGGGAAAAACTGCTGCCAGACCCCAGCTCAAGGCAGATGTGGGGTGGGGGGAAGGGGGAGAGAATTTGCTTAGGGCTTCAAACTACCCCAACATTTTTGCTTAGGGCTTCAAACTACCCCAAACCCAGCCTTCCCCATGAAAATATTCCATTTGAATTCCCAAATCAGGCGGGTGGTTTGCGTGGGGCTTTGGGGCCTGTGTGCCCAGGCTGGTTGGGAAGGGCTAAGGCTTAAGAGGGAGGATGTGTGTGTGTGTGTTAAGTGCCGTCAAGTCGCTTCCGACTCATGGCGACCCTATGAATGAAAGTCCTCCAAAATGTCCTATCTTAAGTGGGGGCGGGGGGCGGGGGGGGGGAAATCCCAAATCTACAACAGGCCTCAGTCAGGAGCACAACATTTCCCCCTAGTGGTTCCCTTGTGAAACAACTGCATCTGACCAAGGGTAGCCTCAGGAAAGCTTATGCCGGAATAAAGTTTGTTGGGGATTCCTGTTTGATGTTGTAACAATGTGTTGCTAATGTCCATCAATACAAAGCAACACCCAGAAGGTAATAAAAATCATACACAATGTCCCTTTCCCCTGCTGTTTGACACGTTTAAGTGTTTCTTGGTCTTTTCTCTATTACCAGTTAATCCTCCAGCGGCATTTTCACTGTTCCCTTCCATATGTTTGGCTTGAAATTATACATCACATTCACAGCGTACTTTGCAAACAGAGACCATGCTTGTACGCTAGGGTTGCCAACCTCCAGGTGGTTAGTACAAGAATATGCTGAGATATCTGCAAAAATAGTTTGTATTGGAAAACCAAACAAACAATAACAGCAAAGTGCTATGTACAGAAGTGACAAATCACATCAGTAAAATGCTATGTACATAAATTGCCATAAGCATATACAGCAATCTAGGCTTATATTTTTCGTATTGCCTAGATTGCTGTATATGCTTATGGCAATTTATGTACATAGCACTTCACTGATGTGATTTGTCACTTCTGTATATAGCACTTTGCAGTTATTGTTTGTTTGGTTTTCCAATACAAACTGTTTTTGCAGATATCTCAGCATATTCTTGTACTAATTTCCTAACATATGGTAACAGTACAGAGATGTTTGTTTTTGTTGGTTATTAACCTCCAGGTGGTGGCTGGCAATCTCCTGGAACACATGAAGCTGCCTTCTACTGAGTCAGACCCTTGGTCCATCAAAGTCAGTATTGTCTACTCAGACCGGTAGCGGCTCTCCAGGGTCTCAGGCAGAGGTCTTTCACATCACCTACTTGCTTAGTCCCTTTAATTGGAGAAGCCAGGGATTGAAACTGGGACCTCCTGCATGCCAAGCAGATGCTCTGCCATTGAGCCATGGCCCCTCTCCATGGCTCTCCAGGGTCTCAGGCAGAGGCCTTTCACATCACCTACCGCCTGGTCATTTTAACTGGAGATGCCTGGGATTGAACCTGGGACCTTCTGCATGCCAAGCAGAGGCTCTACAAACTGCGCCACAGCCCCTCCCTGGAGGGTGGATTCTGTGGCATTATATCTTGCTGATGGCCGGCGGGCACTGTGTGCATGCGCGTGCAGATGCGCACACGCGGACGCTCTGGCAATCTCGGATAAAACTCTATGGAAACCATAGAGTTTTGGCTGAGATCGCTAGAGTGTCCGCGTCGCTCGGGGTACGAGTACGCATCACGCCAGGCGCATGTGCGCATCATGTGCCGCAGCCACAACCCCGCAAAGCTCCCGCCGGTGGAGTTACGGGGCTTGGCGAGCCTAGGAACCACCCCTAATCTTCAGGAATTTCCCAACTCAGAATTGACAGTAGGTTGCCAGGTCCCTCTTTGCCACTGGCAGGAGGTTTTGGGGACGGAGCCTGAGGAGGGCAGGGCTTGGGGAGGGGAGGGACCGTTTTCTCCAGGGGAACTGATCTCTATCAGCTGGAGACCAGTTGTAATAGCAGGAGATCTCCAGCTAGTACCTGGAGGTTGGCAACCTTATTCATCAGACTGAGTGGCAAGGACTCATACCATAGACTTAGGGTTGCCAGGTCCCCATTAGCCACCAGCGGGGTTTTTTTGGGGTGGGGGCTGAGGAGGGCAGGGTTTGGGGAGGGACTTCAATGCCATAGAGTCCAATTGCCAAAGCGGCCATTTTTCTCCAGGTGAACTGATCTCTATCGGCTGGAGATCAGTTGTAATAGCAGAAGATCTCCAGCTAGTATCTGGAGGTTGGCAACCCTAGTAGAACATCACCATTTTGAAACAACTCCCATGTGGCTGGTGCGCATGTGAAGAGCTCCTTCTCTAAATTTGTCGGTGACCTGAACACCCAGTGAGCTGAACTCATAGATTTCCTTGACAGGACGTGCTAGAAGACTTCCCTTACTAGAATAACTACATTCTCCTGTTACACTGCTTTCCCACATGGACTTTCCTCCCCTAAGTCTAGTTAAGCTCATTGCTCTCCATGGTGGCCAAGATTTCCTCGACTTATTTTAAAAAGTTTCCTCATTAGCATCAGGTTGGTTTATTAGTCATAGTTGGCTGGTAGGAGAAGGCATCCCGAAGGAGATGATTAGGTTCTTTAATCAGCAACCCCTTAAAGGTCTAATTAGTAGAGATTCCCATGATGGCCCCAACATCTCTAGATGGAACGCTTGGTGCTTTGTTAATTCTGCATGAGACAAAAGTCTGCTGGTAAGAGAATAACAGTGCGGTCCTCCACTGACTCACACCTTCCTAAGGTTATTGAAATCAATGTGCTTGGACGGGTGTAACTCTATTTAGGATCACACTATAAGCACTGGCAAGGCTTCCATTTGTGAGTGTTACAACTCTTTCAATGCAGGGACTGTGAACCTCCAGGTGGAACCTGAAGGCCTCCTGGAATTACATAGAATCCAATTGCCAAAGCGGCCATTTTCCCCAGGTGATCTGACCTCTATCTGTCAGTTTCAGGCATCTGTCCCTAGCATCCAAGAAGCAAACTCATCCAGGCAGGTACTGTAGCTCTGAAGCAGCAATACTTTATGAGGAGCAAAAAGACAGATTAAAGGACTGACTAAACATGACCACAGCTGCCGAAAACAGGATGAGCGAAACTGTACACAGACGTTCATAGGCATGAGAACCAAGGACTTGACGTGTGGCCAGAACCTGGCCTGACTCCTGTCAAGAGCCTTTGCTCCAGCAAGAAAGGCAAAGGCCTGACACTATCAGCTGGAGATCAGTTGTAATAGCGGGAGATCTCCAGCTGTTACCTGGAGGTTAGCAATCTTAAGTATGGGCCAACCATTACCAAGTAAAGTTTGGATGGATTGTCTGAGCCACAGGCTGAGGGATCCTAACAGCCTTTGGGAAGTTTCCAATTAATGTCGACTTAAAGAGGTGGAGACATTTTTTGGAGGAGTCTGGCCTATCACATCCTATTATATTAGGTGCTTTGTAACACTGGCAGGATGCTGCTGCTGCAGTCGTCTTGCTTGTGGGCTTCCTAGAGGCCCCTGGTTGGCCACTGTGTGAACAGACTGCTGGAAATGATGGGCCTTGGTCTGATCCAGCAGGGCTTTTCTTATGGTGCTGGGAAATTCCTGGAGAATTGTGGGTAGAGCCTGGGGTGGGCTGGGTTTGGGGAGGGACCTCAGCGGGGTATAATGTCACAGAGTTCACCCTCCAAAGCGGCCATTTTCTCCAAGGGAACTGATCTTTGTCATCTGGAGATCAGTTGTAATTTCAGGAGATCTCTAGGCCCCACCTGGAGGATGGCAACTCTAGGAGAAGCAGTTAACAAATGACCCTAAATAATTAAAATGTACCAGCCAGTATCAACTCATGGGACAGCTTGGCTCCTTGGACCAACGCTTATTGGCTATTGCCTCCTGTAGGGATAACTAGGAGGGGCACAAAGAGATCTAGGGTTTTTCCCCCAAGGGCTGCTCCTATTTTACGGAATAGGTTTCCTGAAGTTGGTAGGGAGGTTTCTTCTTTGTTGTGATTTCACAAATCATGCAGGATGAAATTATTTAGGCAGGCTTTTGATGCTACCACCTAGTTTTATTTACATGGTTAGTTTTTGTGATTTTAATTGAACATTGTTGTGATTATTGTAACCTGCCTTGAGTTGGGTTTTGAAGAAAGGCAAGCTACAAATGCTCTACGTAAATGGCGTGTTTGCTTCCAGAGAGACGTACGCTGCCTCAACACTTTGGGTTCTCATGGCTAATACACCAGCGTGGTGGAGTGGTTAAGAGCGGTGGACTCTAACTTGGAGAACCGGGTTTGATTCCCCACTCCTCCACATGAGCGGCGGACGCTACTCTGGTGAGCCAGGTTGGTTTCCCCACTCCTACACATGAAGTCTGCTGGGTGACCTTCGGCTAGTCACAGTTCTCTCCGAACTCTCTCAGCCTCACCTACCCCACAAAGTGTCTGTTGTGGGGAGAGGAAGGGAAGGAGATTGTAAGCCAGTTCCAGTAGGGTTGCCAACCTCCAAGTATTGCTACAAAAAAACCAGTACACGGCCAATTATCAAAATATCAAATTGCTATTTCATTGATTACAACATACAAGTGCCAAAGTGTCACTCTACAGATATCCAGTGAATGAAAGTGAGCAAACAATAACAGTACAAACGAACATAACATTGACATATACTTGAGCAATTCAGCCTGAAGGCTGAGGAAAAGTCTTAGAACAATGGGCTAGCCAGCCTCAAAGAAATTGACATGATTCAGAATTGCTACAATAGCTACGTTCACTTCGATTTGAAAAGTGAGAGCAAAGCTGAGATGAGTGTCCAAACGTTGCATGGAGTGCCTGGACAATGCACAGGAATGCCTTCTGGATAAGTAGCGTTTTCGCCAAAAAGTTTTTTGGCTTCTTCAACCTCATGCAGGGCCAGCTTGATTGGCCTACTGAGTATTGAAGATGGCTAAGTTCCTCACCTGTGGCCAAGAGGGCTCCCAGTGCAAGCAGACCTACTGGTCTGAGAGCTTTGCAAAACAACAACTTCCAGGTATTAGCTGGAGATCTTTATAACAACAACCTCCAGGTATTAGCTGGAGATCTCCTGCTATTACAACTGATCTCCAGCCAATAGAGATCAGTTCACCTGGAGAAAATGGCTACTTTGGCAATTGGACTCTATGGCATTGAAGTCCCTCCCCTCCCCAAACCCTGCCCTCCTCAAGCTCCACACCCAAAACCTCCCTCCGGGAGCGTAGAGGGTCCTGGCAACCCGAGTCTCCTTAATAGGTACAAAAATCGGCATATAAAAACCAAGTCGTCGTCGTCGTCGTCGTCGTCGTCGTCGTCGTCGTCTTCTTCTTCTTCTTCTTCTTCTTCTTCTTCTTCTTCTTCTTCTTCTTCTTCTTCTTCTTCTTCCTCTTCCTCTTCCTCTTCCTCTTCTTCCATTGATAGACCTGACATCAAAGGCACAGAACTTAATTACTTTAATGGGAACTTTCCATATTGTTCCTCCATGGAGCATTTCTGACAGGAGGCTATCAGTTTCCCCTTCAAAAAAATCGCCCAGCAAGTTCTGCAGCGGAGACTTCTTCTCCAGAAAGACTCCAGGATTAGTGATTGATAAATCCTTTGATATTCAAACCCAAAGCCAATCTTAGGAAACAGCCTCCTTGGAATTCTAAGCATTGATCATTAACTGGGATGGCTATTTCCCAACTGACAATGGGTTCTTAAATCTCTTAAGTAACCTCTGGATGAGCAGGAGGGGGAAGGGATACAATAGAGTGATTCTCTGTTGGTAGACATCTTAATGGGCTCTTCCTACCATGTATTTACATTTGGACAATTAGCTCCAGTTTCCAACTCCATATAGGAAAAACAATGTCAGGAGGTGTTTACAAGAGATGCAGAAGTAACATTTTCCGCTGCTCCTCTCCCTGTTGTTTGCTTCCAAAGGTCGTTGGATTAATGAGACCCCCAGTGACCAGTTTGCTCCTTGGCCCTTGGAGGCCATGTCCTGAAATACGGGTTCTTTAAAACCATAATTCTCTGCTTCTCTGTCTCAGAAAGCAGCCATTAGACATCATACTACAGACCCATCCAATTCAGTACTGTGTTTCCACCCAGACGCATGTGGGATTGTTAGAGGACCTTTGAAAGAATAGCAGCGTCCCGCTCACAGAACTCAGCAGGACAAGACCTGGTGTCTCTCAACTGCTCAGACCTTGTGGAACCTGATGTCTTGACTTGGCGAAAAACTCAAGAGTACGTTCTCCAAAGCTCAGATCCTCTTCTTTCCAGGCACAAGAACAACCTTGGATGGATCAGATTTAATTTAGTTGGACCTGGGGTAGGTGAGATTTCAATTTAGCATCTTCTTCCAGATGTTGCCAGCCAGAAGCTTCTAGGAAGCTCAAATGCTCATTCTAAAGATTGTTCTTAAGATCAGTGGCCAAGTTCTTCTCACAGCGTTGTCAACAGGGTCAGGTGGTTCTTGGCTGTTCAGAAATAAAAGAAGTAGAAGGGGCTGAAGTCCTTCCTAAAGTCTGAAACTGCCCTATGGATCTCAAACTCACCTGGTCTTGGCTGCATGCTATCAAATCTGTATGGAAAGAACATGAATAAATAATTCACCAGCGTCCCATTAGATGGCCTCCTGGTTGGGTTGTTTTCTAAGCAGGACCAGCCTCTTCCTTCTGGTCTTCTGCCCAATTCACTGCTGGGCAATGAACTGTGATTCTACCAATTGTTGCTCCAGCTGATCTTGTTCCATATCTACCCAACAAAATGGGGCAGCCTCACCTTCTTCTTCTAGACCTCAGTTCTTTTGGTCATTGTCGGGGAGGAGCTTAATCATAGCCGGGCACGTCACTGTTACTGGTAAGTTGGAAAACATGTTAGTGGACTTTGATCTGGAGATTCCCCACTTTGATTCCCCACTCCTCCACATGAGCATTGGAGGATAATCTGGTGAACTGGATTTGTTTCCCCATTCCTACACATGAAGCCAGCTGGGTGACCTTGGGCTAGTCACACTCTCTCAGCCCTACCTACCTCACAGGGTGTCTGTTGTGGGGAGGGGGGGCAGGATAAAGATGTATTTGCATACTAAAATTGGGTTTGTGGGTTTTTTTTTTGCATACCCCAAGCTTTACCTAGTTCTGCCTCCCAAAACACAGATGGAGGCTGGATCTACAGAGATTTGCGTGCAGGCACCTGTTGTCTAGCATCTTTGATGTTCCTGGGGCCAAGTATCGACTTGTCTCCTGCATCACCATAGCAATTTTGCAACTGCTTTAAAATCTTTTTTTTAAATTGTCAGTACTATGAATACTGAAAGCTCTTGCCTGTCTTTTAAAAAATGTAACAGAAACATGCTTTCTTCCGGGAAATTCCCACCATTTCAGATTCATAATTTTGGGTGATAAAACTCCATATTCTCAAAACAGGCTGTGCTCCTTCTCTCCGGCACCCCACCTAATAGTTCTCTAGCTACCAAAGCAAGTTTGGGGCGAGGACCAGCAGAGGGGTCAAGGGAGAAATCACTCCTGTTGCGCCTGAGAGATCACGGGCTACAGACCAAAACCGTGATGGAGAACAAGTCATATCCAGCCAGCCCTCCTTCATCAAATACTGAAACAGCAAGCATTTGTTGGGGTCTAGTAGAAGCTGGGCATGTCCAATGGTAGAGAAGATGTGGTGGGGAGCCAGTGTGGTGTAGTGGTTAAGAGCGGTGGTTTGGAGCGGCGGACTCTGATCTGGAGAACTGGGTTTGATTCCCCCACTCCTCCACATGAGTGGCGGATGCTAATCGGGTGAACTGGATTTGTTTCCCCACTCCTCCACATGAAGCCAGCTGGGTGACCTTGGGCTAGTCACAGCTCTCTCAGCCCCACCTACCTCCCAGGGTGTCTGTTGTGGGGAGGGGAAGGGAAGGTGATTGTAAACCAGTCTGATTCTTCCTTAAGTGGTGGAGAAAGTCGGCATATAAAAACCAACTCTTCTTCTGGTGCGGAAAGCATTCCAGATGTTAATCCTCTACTCTCACCCCACACCTTCCATCTGCTGATGGCTTTCACCAGCTGTGCCCTGTGGTGCTCCTGCTTTTAACACTTCACTCCTGGAAACGCTTCCTAACAAATGACCCTCTTTGAGAGAGACCCCACTTGCCTGTTAGGTCGGGTTGCCAACGTTCCCTGACTCTTTTGTTTGGAAATGGGCTGATGGATCTTTTTATGGTACTGAGGTAAAGACCATCACCTGGTCAATAAAATCCCATTTAGAACAAGAAGAGGAACTTGCCATCAAGATCCGGCCAACTCACGGCAATGCCATCCATAGGATGTGCCAGGCAAGAGATGCGCAGAGGTGGTTTGCCATTGCTTTCTTTTGCATAGCAACCCCAGTCTTCCTTGGTCATCTCCCATCCAAGAGCTGACCACGGCCAGCTCCCCAGCCCCAACAAGCTAGGGCTAAACTGGGCTATTCAGGATATTCCTACCCAGTTGACAATGGTATTGCTAAGAATTGTAGGGGTAAGACAGAGAGGTCCCTGGGAAAGTCAGTGTCACTTTTGTGGAAGCAGAAGCCATTTATGAACACATGAACACATGAAGCTGCCTTATACTGGATCAGACCCTTGGTCCATCAAAGTCAATATTGACTACTCAGAACGGCAGCAGCTCTCCAGGGTCTCAGGTAGAGGTCTTTCACATCACCTACTTGCCCAGTCCCTTTAACTGGAGAGGCCGGGGATTGAACCTGGCACTTTCTGCATGCCAAGCAGATGCTCTACCACTGAGCCATGGCTCCCCCCACTTTACAATTCATCGTAGGTCGAAATTGTTCGGTGATTCTGTATGTAGAAGAGAGGGCAGGTGATTATGACACGTTCAGTTAATGTTTCTCCCCTCCTCTCTAGCTGGACCATGGAGCAAAGGAATGAAACTTCTGGATTCATCCTGCAGGGGATCTTCAACCAAGCAGGACACGAAAGCCTCATCTTCTCCATCCTGCTTTTCATGTATCTGCTGAGTCTACAGGGCAACCTGCTGATTGTCCTTCTGATCCGCTGCGATGCTCATCTCCTCCACACACCCATGTATTTCTTCCTCAGCTACCTCGCTTTGGCCGATGTGGGTTTTGCGTCATGCACCGTCCCCCAAACGTTACACAATCTGGTTTCCAGGGACAAGACGATCTCTTATCGCAGGTGCTTGTCTCAGATGTTCTTTTTTTTGGGTTTTGGAAGCAGTGACAACTTCCTGCTTGCCGCCATGGCCTACGACCGCTACATGGCTATCTGCCACCCACTACATTACACTGCCTTGATGAACACCAAGCGTTGCCTCTTGATGGTCTCTGGCTGTTGGCTCCTGGCCTTTCTACACTCCACGATGTACACGGTGATGTTTTCCCGTCTCTCCTTCTGTGCATCCCGGGAGATCCCCCATTTCTTCTGTGATGTCTATCCAGTCTTAGGACTCTCCTGCTCGGACACCACTCCCCTAAGCATGCTGGTAATGACGGAAGGTATGTTAGACATTATGGGACCCTTTCTCCTCATCGTGGTCTCCTACGCACGCATCTTCTACACTGTAATGAGGACTCCATCTTCAAGCAGCAAACGCAAGGCCTTCTCCACATGTGGTTCTCACCTGACTGTGGTTATCTTATTCTATGGCACCCTGATCTGGGTCTATTTGCTGCCTTCCTCTGGGAACAAGACCCTGGCTTCTCTCATGTTCACCGTGGTTGCCCCGATGCTGAACCCCTACATCTACAGTCTGAGGAACAAGGAGATGAAGGGGGGCCTGAGGAGACTCGTTGGCCGAATGCAAGTCTCCCTAGAGCAGGGGTGGGGAACCTTTTTTCCGCCAAGGGCCATTTGGATATTTATAACATCATTCGCAGGCCATACAAAATGATCAACTTAAAAATTAGTTTCTTGGGCGGTCCTAGCAGCTCCATAGCTAACAACTCTTCTGGAAGGGGGAAAAAGGTTCCTTTCCTCGGCAAAACAAACTCACACCCACCTTGAATAGAGACTATTCCTGTCCGCGGGAGGGGGTGGATCACCACCCCCTCCCACGGGGTGGTGACAGATCTCTAGCTCCTTCTAGCTCCTTCTGAGCTAGAGATCTGTCAGGACCCATGAAGGGCCAGACCAAATGCTTTTGCGGCCCTTAAGTGGCCCCCGGGCCTGACGTTCCCCACCCCTGCCTAGAGTAACAGGAAATAGGTTCAGTTTCACCTAGAATTGCCAATGTTTGATTTGGCCCCATAACACTGATGTGCGGACAGCAGCCATTGGTAATGCTGGTCTCCATTCCGTGAAAAGCTTCACTGTGCTGATTAGGGATGCCAACCTCCAGGTCCTGGGAAGAATAAAGGCTCAGTGCTGTATAGATATTGGAAGAGATCCAAACAGCACTACAAGATGATATTAACAAAGGAATAGTTTATAAAAGTGCAGATAAGTGCAAAAAGTGAACATATATACAGAAAAATACAATCAAAATTTTTCATTACAATTAGCATGAGTAGTCCAATAAGACATGCAATATAACAAAGGTAATAGTCATTGGATCACATGAAAACCATATAACTGTCCATGATCACATGAAAACCATATAACTGTCCATGGACAGTTTCATGGACAGTTATATGGTTTTCATGTGATCCAATGACTATTACTTTTGTTATATTGCATATCTTATTGGACTACTCATGCTAATTGTAATGAAAAATTTTGATTGTATTTTTCTGTATATATGTTCACTTTTTGCACTTATCTGCACTTTTATAAACTATTCCTTTGTTAACCTCCAGGTCCTAGCTGGAGATTTCCTGCTATTAAAACTGATCTGCAGCCAATCGAGATCAGTTCACCTGGAGAAAATGGCCGCTTTGGCAATTGGACGGCATGCCATTTAAGTCTCTCCCCAAACCCCGCCCTCTTCTGGCTCCACCCCAAAAACCTCCCACCGGTGGTGAAGAGGGACCGGGC
Source organism: Euleptes europaea (assembly GCF_029931775.1). NCBI lineage: Eukaryota > Metazoa > Chordata > Lepidosauria > Squamata > Sphaerodactylidae > Euleptes > Euleptes europaea. Next base: position 175,167,100 of record NC_079312.1, on the reverse strand, counting down.
AACTCTAGTGCTGATATCTGTAAGTAGGGCGGATGCTTAATGCTCAAGAGCAGGCCACGCAAGTTTGTGTCTTGTCATTTGGCACTTGCGTACATGCAAGAATACATGCCCGGCACATTCCCTCTCTCTCTCACTCTTTCTCTCTTACACCCAGGGAAAAAACAGATGAGTTTCTTTTTAAAAAGGGAACACAGTTTCATTGTCTGCGCAACTTTAGGTCGTTTTCATAGCTGTGTCCTTTGTATGTGTTATCCTGCTGCACTGTTCCTCTCAATTTATAATCCAGTTTTGTGTCGTCGTTTAAGTTTCTTATAGTCCCCAACCTTTTCGAGCCTGTAGGGACATTTAAAATTCTGGCACAAAGTGGTAGCCGCGACTACAAAATGGCTGTCGCAGGAGGTGGAGCCTACCAACCACAAAATGGCTGTCATAGGAGGCGGAGCCAGCCACAAAAAGTCAGAGAGTTAGGTTATGCTTGACTCTAATAGTAATTCGTCAACATTTCAGGCAGAAGGTCTGCTTAACTGGATACCTTTAAAAATAAAGATATTGCTTAAAATATGTTCTTACTTTCCCAGAGTTTTACTTATGCTGTGAAGTTCCTTGTGCTGTGGTGGCAGCTGCCGCTGAATCAATGTTTTTTTGACTTTGCACAATCAGACTTGAACACATGGACACATGAAGCTGCCTTATAGTGAGTCAGACCCTTGGTCCATCAAAGTCAATATTGTCTACTCAGACTGGCAGCGGTTCTTCAGGGTCTCAGGCAGGGGTCTTTCACATCACCTACTTGATTAGTCCCTTTAACTGGAAATGCCAGGGATTGAACCTGGGACCTTCTACATACCAAGCAAATGCTCTACCACTAAGCCATGGCCCCTCTCCATGGCTCTCCAGGGTCTCAGGCGGAGGTCTCTCACATCACCTACTTGCCTAGTCCCTTTAACTGGAGATGCCAGGGATTGAACCTGGGACCTTCTACATACCAAGCAAATGCTCTACCACTAAGCCATGACCCCTCTCCATGGCTCTCCAGGGTCTCAGGCAGAGGTCTCTCACATCACCTACTTGCTTAGTCCCTTTAACTGGAGATGCCATTTTCAGCAGGAAATGACGTGGGAAGAAAGGTGTAAAAAAAATCTTCCATCCATATTTTGGAACGATAAGGGAGTCTTCCTTAAAGTACAATCCTGTTCCTTGTATAAAAGAACCCTCTTGAAAATTCTGTTTTACATCGGGTTGCCATGCTCCAGGTACTAGCTAGAGATCTCCTGCTATTACAACTGATCTCCAGCCTATAGAGATCAGTTCACCTGGAGAAAATGACCGCTTTGGCATTTGGACTCTATGGCATTGAAGTCCCTCCCCTCCTCAAACCCTGCCCTCCTCAGGCTCCGCCCCAAAACCTGCCACCGGTGGCAAAGAGGGACCTGGCAACCCTAGTTTTACAGAACATTTCATTTTGCTTCTTCCCCTTTATAAAAACATCCTCCTGAACAGTTCCATTGTACACATTTTGCAGAACGATGACATCGTGGGAGCCTTCCTGATCTCACAAGGCCAGCCAACCCACCAGGTCGCAGCCACCCCAGAGAATGCACGTGAACAGGCAGACGTTGATCGTACCTGTTTCCAGGGTGGCGCCATCAGAAGTAGGGTTGCCACAGCGGCAAGAGTGACGATTGCATTTTATTGGAAGCCAGAAGCAATTCCGTCAACGGATAACTGGCTGGCGAAACTAGCTGAATATGCAGCGATGGCTAAATTGACGAACGTTGTCAATAAAGACCGATGGAAGAATTTCGAGAGAATTGGAAATTGTATTATGAATATGTGTTCAACTAAACATTGTGAAATAAAGCTATAGAAGGGATGCTCTTGTTAGTACTCTGGAATATCAAGTACTAACTGTAGTTCATTAATAAAAGCAGCGATATGTTTTTTTCTGATTGAAGAATACTATATAAGAATTGTTAATTATTTGCTAGACCTTCAGCAGTTGATATAGTAGCTGACATAAGTCAAAGTATTAAAAATGAAATGTTACATGGATAATTTTGTATGGGGGGGGGAGTCTGGCCCTACTCCAGACCCCGCCCTCCTCAGGCTCCACCCCCAAAATCTCCAGGTATTGTAGGGGGGAAAATGGAAATTAATCCAATCCCTTCTGTGGGGCAATATCCCAGCACTCACTCTGTGCAGGATATTCCACCTGATTCAAGCAGCAGAGTTCAAAACAGCCAATACTATAAATGTGGAGGAATATGAATAGCACACGTATTAAAACTGAAGAAAACTGTTTTTAATAAATGTCCATAAAGTAAAGAAACAACATTTTCCTTTAGAGGTTTCTATAACATTTACCTCATCTTAACTGAAAAATGTGATATCTTGAGAGAGTGTGAGGCAGAGAGTTACAGAGGCAGTTGGCAGCATCAGTTGGTTACAACTAACTGTCACCAGAAGGGAAGGGCTGATTCTAGAGAAGCACAAAAAAACCCACTGTCAGTCAAATTAGGCTCCAGCATTTAATCCAACAGGTATTTCCCAACCCGGAGTTGGCAATCCTAATGCCCCTGTCACCTTCCTCTCTTTGTCACTGTGGTTTGTTCCCAACAGAGCTTGGCTTAATGAGACCCCCATGGAAATAGTTTGTGTTCTACTGCTCCTGAGAGACCATGGTTTGGTTTGGTGCAGTCCAGGCGGTGGTTGTTTTTAAAGCCCAAATCCTGTGTTTGGCAGGCATCGATAACTTCTCCAGGGCAATAGCATGTCAAACGACAGGCCCATTTCGACTCCTGCTTCCAGAAGTTGCCAGCCAGGCAGCTCTGTTCCTTCTAAAGAGGGATGCGGTTTGGCTGAAATGGAACTCAGCAGGCCAGGTTCAGGGGGGTCTCTGGGTGGCAGTGAAATATCAAAACTGCCAAGGTCTGAGGTTATCCCTCAAATGAAAACTGCCCAGTGAATCAAAAGCCAAGCATGCCCTTCTGCTCACTGCTTTGAGTCAAACTCTATAGTTTGGGTAGGGTTGACCCTTCGACCAACGTCCTTCATGTCCACAAATATTTTCCTTCTTTGGATATCAAAGGTCCTCTGCCATTGGTGGAGCGAAGCTTTGGCAGTGCAGGGCACGAGGAAGTCTCACCGGTGAGTAAGTAGAGCCTTTTCAACTGGTGCTTTGTGTGTGACTAATGCTAGCTAGCTGGAGGAGAAAAAGAAGAAGAGTTGGTTTTTATATGTCGACTTTCTCTACCTTTTAAGGAGTCTCTACCGGCTTATAGTCTCCTTCCCTTCCTCTCCCCACAACAGACACTTTGTGAGGTAGGTGGGGCTGAGAGAGTTCAGAGAGAACAGTGACTAGCCCAAGGTCACCAGCTGGCTTCATGAGTAGGAGTGGGGAAACCAAACCGGTTGACCAGATGAGAGTCCGCCCCTCATGTGGAGGAGTGGGGAATAAAACCTGGTTCTCCAGATTAGAGTCCACCACTTTTAACCACTACACCATGCATAGGGCTGCCAACCTCCAGGTATTAGGTGGAGATATCCTGCTATTACAACTGATCTCCAGCCAATAGAGATCAGTTCACCTGGAGCAAACGGCTGCCTTGGCAATTGGACTCTATGGCATTGAAGTCCCACCCCTCCCCAAACCCCACCCTCCTCAGGCTCCATCCCCAAAACCTCCCGCTGGTGGTGAAGAGGAACCTGGCAGCCCTAACCATGCTGGCTCTCAGAGGAAACAAGGCTATAATATTGGACATACAGTTTGACCAGTATCATGTGAAGACGCATCAAGCTTAATCAATGAGAAATGAAGCAAAGAAAAACTCAATTTCCAGACTCTGCAAATCTTTGGCAAGGCTGAGATGGTTGCTAGACCTTCAGCAGTTCTCACTGGCTTGGACCAGGTACAACCCGGCAAGAAGCAACACATTAGTGGTGCTACCAGGAGAACCTTGGATGTCCTGCCAGTTTCTATAGGTAGTGTGTTGTGAGGAGGGGAAGGAAAGGTGATTGTAAGCCAGTTTGATTCTTCAAGAGAAAGTCGGCATATAAAAACCAACTCTTCTTCTTCTTCTTCTTCTTCTTCTTCTTCTTCTTCTTCTTCTTCTTCTTCTTCTTCTTCTTCTTTCTCCTCCTCCTCCTCCTCCATCACTCCCTCTAATCCCCTCTGAGTTTCTATGCAACACTCTCTAGTAACCATCAGGACATGTTTTACTTTTCTTTATCAATTCACATGCTCATGAAGTGGAGAAAACATACCAATGAATGTATGACATGGAAGATATTGTTACCAGGGTCAAGTCTTGGTTGCCAAAAGATGGGTCCAAGCCTTGCCTCGTCTTCAGCACTGAAGTTGGTTGTTCTAGTCACTGGCTCCGCTTCACACATTATGATTTTCCTACATAGATATTATTCTGTATTGGGAAATGTGTACATCTGTCATTTGTAGTCAAATTCCATCTTTTGCTATCTGAGAGATACACTTGGTTGCATTCATCACACATGATGCCATCTTTTGTCTACAAAACAGAACTATCAATGCAAGTCTATTATATAACTTTCCATCAATATTATTTTTCTATTTAGCTCGACTATGGAGAAAAGGAATGAAACGTTTGTTTCTGGATTCATCCTGCAGGGGATCTTCAACCAAGCAGGACACGAAAGCTTCATCTTCTCCATCCTCCTCTTCATGTATCTGCTGAGCCTGCTGGGAAACCTTCTGATTGTCCTTCTGATCGGTTGCGATGCTCATCTCCTCCACACACCCATGTATTTCTTCCTCAGCCACCTTGCTGTAGCCGACATGGGTTTTGCATCTTCCACTGTTCCCATAACGTTACACAATCTGGTTTCCTGGGACAAGATGATCTCCTATGGAGGGTGCTTGTCTCAAACATACTTTTTCTTGGTTTTTGGCAATTGTGACAGCTTCCTGCTTGCTGCCATGGCTTATGATCGCTTCATAGCTATCTGCCACCCACTACATTATACTGCCTTGATGAACCCCAAGCGTTGCCTCTTGATGGTCTCTGCCTGTTGGCTCCTGGCCTGTCTACACTCCTTCCTGTACCCAGTGATGCTTTCCCGTCTCTCCTTCTGTGCATCCCGGGAGATCCCCCATTTCTTCTGTGATGTCAATCCGCTCTTAGCACTCTCCTGCTCGGACACCACTCCCCTAAGGATGCTGGTAATGACGGAAGGTATGTTCGACATTCTGGGACCCTTTTTCCTCATCATGGTCTCCTATGCACGCATCTTCTTCACTGTAATGAGGACTCCATCTTCAAGCAGCAAACGCAAGGCCTTCTCCACATGTGGTTCTCACCTGACTGTGGTTATCTTATTCTATGGCACCCTGATCTGGGTCTATTTGCTGCCCACCTCTGGGAACAAGACCCTGGTTTCTCTCATGTACACTGTGGTTGCCCCAATGTTGAACCCGTTCATCTACAGTCTGAGGAATAATGAGATAAAGGGTGCCCTGAGGAGACTCGTTGGCCGGATTCGAGTCTCCCTACAGTAACTGGAAATAGGTTAAGTTTCACCTAGAATTGCCAACTTTTGATCTGACCCCTTTACACTGATGTGCGGACAGCAGCCACTGATAATGCTGATCTCCATTCTGTGTTGATGTCTATATGCTAGGTTTGCCAACCTAGGGTTGCCAGCTCCAGTTTGGGAAATACCTGGAGATTTTTGGGGGAGAGCCTGAGGAGGGCGGGGTTTGGGGAAAGGAGGGACTTCAATGCCATGGAGTCCAATTGCAAAAGTGGCCATTTTCTCCAGGGGAACTGATCTCTGTCACCTGGAGATCAGTTGTAATAGTGGGAGATCTCCAGCCACCACCTGGAGGTTGGCAGCCCTCATTCACTCTGACCTTGCTTACTGTGATATTTGGACTAGATTTAACAACAATCTGAAAAATGATTCTTGACAGGTCCTAACTTACTCCAGTAATGAAGGGATATCTAGTTAATGAACCATTAATGAGAGATCCATGAATGGCTACTAGCCATGAGGACTCAAGGAAGCCTCCGTATAGAAAGCCAGCAAACCCCTGAATGTCAGTGCTGGGGGGGGGGGGCAGCATCAAGGGGGGCCCTCAATATCCTGTTTGTTTGGCCCTCCAGGTAGGGTTGCCAGCTCCAGGGTGGGAAATACCTGGAGATTTTGGGAGTGGTGGAGCCGGAGGAGGGAGGGGTTTGGACAGGGGAGGAACCTCAATGCCATATTGTTTGATTGCCAAAGCGGCCATTTTCTCCATATGAACTGATCTCTGTCACCTGGAGATCAGTTGTAATAGCGGGAGATCTCCAGCCACCACTTGGAGGTTGCAAACAAAATCCAAAACTTGAGCTGCCCTTGTGAAACCACTATACAAACTGCAGCTGCTATGGTTAAAGATGCTAACTTATTGATATAATACACTAAACAAGGTTCCAAACAATAAAGCCTCGTTGTATGACTAATGCTAGCCAGCTCTCGGAGAAAACCAGGCTGTCATATTGAATGCCCAGTTCAACCAGTGTAATGTGAAGAGTGCTTTAAGGATAATCAATCTGAAATAAAGCAAAAAAGAAAAAACTGATTTCCAGTCTCCGAATGTCTTTGGTGAGGGTCACATTCTCCCTGGCTTGGAGCAGATACAACCAGTAGGGTTGCCAGGTCCCTCTTTGCCACCGGCATGAGGTTTTTGAGGTAGAGCCTGAGGAGGGCGGGGTTTGGGGAGGGGAGAAACTTCAATGCCATAGAGTCCAATTGCCAAAGTGGCCATTTTCTCCAGGTGAACTGATCTCTATCTGCTGGAGATCAGTTGTAATAGCAGAAGATCTCCAGCTAGTACCTGAAGGTTATACAGTGAGGGGAAAAAGTATTTGATCCCCCGCTAAATTTGCCCGTTTGCCCTCTGATGAAGAAATGACCAGTCCTTAATTTTAATGGTAGGTTTGTTGTAGCTGTGAGAGACAGAATAACAACAGGAAAAACCCCAGAAACCCAGAAGACAAAAGTCAGAAATTGATGTGCATTATAATGAGGGAAATAAGTATTTGATCCCCTATCAACCAGCCAGATCCTAACCCTAACCCTAACCCTCAACCTCCCTCGGTCTGGGGCTCCATGCAAGATCTCATCTCGCGGAGTTGCAATGATCATGAGAACGGTGATGAAGCAGCCCAGAACTACACGGGGGGAACTTGTCAATGATCTCAGGGCAGCTGGGACCATAGTCACCATGAAAACAGTTGGTAACACACTACGCCGTGAAGGACTGAGATCCTGCAGAGCCCGCAAGGTCCCCTTGCTCAAGACAGCACATGTACAGGCCGTCTGCAGTTTGCCAATGCACATCTGAATCACCCTTTTCCTCTGGCTGGTTGATAGGGGATCAAATACTTATTTCCCTCATTATAATGCACATCAATCTCTGACTTTTGTCTTCTGGGTTTCTGGGGTTTTTCCTGTTGTTATTTTGTCTCTCACAGCTACAACAAACCTACCATCAAAATTAAGGACTGGTCATTTCTTCGTCAGAGGGCAAACGGGCAAATTTAGCAGGGGATCAAATACTTTTTTCCCTCACTGCATATACAAAGTGACACCTCTATACCAGTTGAAGTGGTACATAAACAGTATAGGACAGCACTACACTCTAATAAAGACAAATAGCTGATTCATGAGTATGAAACAAGAGATATAATAGCTAATACAATACAACACTCACAAATCCCAAAACAACTACAATGTGAACAAAATTACAATAGCTTCCAACAAAAGGAGTCTCAAGTCTCTCAAAACATCCACCTCTAAGGTGTGAAGATTGAAAAGCAAGACGGAGCTGGCTGAAGATAGTTAGTTTTCTCTGTCGTTGCGTGTCAGTTCCATAAAGCTCCGTGGTGTTGATATGGTACAGTCCGTCTTAGTCTGTACAACTTCTGTGGACTTTGCTTTTGCGTCTGTGAAGAGCTTCACTGTGCTGATCTGTATGCGCAGGGCTGACGCTTAATGCTCAAGAGCAGGCTGGGCCGTTTGTTTCTTGACACTCTCTTTCTCACACGCAGGGTAGAAACAGATGAGTTTCTTTTTAGAAAGGCAACAGAGTCTCCTGATCTGTGAAACTTTAAGCAAATTTAAAACCGAAGAAGAAGAAGAAGAAGAAGAAGAGTTGGTTTTTATATGCCAACTTTCTCTACCACTTTAGAATCAAACCAGCTGCTTTCCCTTCCCCTCCCCACAACAGACACCCTGTGAGGTAGGTGAGGCTGAGAGAGCTCTAAGAGAACTGTGACTAGCCCAAGGTCAGGTCACCCAGCAGGCTTCATGTGTAGGAGTGGGGAAACCAACCTGGTTCACCAGATAGTGTCTGCTGCTCATGTGTAGGAGTGGGGAATCAAACCCAGTTCTCCAGATCAGAGTCCACAGCTCCAGACCACCGCTCTTAACCACTACACCACGCTGGCTCTCTTAGTTCTTTGTATATATTATGTTGCCACAATGATACTCTTAATTTAGAATCAACTTTTGTGTCATTGTTTATAAGTCTTGTAGCGGAGGTCCCCCTATTTATTTAATCAAATATTTTCCATATTTGATTCATGAGATCATTTTCTGTGGTTTAAGGACTGGATCAACCTCCAAGATCCTCATTTATCATTCATGGGTGCCTGGAATAGAGAATCCTTACCTTTTCTGGATGTAGTAGTCCCCCGTTCTGATCAGAATATTGTTACAGTTAAACCCTATCGAAAACCCACTGACTGGGGGCTGGTCTCCATTTCTCATCACATCATCCTTTTCATCTACGTAAAAATCTTCCTTTTAGCCAATTTTTGAGGCTTAAACGCAACGCTACTAGTAGGGAAGATTTTCTTGTGGCAACTAGCAGGTTGCGTTCCACCTTAAGCAGAAGGGGTTACCCAGATTACATTTTGCAGGAAGCAATGGATTGTGCCAATGATAGGGATCATGACACACTGCTTACTACTATAGGTTCTTCTAATATTAGATGATCTGAGAGAGTATATTCCTCCCTACAATTCAATAAATTTACCTATGATATTAAAAGAATAATTCTACGCCATTGGCATATGTTGCAGCATATCCCAGGCTGTATCCAGCCCCCGGTCTTTGGCTTAAGGAAGACCCGTTCGCTTTGCAATTACTTGGTTAAGACGGATCATCTAGCTGCATGCCCTGGTATTCCCATTAGGGGTCATTTTAAATGTGGGGCATGCTCTATGTGCCCCTATAGCCTACCTATTAAGGAGGTGAGTGCGTCTACATCTAATTTTAAGTTTACATTACACACTTTTACTAACTGTGCCACCCACCAGGTGGTTTACTGTATTGTTTGCCCTTGTGGGTATATATACATAGGTTCCATTGTACGAGCTGTCAAATTGAGGATTGGTGAGCATTGTTCGCAAATTCGGGCAAGAATAAAAGATGCCCCTATGGTGGATCGTTTTGTTCTGAAAGGCCATTCTGAGGACGATCTGTTCTTTTTTGTCCTGAGGCAATATAAAGCTGCCCCATATCAAATGAGGGATGTAGAGAAAATTCTGTTGCAACATGAAATGAAATTCATTTTTTTATTTAAAACCCTAGCTCCGGCGGGGTTAAATACTGAATTTGATTTGTCATGTTTTGTCTAGAATGGAGGAAATAATGGCAGTCTTTGTCTTTAATATAGTTAGAAGGTTCTGGATTCACCACCTGTAATCATTTAAGTAAGGGGAATGAGTTAACGATCTACATTCACAATAGGACTACAGGAACCCGTGGAGGTCATACGTGTATTCAGCAGGAACCTGGATGGCCGTATGTCTATTTTTGTGGTATACATTAATTTTTATTGTATTAATTAATTGTTGAGGTGTATATGTTAAGGGTGTGTTACATTTTTATCTTTTATAGAATGAGATAGTCCGTTGTGAAATTTACAGGGCAATACCACCGTCATTTAGCTGAATTATGATTGGAGCTATTGTGCCACGGAGAAACTGCCAAGCTATCTTATTGGTGGAATTATTTGTTATTATCCAACAAGCTGAAGAAGTTTGGATTGAAACGTGTTCAGGATCTAGAGGACACATACTTGTTGGTTTGGACTGTTGGCATCTGCTCACTGCTCTGGGCTGATGCACTTCAGGATTCCCGTTGGATGGACTCAGCTAGTTCTACTCGTGTGATAGCTTCCCTGAATGTAACAATTCATATTGAAATTGCACCACTTTGTATTGTTTAGTATTTCGTATGTTAGGTTATAGAGGTTAGTAGTAGATTATTAGGTTAATGTTGTTGTACAATAAATGTCTGTATTTGCATTCTAATAGTATTGAACCTCCAGGTGGTAGCTAGAGATCTCCCGCTATTACAACTGATATCCAGGTGACATAGATCAGTTCCCCTGGAGAAAATGGCCACTTTGGAAGGTAGACTCTATGGCATTGAAGTCCCTTCCATCCCCCAAACCCCGCCCTCCTCAGGCTCCACTCCCAAAAACTCCAGGTATTTCCTGACCCAGAGCTGGCAACCCTAAGTGCGGTGCGGCCGCTGCATAAACCTCACTATCTGATGGTGGTGGGGAGATGGGAAAGCAGAGGTTAGATAAATAGGGTTGCAAACCTCCAGGTAGTAACTGGAGATCTCCCACTATTACAACTATCCAGCCAATAGACACCAGTTCACCTGGAGAAAATGGCTGCTTTGGCAATTGGACTCTATGACACTGAAGTCCCTCCCCTCCCCAAACCCCGCCCTCCTCAGACTCCACCCCCCAAAACCTCCCGTTGGTGGCAACGAGGGACCTGGCAACCCTACAGATAACTCTGAAGCAGAAATGATGTGCATAACTTTATTTTCAGCCCCCAAACTCATGTATGTTCACCCAGCGACTCTCTAGGGACTGGCTTACAGCCAGGACCAACTCATTGCTGGTTCCTTCCTGGGTAGGGTTCCCAACCCAGGTGGTGGTTGGAGACCTCTCACTATTCCAACTAATCTCCAGCTACAAGGGAAGCTTCTGCTGCTTGAGGAGAAGAGGACGGCTCGTACCCACTTGGGGAATGTTCCCTCTCCTACCCTTCTGCCACCTCGCCTCCAGCTGCTTCCTTCTCTTCCTCTATGGTCTACTCTTGCTCAGCTGCCTCCACCGTCCTCTCTTTGTCACTGTGGTTTGTTCCCGACAGAATTTGGATTAATGAGACCCCCATGGAAATAGCTTGCATTCTGCTGCCCCCAAGAGGCCCTGGTTTGATGGTGTGCAGTACAAATGGTTGGTCTTATAGCCCAGATCTTCTCCTTTGCAGGCAATGAGAACTTCTTTGGGGCATATCAAATGACAGGTCCATTAAGATCGTGCTTCCCGAAGTTGCCCTCTGGGGAGCATTGTTCCTTCTAAAGAGGGACACGGGCTGGCTAAAATTGAACTCAGAAGGCCAGGCTTGGGTGTCTCTCAATGGCTGTGGAAACAGCACAACCACCAAGGTCTGAATTTATCTCTCAAATGAAAACTGCCAAGTGAATCTGAAGCCAAGCTTATCATTTCTGGTCACTGCTTTGAGCCAAGCTCTATGGAATGGATGGGGTGTACATTCGACCAAGGTCCTTCACATCAGCAAATATCTTCTGTCTTCAGATATCAAAGCTCCTTCGCCATTTATGGAGTGAAGCTTAGGCACTGCAAGGCATGAGGAAGTGTTACCGGTAAGGAAAACCCTTTCAGAAGGTGCCTTGTATGTGACTAATGCTAGCCAGCTCTAGTTAAACCAGTGTAATGTGAAGACTGCTTCCAGCTTAATCAATCAGAAATAAAGCCAAGAAAAGACAGGCCACTGGGTGAACAGACTGCTGGACTTGATGGGCCTTGGTCTGATCCAGCATGGCCTTTCTTATGTTCTTATGAGGAAAATCAGCATTTGGTCATTCATGCTGTGACAACTCACAGCTGCATATGTGGATTCCACCCCTAACATTTACCATGGTTGAGCAAAGTGTTTTTGAATGTTCCCCCCCACATAAGAAGCTATCTGTGATGAAAGAGTCCACCTTTAGAGAAGGGTGTTAGGTTATTTGGGAGGGAAGGCGGCATGGTACAGCCTATTCTTGTAGATATCAGAAATTAAGCAGGGTCAATATTGGATGGGAGACCACCAAGGAATGTTGTGAGGAGGAAGGCAACGGCAAGCCACCTCTACATCTCGCTTGCCTTGAAAACGCCTTGCTGGTTGGTTGTGACTTGAGTGTACATACATTTGTATGCCTATAATTCAGCTTCCTACTAAGCTAGGTTCCCCGAACAGGAGGTGTTTTTTTTTTTTTTTTGTAATGTTCTGCTGGAGAAGAATTATAATTTTTTGTTCCCACTCTACCACCGTAGTTCTCTCTCAACATATTCACCTTGCAAGTTTGTGGTGTTCTGAATTGCCTTAACTGAAAAGCAAATCTGGGGTAGTGTCAAATGGGTGATAGCAAAACTTGGCATGTGGTGTTGGATTTCTTACAGAGTACTGAACATGCACGTGTGAACTCTCACAGGTTCAGACCAATGTTCTCCAAAGCAGTGGTCCTCAACCTTTGTGGTATGGTGACCCATCCAGCGCTGGCCCAACATTTTTGGCACTCTAGGTGATCTGTGACTTTGGCGCCCGTCAAGTCCAGAGTTCCATTTTCTAGTGGCCAACCAGGTATTTTGGAGAAACCAACAAATGCCACCCAAGGGCACAACTGCCCCCAAGCAAGTGGCATCCCGAAGTCCACACCCTTTGCATATGTAAGTTGCAGTCTAGCCTTTGACAGCCTTCTCCAACACTCCCTCTAATCCCCTCTGAGTTTCTATGGACTGCTCCCTAGTAACCATCAGGACAACAGATGTATGACGTGGAAGATACTGTTTCCAGGGTCAGGTCTTGGTTTCTAAAATATGGGTCAAAGCCTTCCCTCAATTTAAGTACTGAAGTTGGTTCTTCTAGTCACCACTTCACACATCGTCCTACATAGATATTATTCGGTATTGGGAAATGTGTATCTATGTCATTTGTAGCCAAATGCAATCTTTTGCTATCTGAGAGATACACTTGGTTGGATTCATCACACACACAACAACATCTTTTCTCTACAAAGCAGTAAAAAAAAACATACTAAAAATGTATGACATGGAAGATACTGTTTCCAGGGTCAGGTCTTGGTTTCCAAAATACACGTCAAAGCCTTGGCTCGAGTTAAACACTGAAGTTGGTTGTTCTAGTAGCCACTTCTCACATGAAGGTTTTCCTACGGAGATATGACTCTACATAGGAAAATGTGTATACCTGTTGCCCGGGGTCAAATGTCATGCTATGCCTTGTGATTTATACAATTGGTTGCATCCATCACACATGACATCTTTTCTCTACAAAGCAGAAATATCAAGGAAGGTAAGATCACATCAGAGTGTCATACTTTTTCAACTTCAGCACAGTCCAAGGGGCTTGTGTGCATGGAAAGTGCGACCGTCGCTTCTGATTCATGGCAACCCTATGAATCAGTGTCCTCCACAACATCCTTTCATTAACAGCTTTGCTCAGGTCTTGCAAATTGAGGCCTGTGGCTTCCTTGATTGAGTCAATCCATCTCTTGTTGGGTCTTCCTCTTTTCCTGCTGCCTTCGACTTTTCCTAGCATGATTGTCTTTTTCCAGTTACTCTTGTCTTCTCATACTGTGACCAAAGTATGATAGCCTCAGTTTAGTCATTTCAGCTTCTAGGGACAGTTCAGGCTTGATTTCATCTAGAACCCACGGATTTGTCTTTTTGGCAATCCATGGTATCTGTAAAACTCTCCTCCAACACCACATTTCAAAGAAACCCACTTTTTTCCGGTCAGCTTTCTTCCTTGTCCAACTTAGCAAGGGGCTAACATGGTGCAAACTATGAAAGCATCCCTAGTTTCCATCTAAACTTAGATGACAGATGTGGTTCTTTCATGAGTGGGTAAAAACTAACATGGAGGGTTTGCTCTTCAACAGCAGTTGCTCAGAACTGTTTACACTGAGCATTGGCTCACCACCTTGAAGGGTAGACTTTCATCAGGGCCTACATTGTGACAAGAGGAAAGTCTTTGTGTGTGTGCCATCAGGTCACAGCTGCCCATCCAGTTGAGTCATGTGATGATATTGTGTGAGCCAACACAACTAAGTAGGGGCAAGGGTTATTAGTAGAATGGATTAGTAAAATGGCTATTAGAAAAATGGATACTAGTCATGATGCATGCCTATTCTCTCCAGGACCAGAGGAGCATGCCCATTATATTAGGTGCTGTGGAATGCAGGCAGGATGGTGCTGCTGCAGTCGTCTTGTTTGTGGGCTTCCTGGAGGCACCTGGTTGGCCACTGTGTGAACAGACTGCTGGATTTGACAGACCTTTGGTCTGATCCAGCATGGTCTTTCTTATATTCTTATGTTCTAAGGGTAACACCTGCTCAGGAAGCATTGCTCTAACCCTGAATGGTCGTTGTGCCTTTTGTGATATCACGCTCACCAGATCAGATGGGATCCATGAAGATGTGTTCTTGACTAGGGCCAATGGAAAGGCAGAAACAGAGCCAAAGGCCATTGCTGTTCTCACCCAAATGCCACAACCTGTGGGTATGCATGCATATGCCAGGGGATGTGTCCAAAGTGCCATATCCCTGTGAAAAAAATGACCCAAATGGTCCTTGGGAAACTCATGCAGGAGGGAGAAGTCATTGTTGAAATTTGCTCCTCCCCATTATTAGTGTTCATCATAGGTTGGGCAATCCATATGTAGAAGTGAAGGCTTGTGATCATTCCCTGTTCCATCAATGTTATCTTTCTCGGTAGCTGGACCATGGAGAAAAAGAACCAAACATTAGTCTCTGGATTCATCCTGCAGGAGATCTTCAACCAAGCAGGACACAAAAGCCTCCTCTTCTCCATCCTCCTCTTCATGTATCTGCTGAGCCTACTGGGAAACCTGCTGATAGTCCTTCTGATCCGTTGTGATGCTCATCTCCTTCACACACCCATGTATTTCTTCCTCAGCAACCTCGCTCTGGCTGATGTGGGTTTTGCATCTTCCACTGTCCCCATAACACTATGCAACCTGGTTTCCTGGGAAAAGGTCATCTCCTATGGTGGGTGCTTTTCTCAGCTGTATTGTTTCTTGGCTTTTGGCAGCAGTGACAGCTTCCTGCTTGCCTCCATGGCCTACGACCGCTACATGGCTATCTGCCACCCGCTACATTACACTGCCTTGATGAACACCAAGCGTTGCTTCTTAATGGCCTCTGGGTGTTGGATCCTGGCCTTTCTACACTCCATGCCGTATGCATTGATGGTTTCCCACCTCTCCTTTTGTGCATCCCGGGAGATCCCCAATTTCTTCTGTGATATCAATCCGCTCTTAGGACTCTCTTGCTCTGACACCACCGCAGTAAAAATGATGATATGGACAATGGGCACATTATCTCTTTTGGGGCCCTTTCTACTTGTTGTGATCTCCTATGCACACATCTTCCTGACTGTAATGAAGACCCCATCTTCAAGCAGCAAACGCAAGGCCTTCTCCACATGTGGTTCTCACCTGACTGTGGTTATCTTATACTTTAGCACCCTCATCTGGGTCGATTTGCTGCCTACCTCTGGGAATAAGACCCTGGCTACTCTCATGTACACTGTGGGTGCCCCGTTGCTGAACCCGTTCATCTACAGTCTTAGGAACAATGATATGAAGAATGCCCTGAGGAGACTCATTGGCAGGATGCGAGTCTCCTTAGAGCAACTGGAAACAGATTAATTTTGATTTGACCCCATAACACTGATGTGCGGACCGCAGTCATTGATAAAGCTCATCTCCATTCTGTGAAAAGCTTCACTGTGCTGATCAGTATGTGCAGGGCTTGTGCTTAATGCTCAAGAGCAGTCCAAGCCATTTGTTGCTTCACATTCTCTTTCTCACACACAGGGTAGAAACAGATGAGTCTTTTTTTTAGACAGGCAACAAAGCCTCATGGTCTGCGAATACACAATTTTCAAAGTTTACTTCTTTGTATTAATGATGCTGCCACACTGTTACTCGTAATTTAGAATCCACTTCTAAATTACTCTTAATTTAGAATCCAATGTGTCATTGTTTATACGTCTTATAGCAGAGGTCCCCAACCTTTTTTGTGCCTGGGGACATCTTTGGAGTTCTGGCACAGGATGGTCGGCTCAGCCACAAAATGGCTGCCGCAGGAGGCGGAGCCAACCACAGAAAGTCAGAGAGTAGGGTTGCCAACCTCCAGGTAGTAGCTGGAGATCTCCTGCTATTACAATTGATCTTTAAGGGGTTGCTGATTAATGAACCTAATTATCTCCTTTGGGGTGCATTCTCCTACCAGCCAACTATAATAAATCAACCTGATGCTAATGAGGAAACTTATTAAAATAAGTCGAGGAAATCTTGGCCACCATGGAGAGCAATGAACTTAACTAGACTTGAGGGAGGAAAGTCCATGTGGGAAAGTAGCGTTAACAGGAGAACGTAGTTATTCTAGTAAGGGAAGTCTTCTAGCACATCCTGTCAAGGAAATCTATGTGTTTAGCTCACCGACAAATTTAGAAAAGGAGCTCTTCGCATGTGCACCAGCCACATGGGAGTTGTTTCAAAATGGTATGGTCCTACTAGGGTTGTCAACCTCCAGGTAGTAGCTGGAGATCTCCTGCTATTACGATTGATCTCCAGCCGATAGAGATCAGTTCACCTGGAGAAAATGGCCGCTCTGGCCATTGGACTCTATGGCATTGAAGTCCCTCCCCTCCCCAAACCCTGCCCTCCTCAGACTCCGCCCCAAAAACCTCTTGCTGGTGGCGAAGAGGGACCTGGCAACCCTATCAGAGAGTG
Source organism: Euleptes europaea (assembly GCF_029931775.1). Classification (NCBI taxonomy): domain Eukaryota; kingdom Metazoa; phylum Chordata; class Lepidosauria; order Squamata; family Sphaerodactylidae; genus Euleptes; species Euleptes europaea. The sequence goes on along the minus strand of NC_079312.1, from coordinate 175,150,211 downwards.
AAGATTGTAGTTTTAGGAAAGCTCCTGGGCTTTTTCTCTCTCTGAATTCTCAGCTTTGGTTCTCCTTCCCACAGGCCTTTGTGAATAGGCTGATGCGAGCTACAAGAATCCTCTACCCTGGAGTTGTCTTTTGGTTATGATATTGCAGAGGTTCCAGAGCCCAGCGTACTGTCTCTAAAATCTGAACCTCTGGATGGTTGTGGCATCAGGAACTAATGGTATCAGAGGGCGAAAACGCACGGTCTCTTTAGCCTCCTTTATTCCCTGTTTCAGCCAGGATTCAGCCAGGATCGAACGTGCGTTCGGCGAAACACATGTGTTTGATCCAGGCTGAATCCTGGCTGAAATGGGGAATAAAGGAGGCTAAAGAGACCCAGAGATGATCCTTGACGGTGACCCGACAGAGGCCCAACATCCTTTGAGATAGGGCAGTGGGGTTAGACAAAATTCTTGTATGATGCATGTATCCCCACCCCCCATACCACCTTCCACTGAAGGATCTGGATATTGTACAGCCACTTGCATTTTTGATTGACATTTGCTATCTCTTCTGTGGACTGCAAAGGGTATAAAACCCGCCTGCTTTCTTTGTTCAGGGGCTCCATGCCAAAGTCACAAGTACTTTGCGTGTGCCTTGGTATGAAGACGGAATATATTCCTCATTATACTTTGAACTGATCTGTTTCCTAGGTTGTGTTTGTTATGCTTGTCTCGTTCTAGTTTGCTTGACGGTATAATAAATAGATTTAAGAAATATAATGTTATATGTCTCTCTCTGCTTGCCACCGGCAGGAGGTTTTTGGGGTGGAGCCTGAGGAGGGTGGGGTTTGGGGAGGGACTTCAATGTCATAGAGTCCAATGGCCCAAGCGGCCATTTTCTCCAGGCGAACTGGAGATCAGTTGTAATAGCAGATCTCCAGCTAGTACCTGGAGGTTGGCAACCCTATGAAGACCACAAGTGATGATCATGTTGTTCCAACTGTTCCTACTTCAAATAGATTCTCAGTTTTGGGGGAGTCCTCTACTGCTGATCCCTCATTAACATGAATGTCTGATACTGAAGGAGGCCACCCTATACAGAGGCAGCCAAGCTCTGAATGCCGTTCCGGGGGGGGCAGCATGAGGGGAGGGCCTCAGCCTTGATATCCTTGGGGAGGGACTGGGGCGCAGTGGTAGAGCATCTGCTTGGCATGCAGAAGGTCCCAGGTTCGGTCCCCCAGCATCTCCAGTTAAAGGGACCAGGCAAATAGTTGATATGAAAGACCTCAGCCTGAGGCCCTGGAGACCCGCTGCCAGTAGACAATACTGACTTTGATGGACCATGGGTCTGATTCAGTATAAGGGAGCTTCATGTGTTCATGTGTTCATGTGATGTCCGGTTTGTTTGGCTCTCCAGGACACCTGGTGCGTCACTTTATGAAACAGGATGCTGGACGAGACGGACCGTTGGCCCGCTTCTAGAACTCTACTGATTTACTTATGATTTCAACCTTTCCGGTGCACATCCCTTGATATGCACCTCTCTAGAGCTGGGTGCTCTTGTCTTCTTCCTCTCTTTGCCACTGCTGTTTGTTCTCAACAGGGCTTGGCTTAACAAGACCCCCATGGAAATAATCTGCCTTCTACTGCCCCTGAGAGGCTGTGGTTTGGCTTGGTGCAATATACATGGTAGTTGTTTTTAAAGCCCAGATCCTGCGTTTTGCAGGCAATGAGAACTTCTTTGGGGCACGTCAAATGACAGGTCCATTTAGATTCGTGCTTCTGGAAGCTGCCAAGTGAGAAGCTCTGTTCCTTCTAAAGAGGGATGCGGTTGGGTTGAAATGGAGCTCAGCAGGCCAGGCTTGGGGGTCTCTCAGCGGCTGTGAGAACAGCAAAACTGCCGAGGTCTGAATCGTAGTTGTGAATTTCCTGTATTGTGCAGGGGGTTGGACTAGATGACCCTGGTGGTCCCTTCCAACTCTATGGTCCTATGTCTTTGGCAAGGCTGAGATGGTTGCATTCTCACTGGCTTGGAGCAGATACAACCAGGCAAGAAGCGGCATGCTAGCAGTGCTGCCAGGGAGACTTGTATGTCCTCCCAGCTTCCACAGAAGGGTAGGATATTCTCCTAGCATTGCCAACAGGCCTGGAGAAAAAAGTCCTGTCCCTTTAACAGAGGCTTACTGTGTTGAAATTGGGCAGATGAAGCATTTCAGGGCAATGAGGTAAGCAATATCACCTGATAAATCATATTCCATTGAGCCTCTATTAAGAGGGAGGATTCTGGAGGGAAGGCAGCATGGTATAGCCCAATCTCATCAGATCTCGGAAGCTAAGCAGGGTCAGCCCTGGTTAGTATTTGGATGGGAGAACTCCAAGGAATACCAGGGTTGCTGTGCTGAGGAAGGCACTGGCAAACCACCTCTGTTGGTCTCTTGCCATGAAAACCCCATAAGGGGTCACCATAAATCAGCTGTGACTTGAGGGCACTTTATACACACACAAGAGGGAGGACATTTCTCTCCCAGATATTGCTAAGGTGCAGAGGAAAAAGACCGAGAAAAAGACCGAGAAGTTAGGACAGTTATCTGGAAGAGATGATATGGGAAGGGGGGTGGAGAATCAGCATTTGGTCATTCATGCTGTGATAACTCACAGCTGGATGTTTGAATTCCGTGCCTTACATTTACTATGGTTGAGCAAAGCGCTTTTGAATGCCCCCCCCCCGAAGAAACTATCAGTGATGAAAGAGTAGGGGAGGGGCTGTAGCTCAGTGGCAGAGCATCTGCTTGGCATGCAGAAGGTCCCAGGTTCAATCCACGGCATCTCCAGTTAAAGGGACTAGGAAGGTAGGTGATGTGAAAGACCTCTGCCTGAGACCCTGGAGAGCTGCTGCCGGTCAGAGTAGACAATGTTGACTTTGATGGACCGAGGATCTGATTCAGTATAAGGTAGCTTCATGTGTTCATCTTTAGAGAAGGGTTCTAGGTTATGTGTTCTATCAATGTTATTTTTCTCTCTAGCTGGACCATGGAGAAAAAGAATCAAACATTAGTCTCTGGATTCATCCTACAGGGCATCTTCAACCAAGCAGGACACGAAAGCCTCATGTTTTCCATCATCGTCTTCATGTATCTGCTGAGTCTACTGGGCAACCTGCTGATTATCCTTCTGATCCGTTGTGATTCCCATCTCCACACACCCATGTATTTCTTCCTCAGCCTCCTTGCTCTAGCCGACATGGGTTTTGCGTCTTCCATTGTCCCCATAATGCTACGCAACCTGGTTTCCCAAGATAAGATCATCTCCTACGGTGGGTGTTTTTGCCAGATGTATTCTTTCTTGGTTTTTGGCAATTGTGACAGCTTCCTGCTTGGTATCATGGCCTACGACTGCTTCATGGCTATCTGCCACCCACTACATTACACAGCCTTGATGAACTCCAAGCGTTGCCTCTTGATGGCCTCTGGCTGTTGGCTCCTCACCATTGTTCACTCCATGCTGAACACCGTGATAGTTTCTCGTCTCTCCTTTTGTGTGTCCCGGGAGATCCCCGATTTCTTCTGTGATATCCCTCCACTGTTAGGACTCTCCTGCTCAGACACCACTCCCATAAAGATGTTGATATGGACAGAAGGCACGCTAGCTATTATGGGACCCTTCCTACTTGTTGTCGTCTCCTATGCACACATCTTCGTGGCCGTAGTGAATACCCCAAGTTCAAGCAGCAAACGCAAGGCCTTCTCTACATGTGGTTCTCACCTGTCAGTAGTTATCTTATTTTTTAGCACCATCATCTGGGTCTATTTGCTGCCTACTTCTGGGAACAAGACCCTGGCTTCTCTCATGTACACTGTGATTGCCCCAATGTTGAACCCCTTTATCTACAGTCTGAGGAACAATGAGATAAAGGGTGCCCTGAGGAGACTCGTTGGTCGAATGCGAGCCTCCCTAGAGTAACTGGAAATAGTTTAGGTTTCGCCTTAGGGTAGCCAACTTTTGATTTGACCCATTTACATTGATGTATGAATAGCAGGATAGAAGGGGCCCTATAGTGCAAAGCTTCTTAAACTGTGGGTGGTGACCCCATATGGGGTCATGTAACTGAATGTGGGGCTTGCGAAAAATTTGGCAATATAAAATAGGTATACAAATTGAACATTTACTAATATATATACCTATGTACCCGGGGTCGCGTAAAAATTTCTCGAGCGAAAAGGGGTTGAGAGTGGAAAAAGTTTGACTTCCGGTGGTGCTGCTGGGGAGAGCACTCCATTTCCCCAGGTCGTCCTGGGAGAAATCCAAGTTTGCGTTATTTCTGGGGTACATAGATACCCCAATCCGACCCTTGCAAGTGGGTTGGAAAGCAGGAACTCCCTGCAGCCCGCAAACGCGGTTTGACCTCCTAGGTACTCTGAGGGGGCTTTTTTAAGCCCCTCGGAGTCCTGGACGCCGGTCCTGCGAGGGCACTAGGGAAGGACATCGCCAAAACGCAACTTAGGCATCAAGCTCCACCCTCCACCACCTTAATACCAACATAAGGACTACATAAAGAAAAGAACCTCACCTCTTGACACCCAAGTGAGTACAAAAGAACTCTTCGTCTACCTACTGGAAACTTGAACAGATGGGGGGCTGATAAGAATATTTCTGGGACCCCCACTCCTCCTTAATCCGAACTGAAAAAGTTTGATCTGAGTTAGCCATCGGGATTAGCGACAGGAGCCTTATCAAGCCGATCAGCCTAAACCATAATAAAGAGTCGGAAGGATACCTTTTGATTGACAAGAATTATCACCAATGGGTCCAAGGGAAGGGGAGGGTGATTTTTCTTCCTGATTTTCCGGCGAAAAGAATATCCTGCCACGTTTGCAGTAAGGGAGTGCCTGGAACGGAAGACCCTCTATAACACCCTCTCTATCATCGGAACTAAAACAACAGGAAGTAGTCGTAGGACTGATTACGCGTCGCACTCGAGTTACTCTGAAATCATTCCTGAAGGAATAACCATCGAGAAGAGGTGGTAGAAGGTCCACGGCACTAGCAACTTCCTGTATACTTCCTGATCAGCCCGACCTAGAGCGACCGAAAAAACTCACTGGTATTTCAAAACTTTAAAACGCAATTTTAGAGCTAATTTCGACTCTTTTCAACCCGAAAAAATTATAAGGCTGATGTTTGAATCATTATCTTTTAATTAGTACTTTAAAGGCCCTGTCTGTGGACATGTATTTTACCAGCTTCTTTTGAATGTAAATGTCGGGAACTCGACCCCGCTCTGGCTCACTACACAGCCCTGCCTATACTAAACTAAGGGAATCACTACAAACCTCAACCATGGAAAAAAAATTACAGGACATGCTAACTAAACAAACAGAGGCAACAAATAAACAGTTTGAACAGATGTCTACACAGATGGCACAGTTGACTTCTATGATGACAAATCTTGGTCAAGCATCCCAAGCTATTAATCAGAAGTTGGATGTGGTTACAGGAGACTTGTAAGAAGTAAAAACTCAAATGACTGTCATGAAGACAGATATGCAAGCGATGGATGCATCAATTAAGAAAGTGATGGATGAGCATAAGGATACAAAGAAAAAATTAACAAGTCAAGAAAAACAGATTGAAACAATACAAACGGATCAGATGGCGGCAAAAAATCAAATGGCAATGATGGAGATGAGAGTGAGAGAGACTAACCTTTGTATACGCAACTTTCCAGACATGATGGGAGATAATAAAGAAACTGCACTACCAAATTTGGCCTACTTATTCCAGATAGATGAACAAGAATTAAAACAAGCCATTAACAGAGTATACAGGATACCATTACCTGCTAGAATGAGGAGATCTAAGCCAAGAGATTTGATGATAGTGTTTTATGACACTAGAGTTAAAGATAAGATTATGAAGATTCACTATGAAAATCCAGTGTCAGCAGGAGATTCCCCTCTCATATTACTGAAGGATATTCCAAGGCATCTACTTTCACAGAGGAACAACTACAAAGATTTTGTATCTACATTGAAAGCTAATGGTATCAAATACCGTTGGATCATGCCACAAGGTTTGGCTTTTACCTACAAGGAAGTGAAAACGACAATTCTATCTCAAGCAGATGTGGGGAAATTTCTGAGAAAGTATAAAATGGACCTTAAAGAACTACCTGGGGAGAAGGAGGAAGAAGAAGAGGAAGAAGAAGAGGCACAAGGTGCAGAAGGAGGTACCAAATTATAGACTTTTTACTCTGTTAAAAATACTACATTATGGCAAAAGCAATTTCTTGGAATGTAAATGGACTGAATGAGAAAACTAAAAGGGCTAGAATTTTCAAATATCTACAGAAATATAAATACTCCCTAATTTGTCTACAAGAGACTCACATAGCTTCAAAGCATACAAAATATTTGGAGAAACAGATGCTTGGACAAGCATTTATTGCCTCAGCTAAAACTAAAACAAAGGGAGTGGTAATTTATGCCCACCCCAGTCTTTGTCCAGAACTATTATACAAAGATAACGAAGGAAGAATTGTAATTATTAGAACTAAAATATTGGGACAAAGGACAATAGTGGTTGGAATTTATGCACCCAATGAAGGGAAAAAATCCTTCTATGAAAATCTACATGATTTGATAGCCCAACACGCAAAAGATCAAATCTTATTGATGGGCGATTTCAATGGAGTTATTCTCCCATCATTGGACAAAAAATCAAAAGCAAAAGACATCAATGACGGATGCTTACCTAAAACTTTCTTTACTATGGCTTCAGAATTAGAACTACAAGACATTTGGAGAACAATGAATACAACTGCTAAAGAATACACTTTTTATTCAGCGAGACATGATTCACACTCCAGAATCGATATGATATGGGCCAGTAAATCAATTTTCACTCAGTTACGTAAAATCCATATTTTACCCAGAACTTTTTCTGATCATAATCCTGTTACTTTTGATTGGAACAATAAACAAGCATTTAGATGGCGAATGAATGATAAACTTCTAAAAGACAACAAGATACATAAGGAATTACAGGTTTTAATGAAAGACTTTTTTGAAATTAATCTTAATGGGGAAACTTCTTTAAATACAGTTTGGGATGCATTCAAAGCTGTTCTGAGAGGCTTTATGATACAGAAACATTCGGCTTGGAAGAAGACTCAATTACAATTTACAAACAATTTACTTTGGAATTTACAAAATTTGGAACAGAAATTGGTAACGGTAACACAGGAAGAGGAGAAAAGAGAAATTCAAATAAAGATTTCTGCATCTAAACATCAATTAAATTTGGTAATAATGGAGGAAATGAATAAAAACTTGAAACTTGCTAAACAAAAGTATTTTGAATATGCAAATAAACCAGGAAAACTTTTAGCAACACAATTGAAGGACGCATTCCAAAAAAAGGTTATAACAAAAATCCAAACTGTTAAAGGACCAGTCTATTCAACTTCAGAAATTCAGAAAGAATTTGTTTCATTTTATTCTAAGTTATATCAGAAAGAAAATACTCCAAAACAGAAAATAGATAAATTTCTAAACTCAATACAGATGAAAGCTTTGTCAATGACCCAGAGAGAATGTATTGAAGCTCCAGTAACAAGGGAAGAAATACAAGAAGCAATACTGAGACAAAAAACGGATAAAACACCTGGACCAGATGGAATTACTGCACTATTTTACAGAACATTTAGTGACAATTTAGTTGGATTTTTTGGCTTACTTTACAATGCAATTTTGGATGAGGGAACATCCCCGGAGACTTGGTCACATGCATTTATATCATTGATACCTAAAGAAGGAAGGGATCCAGAAAAAACATCCAATCATAGACCTATATCGCTGTTAAATGTGGATTACAAAATTTTTGCTTCGGTTTTGGCATGTAGGATAAAACAATTCATTAAGGATCTTATACACGAAGACCAAGCAGGTTTCATACCAGGAAGGCAAATAAAAGACAATGTAAGAATTTTACTAGACTCACTGGAATATTATGACCAGAATATCCAACAAACTGCGGCTTTTGTATTTTTGGATGCAGAAAAAGCCTTTGATATGGTCTCTTGGAACTTTTTGAAACGGATTTTGGATAAATTGAATTTTGGAGATCGTTTTCAGAAAGGTATATCGGCTATTTATACCTCCCAACAGGCTAAAATTTTGGTTAATGAATCAATGTCAGATAATTGCCAAATCACGAAAGGGACCAGACAGGGATGTCCCTTGTCTCCACTTTTATTTTTGTTGGTGTTGGAACCGCTATGTGTGAAACTAAGAAGTATGGAGGACATCCGCGGGTTAAGAATTAAAAAACATGAATTTAAGTTGAGAGCATTCGCGGATGACCTACTGTTAATTTTGGAGAACCCAACACAGTCAATGAATATACTTCGGGAGACTTTGGACGATTTTGGGAAAATATCAGGCTTCAAAGTGAATCAAGAAAAAACAAAGATAATATTTAAAAATCTACCGGAAACACAGCAACAGGAATTTATATCATATACTGGTTGGGAGAAAGCCAACAAAGTTAAATACCTGGGAATTTGGATTACTGCAAAGAATAAAGATTTGATAACCAACAATTACCTCAAGTTATGGGGTAAGATTAAAACTGATATGATTATATGGTCAAATAAAAAATTGTCACTAATGGGACGTATTTCAACGATTCAAATGAATGTCTTACCAAGGATGCTCTTCTTATTCCAAAATTTGCCAATAATATCACACACTAAATATTTTGATACTTGGAGGAAAGACATTTCAAACTTCATCTGGCAAGGGAAAAAACCAAGGATTGCTTATAAATATTTGGTGGATCTAAAAACTAGAGGAGGTTTAGCACTGCCTAATTTTCAACTCTACGCTGAAGCGGTAGCTTTAGTATGGCTAAAAGACTGGATGAATTTGTCAAATATACGTTTGCTAGACTTGGAAGGTTATAATAACTTAAGTGGATGGCATGGCTATTTGTGGTATGATAAAATTAAGTTACAAGCAACATTTCGTAATCATATAATCAGGTCCTCTTTACTTCGTATCTGGATGAGATATAAACACATCTTGGAACCAGAAACACCGATGTGGATATCGCCTCAAGAAATGCTAACATTGCGCCCACTTAGACCAGACAAATGTATTACTTATCAAGATCTAATTAATTGGGACGGAAAGAAATGCTCACTAAAAGACTTTCAACTTCTTAAGGATGATTTACAATGGCTCCAATACTATCAAATTAAATCAGTTTTTGTACAAGATGCTAAAAAAGGTTTTTCTAAAGAAAAATCTTCTTTTCAAAGGATTTTACTAGATAATAATACAAAACTGATTTCTAAAATGTATAATCTCCTTTTAACAATATATTGTGAGCAGGATACGATTAAACCAACTATGATCGACTGGGCTCAAAATGTGGGACATGATATTGCTTTAAATAAATGGGAACGACTATGGTCCAAAGATCTAAAAGGAATAAAAGCACAGTCAGTGCGAGAAAATATTTATAAAATGATGTATAGATGGTATTTAACACCTAAGAAAATTGCAAAGATTTATAAAACAATGTCCCCTATCTGTTGGAAATGTAACAAAGAAATTGGTTCCTTTTATCACATGTGGTGGACCTGTGACAAAGCTAAAGATTTTTGGGACATGATCTATAATGAATTGAGACTAATACTACAAAAGAATATACCCAAAACACCAGAAATGATGTTATTGAGTATGATTCCAGACGACTTATCAACACAAAGAACCTTTTTGATTTATGCCACAACAGCTGCGAGACTGCTTTATGCAGCGAAATGGAAAGGGTTAGAAATTCCTGAGAAAAAAGACTGGATTGTTAAAATGTTTGAAGTGGCAGAAATGGCAAAACTCACAGCTATTCTAAATGAAGAAAATGACGCTCGGTTTCTGGGGGAATGGGGGGCGTGGATGCATTATTGTGAATATGAGTTAAAATTGGGAAGAATGGAAGAATATTTTCTAATCTGATCCAGAGGATTATTTTTGGTCTTTTTTATAATGAATAAGCATAATTATATTTACTAACAGATTATGGTTTTTTTTATATATATGGTATTGATAGTTTATTAAGATTAGATTAACTACGACGGGATGAACTTTTTATTAAGAGGAAGATAGAGGTGAAGGGGAAGTCAAAAATTTTCCATTTCTTTTTTTTCTCTCTCTTTATTATATGTTATGGAATTATAACAACTTTAGGTTAGAATTGAAATTTTATATTGTCATAGATGTTGTTTAATGCAATGGAAAATTTCTAGTATAAAACCCAATAAAATTTATATATAAAAAAAAAAAGAGAGTGGAAAAAGTTTAAGAAGCCCTGAGAGTGGTAAGCTGCCGTACTGCATTCAAAAGCTCTGCTCATGACCTGAGTTCAGTCCCAATGGAAATCGGTTTCAGGTAGCCAGCTCAAGGTTGACTCAGCCTTTCATCCTTCTGAGGTCAGTAAAATGAGTATCCAGCCTGCTGGGGGTAATGTGTAGACGACTAAGGAATACAATGGCAAACCATCCCGTAAATAGGGTTGCCAGCCTCCAGGTGGTAGCTGGAGATCTCCCGCTGTTACAACTGATCTCCAGGTGAAAGAGATCGATTCACCTGGAGAAAATGGCCTCTTTGGTCGGTGGACTCTATGAAATTTTATGCCATTGAGGTCCCTCCCCTTCCCAAACCCCACTCTCCTCAGACTTCACCCCTAAATCTTCCAGATATTTCCCAACCTGGAGCTGGCATCCCTACCCATAAACATACTCTGCTTAGTAAGTGTCGGGATGCGACATCAACCCATGGGTCAATAATGACACGGTGTTTGCACAGGGGACTATCTTTACCTTTATGGATAGCAGCTATTGATAATGCTGATCTCCATTCTACATAAGCTTTGCTGTACTGATATCTGTAGGTAGATCTGATGCTTAATGCTCAAGGGAAGGCCAGGCCATTTAATTCTTGACATCTGTCAAACGAGTGCTTTCATAGAATCATAGAATTGGAAGGGACCACCAGGGTCATCTAATCCAACCCCCTGCACAATACAGGAAATTCACAACTACCTCCCCCCCACACCCCAGTGACCCCCTACTCCATGCCCAGAAGATGGCCAAGATGCCCTCCCTCTCATGATCTGCCCAAGGTCATAGAATCAGCATTGCTAACAGATGGCCATCTAGCCTCTGCTTAAAAACCTCCAGAGAAGGAGAGCTCACCACATCCCAAGGAAGCCTTTTCCACTGAGGAACTGCTCTGTTAGAGAATCCTTCGTAATGTCTAATGGAAACTCTTTTGATTTAATTTCAACCTGCTGGTTCTGGTCCAACCTTCGGGGGCAACAGAAAACAACTCGGCACCATCCTCTATTTGACACCCCTTCAAGTATTTTATGTGTACATGCCTGACCCTCCGTTTTTCTCTTTTTCTCTTTCTCTCTCTCACACAGTAGAGACAAATGAGTTTCTTTTTATCAAGGGGAAAGTCATTGTCTGTGAAATGTTAGGTAGTTTTCATAGTTTGGTTCGTTGCCTATGCTGTACTGCTGCACCATTACTCTTAATTTTGTTTTTATGTATTTTTATGTACTTTATTTTATGTATTTAATTTATATTGTCAGTCGTCTTGAGCTCTGTAATGAAAAAAGGTGTCTAATACATGTTTTTAAAAGAAATACATTATTGTAAATCACTGTTGTATCAAGGTTTATGTCTTTTATCATTAGGGTTGCTAACCTCCAGGTACTAGCTGGAGATCTCCCTCTATTACAACTGATCTCCAGGCGACAGAGATCAGTTCACCTGAAAAAAATGGTCGCTTTGGCAATTGGACTCTATGACATTGAAGTCCCTCCTCTCCCCAAACCCCGCCCTCTTCAGGCTCCACCCCAAATATCTCCAGATATTTCCCAACCCAGAGCTGGTAACCCTATATTTCATGGGTCCCATACTTTATTCAGTCTGTGGACACCTTTGCAATTCCTACTGAGGGTGGTAGGCACAACCAGTAAAGGGCTGCCACAGGAGGGGGAGCCCAGCAACCACTAAATTGCTGTCGCAAGAATTGGCACCAACCACAAAAAGAGAGTGAGGTTGTGCATAACTGTAATAGTAACTCATCAAATTTCAGGTGGAAGGTATGCTTAACTGGATGTCTTTTTAAATGAACATATTATTTTAAAATATGTTCTTACACAAAGCTTACCTTCATTCATGTATTGATGATACTTGTGCTGGGTGGCAGCTGCCTTTGAGCTACAAAAATTGAGTTACAATTTTTATTGTAAGAGAGCCAGCGTGGTGTAGTTGTTAAGACCGGTGGTTTGGAATGGTGGACTCTAATCTGGAGAACTAGGTTTGATTCCCCACTCCTCCACATGAGCGGTGGAGGCTAATCTTATGAATTGGATTTGTGTCAGATAGGCTCTCCGCCGGCCCCGGATAGAAACAAGATGGTTTCCCCCACGGACAAAATGGGGTCTTTTTGCACTCTGTCCCTCCCCGTTTGCACCTGGTCTCCTGCCCAAGATCTGCAGCTCAATGGAGACCCGCCCCGGTAATGGCTGATCTGATACCGGGTCCCGCAAAACAATACCGGGAGCCCGGGAAGATCAGCCACTTAACGCACACATTTTACTCTGAATACTTTTGCTCAAGTCTTTACCGGTAGTTTGCTTCGGTATTGTGTCTTTGTTTCCAATAATCCAATCAACCCCATCGTATCCACCCTATATATGTTTCAATATTCCCCATACCTGTATGCTAGCCTTAAGTCTTTTGACCTGCTGAAATCGAAATAAACTTTTACCTCGCTGCATCGTCTGGAGGAAAGTTATTGCCAGGAACGCATTGACTTGCTGAGGCCTGACAATTTGTTTCCCCACTCCTACACATGAAGTCAGCTGGGTGACCTTGGGGAAGTTACAGTTCTAATAAGAGCTCTCTCAGCCCCACCTACCTTACAGGGTGTCTGTTGTGGGAAGGGGAAGGTGACTGTAAGCAAGATTGAGTCTCCCTTAAGTGGTAGAGAAAGTCGGCATAGAAAAACCAACTCTTCTTCTTCTTCTTCTTCCTTGGATGTGTGCTTATACATTTCTAACACTCACTTGGATTACACCTTACAATACATAGCCAGGCTGACGCTAAATGATTATATTTGTTTATGAAATTTTGTGTGTGCAACCTATGTTGTATTAGTAGGGTTGCCAACTGCCAGGTAGTAGCAGGAGATCTGCTAATTCAACTGATCTCCAGCCAATAGAGATCAGATCACCTTGAGAAAAAAGGCCGCTTTGGCAATTGAGCTCTATGGCATTGAAGTCCCTCCCCTCCCCAAACCACGCCATCCCCACTCTCTGCCCCAAAAACCTCCCGTTGGTGGCAAAGAAGGACCTGGCAACCCTATGTATTAGACCACTGAAGAAGGCCCGAGAGCTGAAACACATTTGGCATGTGGTTTTATATTATCAATGCTGTTGCCATTTGGCTTGTTTTAAATATAAGAACAGCCATGCTGGATCAGACCAAAGTCCATCAAATCCAGCAGTCAGTTCACACAGTGGCCAACCAGGTGTCTCCAGGAAGCCCACAAACAACTGCAGCAGCATTATACTGCCTGCGTTCCACAGCACCTAATATAATAGGCCTGCTCCTCTGACCCTGGAGAGAACAGGTATGCATCATGACTAGTGTCCATTTTTACTAGTAGCCATGGATAGCCCTCTCCTCCATGAACATGTCCACTCCCCTCTTAAAGCCTTCCAAGTTGGCAGCCATCACCACATCCTTGGGCAGGGAGTTTCTCAATTTAACTAAGCGTTGTGTGAAGAAATCCTTCCTTTTATCCGTTTTGAATCTCTCCCCCTCCAGCTTCGGCATAAGTGCTTTATAATAAATATATTTCACTGTTGTATTTTGGTCTCGTTTCTTCCAGCCTTTTGGGTCAGTATGTGAAAGAGGATGCTGGACGAGATGGATCACTGATTCAGCAAGCTCTTCTTACGGACTTATGGTTTCAACCATTGCAGAGCACATCCCTTGACACACCCCTCTCTAGAGCTGGTCGCTCCTGTCGCCTTCCTCTCTTTGTCATTGCGGTTGGTTCCCCACAGAGCGTGGCTTAACAAGACCCCCATGGAAATAGTTTGCCATCTGCTGTCCCCAAGAGTCCCTGGTTTGATGGTGTGCAGTGCAAATGGTTCTTCTTATAGCCCAGATCTTCTCCTTTGCAGACAATAAAGAACTTCTTTCGGGCACGTCAAACCACAGGTCCATTTAGACTCCTGCTTCCGGAAGTTGTCGGCTGGGCGGCTCTGTTCCTTCTAAAGAGGGTTGGCTGAAATGGAACTCAGCAGGCCAGGCTCAGGGGGATCTCGGGGCGGCTCTGAAATAGCAAAGCCCCAAAGGATGGAAGTTATCCCTTGAATGAAAACTGCCCAGTGAATCTGAAGCCCAGCATATCGTTTCTGGTCACTGCTTTGAGTCAAGCTCTGGAACGGATCGGGCCAAACCTTCGACCAGCGCCCTTCGTGTCAGCAAATGCCTTCCTTCTTTGTATGTCAAAGGTCCTCCGACATCGATGGAGTGAAGCTTAAGCATTGCAGGGCACGGGGAAGTGTTACTGGTGAGTAGGGTACGCCCTTTCAGAAGGTTCCTCGTGGGTGACTAATTCTAGCCAGCTCGAGGGAAAGACAAGGCTATGGTCTTGAACGTCCAATTAAACCAGTTTCATTTGAAGGCTGCTTCTTGCTTTATCAATCGATATAAAACGAAATAAAAGCTTGATATTCTATGAGGCTCTGTAATTCTTTGGCGAGGCTGAGATGGTTGCTGTTAGGCCTTTGCTGGTTTGTCAGGCCTTTGCCGGTTGCTTGACATGAGTAGGCCAGCCTCTGGCTCCGTGTCAAGACCTTGGTTCTCATGCCTGTAAACTCTGTGTACAATTTCGTCCATCCTGTTTTTCACAGCTGTGTAATATTTAGTCTATGCTTCCTGGGAATCCCTTATCTCGGGTTAGCCTCGCTTTGTTTTACTTTCACAGGCTAGAGTGCTTTTGAACACGTAACCTGCCTATGTATCGCCATTAGCAGCCTTCTTCTGTTTGATGACAGTCAGTTCTTTCAATCTACCTTTTTGCTCCTAATAAAGCATTACTGCTTCAGGACTACCAGCCTGGACGAGTTTGCTTGTGGGATGCCTAATCCTGACAGTTGCCTTCTCGCTGGCTTGGAGCAGATACAACCAGGCAAGAAGTGACATGTTAGCAGGGTTGCCAGGGAGTCTGGTATGTCCTCCCAGCTTCTATAGAAGGGGTATGATATTCTCCTAACAGCCAGGAGAAAAAAGTCCTCTCTCTTTAACAGTGGCTTAATGCATTGAATCCCTGACCTGGATGGCCCAGGCTAGCCTGATCTCATCAGATCCCAGAAGCTAAGCAGGGTCAGCCCTGGTTAGTATTTGGATGGGAGACCACCAAGGAATACCAGGGTTGCTGTGCAGAGGAAGGCACTGGCAAAACCACCTCTGTTAGTCTCTTGCCATGAAACCCCCCCAAAAGGGGGTTGCCATAAGTCGGCTGCGACTTGAAGGAACTTTACACACACAATGTATTGAAATGGGCTGGTGAGGTTTTTGTTGCATGGAAGTAAAGGAAGTCACCTATAAATAACGTTTTGTTAATACTCTATTGACGTGGTAGGACTTCCCCCCCTCCAGGCATTTGGCAACCCTATTCTCAATTGTGTCAGATCTTGGAAGCTAAGCAGGGTCAACCTTGGTTAATATTTGGATGGGAGACCACCATCCAAGGAAGTCCAGGGTTGCTATGCAGAGGCAGGCACTGGCAAGCCACTTCTGTTAGTCTCTTGCCATGAAAACCCCAAAAAGGGGTTGCCAACCTCCAGGTCCTAGCTGGCGATCTTCTGCTATTAAAACTGATCTCCAGCCGATAGAGATCAGTTCACCTGGAGAAAATGGCCGCTTTGGCAATTGAACTCTATGGCATTGAAGTCCCTCCCCTCTACAAACCCCGCCCTCCTCAGAGTCCACCCCCAAAATCTCCATGTATTTCCCAACCCAGAGCTGACAACCCTACCACCCTCTGAAAATATCCTCATGGAAGGCACAACTGTTACATGTTCTTTGGTTCTTGTAGGTTATCCGGGCTGTGTAACCGTGGTCTTGGAATTTTCTTTCCTGACGTTTCGCCAGCAACTGTGGCAGGCATCGTCAGAGTAGTAACACTGAAGGACAGTGTCTCTCAGTGTCAAGGGTGTAGGAAGAGTAATATATAGTCAGAAAGGGGTTGGGTTTGAGCTGAGTATTGTTCTGCAAAAGTATCTGTAAGTATCAAGAACAATACTCAGCTCAAACCCAACCCCTTTCTGACTATATATTACTCTTCCTACACCCTTGACACTGAGAGACACTGTCCTTCAGTGTTACTACTCTGAAGATGCCTGCCACAGTTGCTGGCGAAACGTCAGGAAAGAAAATTCCAAGACCACGGTTACACAGCCCGGATAACCTACAAGAACCAATGAACTCTGACCGTGAAAGCCTTCGACAATGTTACATGTTCTGTTCATTTTATTTTTCTCCTTAGCTGGACCATGGAGCAAGGGAATGAAACTTTCGTCCCGGGATTCATTCTGCAAGGCCTCTTCAACCAAGGGGGACACGAAGGCCTCCTCTTCTCCATCCTCCTCTTCATGTATCTGCTGATTCTCCAGGGCAACCTGCTGATTGTCCTTCTGATCCTCTGCGACGCCCGTCTCCTCCACACCCCCATGTATTTCTTCCTCAGCTACCTCTCTCTGGCCGACATGTGCTTTGCCTCTTCCACGATCCCCGTAATGCTGCGTAACCTCCTTTCCCAGGACAGGGCCATCTCCTGTAGCGGTTGCTTGTCTCAGATTTATCTTTTCTTGGCCTTTGGCAACAGCGACAACTTTCTGCTCGCCACCATGGCCTACGACCGCTACTTGGCTATCTGCTGCCCTCTGCACTACACGGCCTTGATGAACACCAAGCGTCGCCTCTCGATGGTCTCTGGCTGTTGGCTCCTGGCCCTCTTTCAGGCCACGCTGTACACCTCCATGCTTTCCTCCCTTTCCTTTTGCGCATCCCGGGAGGTCCCCCATTTTTTCTGTGAATTCTACCCTGTGCTGGGGCTCGCCTGCTCCGATACCACTGCCATAAAGCTTGTGGCACTGACCGAGGGTGTTCTAGATGTTCTGGGGCCTTTCGTCTTCATCGTGGCCTCCTACGGGCGCATCTTCGTCGCCATAATGAAGACTCCATCCTCCACCAGCAAACGCAAGGCCTTCTCCACGTGTGGTTCTCACCTGGCTGTGGTTATCCTGTTCTACGGCACCCTCTGCTGGATCTATACCCAGCCTACCTCTGAGAACAAGACCCTGCCTTCCCTCATGTACACTGTGGTCACTCCTATGCTGAACCCTTTCATCTACAGTTTGAGGAACAATGAGATGAAAGGAGCCTTGAGGAGGCTTTTTAACAGGGTGAGCATCATTCATAGGAACTGGAAGTAATTGAACAGGCTTCCTCGGGAGGTGGTAAGCGCCCCTTCCCTGGAGGTTTTGAAGAAGAGGCTAGATGGCCATCTGTCAGCAATGCTGATTCTATGACCTTAGGCAGATCATGAGAAGGAGGGCATCTTCTAGGCACGGAGTAGAGATCACTGGGGGTGTGTGTGGGAGGTAGTTGTGAATTTCCTGCATTGTCCAGGGGGTTGGACTAGATGACCCTGGTAGTCCCTTCCAACTCTGATTCTATGAAAGCACTCGTTTGACAGATGTCAAGAATCAAATGGCCTTCTCTCAAATGGCATAAAATTCCATAGAGTCCACCGTCCAAAGAGGCCATTTTCTCCAGGTGAATTGATCTCTTTCACCTGGAGATCAGTTGTAACAGCGGGAGATCTCCAGCTACCACCTGGAGGTTGGCAACCCTATTTACAGGATGGTTTGCCATTGCCTTCCTTAGTTGTCTATGATATATCTTTACCTACGGTTTAACTTTCTCTATTTCGCTTGGATTCAGAGAAAATCCGATTAAAATGTTATATCAATGGCACCTGTCACCACTGAAATTCGCTAAAATCTATGGGAATATGCAGGATAAATTTTGGCTCTGTAAAATACCAAATGAATATCATCTGCACAAATTACCAAATGAATATCGTCAAATGAATATCATCTGCACATGTTGGAGAGCACAAACCTATGGGTCCTCTATTACAGCTTATCTTTTAAAAAAGGCCTTGATGCAGATTTCCCTTTTTCTGCCGAGGTCCTGCAACTAAACTACACAGCCCTTTCCTCCCAAAAGACAAATGCAGTTTAATTGCACATCTGTTGACAGCTACTAGACTAGTATTTGCAAGATATTGGAAAATCAGACCTGCGTCCTGCAGGACAAGTGGATTCTGAAATTGAAGGAAATCTGTCTCGTAATCAAACCGACAAATTTAAATAAAGGATATATGTTGTGTAACAAATGCAAAGAATTTGGGAGATCTTTCTAGTAAAGAATCTATGTCTATGCCTATGTATATATTATAGTGTATTAATAAACTTTTTTTCCTGCAAAAAAGAGATTAAAAAGTCTAGTTTTGGGTACAGCCTTTACTGCTGTGTGGCAGCAGGCAGAATGAGTTGCCTCTGAGGAATCTCAGCCTGACTTGTCGACAACATAATGTAGTTTAGATGAAGGACTGTATCCGTTGTTTGACGCCTACATCTGTAATCCCTAGCAGAGCCGTATCTTTATCCTCAGATACTTGTATGGTGCCGTTTTCCCTTCTCTTCAAGGGGTGCTGCAAGACATCTCTGATTTAACGAGCGATCCTTAATTAATTGAGGTACTTCAACTCAGTACCACCTAGGGTTGCCATGCTCCAGGTGCTAGCTGGAGATCTCCTGCTGTTACAACTGATCTCCAGCCGATAGAGATCAGTTCACCTGGAGAAAAAGGTTGCTTTGGCTATTACTCCAGGGGGTGGGAGACCTTGTCAGAGGGCAGAGGAATGATGCACGGGCAGGTGGGGGGAACACAGGTGGATGGGCCTAGTAGTGGCATAAGGGGCTGCCCAGGACCTCCCAAAACCTGGAACTGGCTGTGCCACAAGGGGTCAATTAGTGGCTTTCTGGGGCTTTTTCAAGTTGGGAAAATGATGCTGGGGGGTAGGGTTGCCAACCACCAGGTACTAGCTGGAGATCTGCTATTACAACTCATCTCCAGCTGATAGAGATAAGTTCCCCTGGAGAAAATGGCTGCTTTGGTAATTGGACTCTATGGCACTGAAGTTCCTCCACTCCCCAAACCCAGCCCTTCTCAGGCTCCGCCCCAAAAACCTCCCGCCAGTGGGGAAGAGGGACCTGCGAACCGTACTTGGTGGTGGTGGGGAGGTCTAAAGTCCCTCTTTCTGCACATCATAGTGCTAGGGTTGCCAACCTCCAGGTACTAGCTGGAGATCTCCTGCTATTACAACTGATCTCCAACCAATAGAGATCAGTTCCCCTGGAGAAAATGGCCACTTTGGCAATTAGAGTCTACGCCATTGAAGTCCCTCCCCTCTCCCTACTCTGCCTTCCTCAGGCTCCTCCCCCAAAACCTCCAGGTATTTCCCAACACGGAACTGGCAACTCTATACCTGGAGGTTGGCAACCCTATCTACAGCACTGAAGCCCCAGCCCTCCCCAAACCCCACCCTTCTCAAGCTCCACCCCAAAAACCTTCCGCTGGTGGTGAAGAGGGACTGGGCAACCCTACATGGTGCCAATTCAAACAAGCCACTTGGGAAATGCAAACTGCCACATCACATCTTTTGAGATGCTCCAGGACACCCCTGGATAAAATGTAAGGTGTAGTTAAGTCCCCTAAGCATGGAAGCTTCAAGCCGGTGGGCTGCGGTGGCAATAGCCAGCTGTGAAGGTGGCATGAGAGAGGTTCGTCTTCCGATCTCCACCCTGAAATACTGAAAAGTTTGTACTGCAAAGTTGTATTGTTCCCATTGCTGAGCCGCTCCGTTCCCTGAGGTCCATCTAGGGAAATATAGACCACAAGAGAACAATGCTTTAGTTAACTGGTCTCAGATGGACCAATTGTACAAGCTGCTGTCTCTGGGGTCCACCTTCCCACCTAATGAAAAAGCCTCAAGTTGACACAACTGTCTTCTCCACAGACAGATATGCATCTCTGCTTCTGACTACCACGTAGGGAGGAAAATGTCTGCTGTCTAGAAAGTCCAGGGAAAGAAGGGACAGTTTCCTCCTGTTAGACTCACTAGTGCAGTAGAGTTGCCAGGTCCCTCTTAGCCACCGGCTGGAGGTTTTGGGGCGGAGCCTGAGGAGGGTGGGGTTTGGGGAGGGAAGGGACTTCAATGCCATAGAGTCCAATGGCCAAAGTGGCCATTTTCTCCAGGTGAACTGATCTCTCTCGGCTGGAGATCAGTTGTAATAGCAGGAGATCCCCAGCTACTACTTGGAGGTTGGCAACCCTACCAGTGCAGGGTCAACTGATTGGTCATTTTGGCACATAAGCCAAAGTCCTCGTGATGGATGTGGGGTATACTACCTTTGCGATGTGCCTCATTTCACCCTGCCTGTGATCCTGTGCATTCTTACTTAGGGAATTACACCTTAAAAAATTACTTGAAGAGCAATTGCCTTATTGTCCTCAGTAATTCTGGCACTGATGTTTAGTGATGGAATCCAGCTTTATTATCTCAACACATTTTTAAATCTCTAATCTTTGTATTAGTAGAAAAGGGCAAGAATCCAGTAGCACCTTAAAGACTAACAAAAATATTTTCTGGTAGGGTATGAGCTTTCTGAAGAAGTGAGCTGTGGCTCACGAAAGCTCATACCCTACCAGAAAATATTTTTGTTAGTCTTTAAGGTGCTACTGGACTCTTGCCCTTTTCTACTACTGCAGACAGACTAACACGGCTACCCACTGTGAATAATCTTTGTATGGAAGAGAACATCTGGAAATCATACTTCTTCCTGCTTCTGCAGCACTGGTGACTTCTAACCAGGTGAGTTCCATTATCTTCAGTCCCTTTTTTGTTAAAAGAAGAGTTGGTTTTTATACCCCGCTTTTCTCTACCTTTAAGGCATCTCAAAGCGGCTTACAATCCCCTTCCCTTCCCCTCCCCACAACAGGCACCTTGTGAGGTAGATGAGGCCGAGAGAGCTCTAAGAGAGCTGTGACCATCCCAAGGTCACTCAGCTGGCTACATGTGTAGGAGTGGGGAAACCAACTGGTTCTCCAGTTTAGAGTCTGCCGCTCATGTGGAGGAGGGGGGAATCAAACCCGGTTCTCTAGATTAGAGTCCGCTGCTCTTAACCACACCACGCTGGCTCTCCTTGCTTTTCTTCCATTGGCTCCAAAGCAGCACGAGTAGAGTCATCCTGGAGGGAGACAACGTGCCTGCTTTCCTGCTCTTGCCACACCCTTCTTTGCTCCCAGGGATAGTGCTTCTTTGGCTCAGTGGAGCCAAAGGTACAGTACTGGAACCATGCTGGGTGTCGGATACAAGAGGGGGGAATTGGAAAATCTGTCCCCCCCAGGTGGAAATTCAGCCATTGGCTACTGCTACACCAATCGAATGGCAGCATAGAATCCAACACCTGTGGAAGAGCCAGTGTGGCGTAGTAGTTAAGAGCGGCGGACTCTAATCTGGAGAAGGGGGTTTGATTCCCCGCTCCTCTACATGAGTGGCAGACTCTAATCTGGTGAACTGGGTTGGTTTCCCCACTCCTCCACACGAAGCCTGCTGGGTGCCCTTGGGATAGTCCCCATTCTCGTAGAGCTCCCTCAGCCCCACCTACCTCTCAAGGTGCCTGTTGTGGGGAGAGGAAGGGAAGGTGATTGTAAGCCGGTTTGATTCTCCTTAAAAGGTAGAGTAAGTTGGCATATAAAAAACTCCTCCTCCTCCTCCTCCTCCTCCTCCTCCTCCTCCTCCTCCTCCTCCTCTTCTTCTTCTTCTTCTTCTGGCAGCCCATAGGATTTTCAAGGCAAGAGATGAACAGAAGTGTAGCATCTGTGTAGCAATCCTGTACTTCCTTGGTAGCAATCCTGTACTTCCCATCTAAGTACTAACCAGGGCCAACTCTCTTCCAAGATTTACGGAGATAGGGCTAGCCTGGGCCATCCTTTTTAGGGCATGATCTATTTGTTCCTCTGAATTCACAGCTTTGAAAACAATCAATGGACTCTAGCAGGTGGATAGTCCTCTGTGGGTACAACAGTTTGAATGATGGGGCTTCTTCCTAAGTAAGAATGTTTAGTACTCTCATGCATGAATAGTACCATATCTAACAATGTGTGGATATAGCCTGTGTTCACAATCCGAACATGTAACTGACCCCTTTCCACCCTTCTTCCCAGCGATGGCTCTTCAGCGCAATGCAACTTATAGTTATGGATTCATCCTACAAGGTCTCTCCAATGAGCCGGAGCATGAGCGTCTCTTCCTCCCCATCTTCTTCTTCATATATCTGATGATTCTACTCGGCAACCTGCTGATTGTCCTCCTCATCCACTACAACGTCCGCCTCTACCAGACCCCCATGTATTTCTTCCTCAGCCATCTCTCATTGGCTGATGTGGGTTTGCCTCCTCTACAATTCCCAAGATGTTGTATAACCTCCTGACTCGTACCAGAACCATATCCTATGGTGGGTGCCTGACCCAAATGTTCTTCTTCTTGGGCTTTGGAAACACTGAAAGTTTTCTCCTGTCCTCCATGGCCTATGATCGATATGTGGCCATCTGTCACCCATTCCGTTATGCCATTCTGATGAATCAGAAGAACTGTCTCCTCTTGGCTTCCGGCTGTTGGATCTTGGGTTTTCTCCACTCCCTGCTCTACACCGTGATGATGTCTCGTCTTTCCTTCTGTGCCTCCCGGGAGATCCCCCACTATTTTTGTGACCTCCACCCCTTAATTAAGCTGTCCTGCTCAGACACCTCAGCAATTCAGATGACAACTCTCACTGAGGGAACAGTGACCATGGTGGGGCCTTTCACAGTCACCGTCCTCTCCTACGCCTTCATTTTCTACAAGGTTCTCAAGATCCCCTCATCAGCTGGGAAGCGTAAGGCCTTTTCGACCTGTGGTGCTCACCTCACCACGGTGGTTTTGTTCTTTGGGACTGTAATTGCCGTATATGTCCGCCCCTCCTCCACGTATTCTGGCACTAAGGTCCGGGTGATGTCTGTAGCCTACACAGCGGTGACTCCCATGCTCAACCCCTTCATCTACAGCCTGAGGAACAGTGAGATCCAGCAGGCTCTGCGAAAGGGTCTAGGGGTCATCTGAAGCCCCATGTCTGTGGTGGCATCGTTCTATGGCACTATGTCTATTTCATGCTGAATTTCAAGAACCCAGCATCCAGGAAATGGTGGCGACGTTGATCTGGACCATGGTAACCCCACGCTGAAGCCCTTCATCTACATTGAAGAAGAAGAAGAGTTGGTTTTTATATGCCGATTTTCTGTACCCTTAAGGAGAATCAAACCGGCTTTCAATCTCCTTCCCTTCCTCTCCCCACAACAGACACCCTGTGAGGTAGGTGGGGCTGAGAGAGCTCAAAGAGAGCTGTGACTAGCCCAAGGTCACCCAGCTGGCTTCATGTGTAGGAGTGGGGAATCAAACCCGGTTCTTCAGATTAGAGTCCACCTCTCTTAACCATTACACCATGCTGGCTCTCTTAGGAACAATGGGATGAATTCTGCCATGAAGACAGTCATCAGGAAACTGAAACCACAGGACCTTTCCAGTTCTGGGTCATACATTTTTGGTCTTCTAAGCTTTGGTTTTAAGTCATATGTTTTCTTTGTAAAATAAGCAATGTTTCAGAACATTTAGAATACCTGCAGGTGCCTTATGCTGAAGCAGGTGGCCGGTCCAGTTAGCCGGGTGTCTGTCTGCAAAAAGCTCCCTCCAGGTCTCAAGCTGAGATCTCTCCCAGCTGAGGTCCTCTGAGCTGGAATAGCCCAGGAATGAACCCATGATCTTGTGTCTACAATAAATACTCTGTGACCGATGAGCTGTGGCTGCACTCACTTGCCTTACTGCTTTCCCTGCTGTGAATATCCTGGCAGTGGGATTGCCAGGTCCCTCTTCGCAACTGCGGGAGGTTTTGGGGGCAGAGCCTGAGGAGGGTGGGGCTTGGGGAGGGGAGGGGCTTCAATGCCATAGACTCCAATTGCCAAAGTGGCCCTTTTCTTCAGGTGATCGGATCTCTATCAACTGGAGAACAATTGTAATAGCAGGAGATCTCCAACTAGTACCTGGAGGTTGGCAACTCTTCCTGGCAGGCTATTTCATTTCATTTATTTTGCAAGAAAAAATAAAATAAAACACATATATAATATAATTACAATTATACTTACAATCACCCTTTACGGACTTCCGTTTTTTGGACGAGAAGGTCCCGCCCCATTTTGAAAACCAGTTCTTTTGTGGGCTTATTGTTATTGTTTAAGTCGAGCATGACTGTATTCTTTTGATTCTTGCATGATGTAATGCTTCATTTTGAACATATGTTTGGTGTTGAATTTCCAGTTTGGTTTATATTTTGAGCCTTTCGTGCCGCCCATTTCTGTAACGACGTTAAACACGGCACAGGTGATTGTATTATTGTAGCATACTTAACTATGGCTCAACCTTTACCTACCTTTAGCTACTCGGCTTCTGATAGAGATAGAATTTTTAAACTGTTGCCTAAATTTAAGAACAAACCTTCCAATGTTACCAATACTAAGGATTTTTCCGTAGTAATTAATCTTTTCAAAAAGAGTTTACGCTGTGAAGCTCATGCCTTGAATTTATCTCAA